>NW_024882303.1:0-338798 GCF_019059575.1 Amphibalanus amphitrite
TCATAGTTGTAACGCACTGCGGGGACTCAGAGAGCTGATTGGCTAATATAGCCAATCAGTAGCATATGTTACTGGAAACTGTCATAGTGGAAGTAAATGGTAGCTGTTTCAGCTACCAAACTGATGAAGGAAATAGGTAAAATTGCTTATTTTACACGAACACCTGTCATACGCTAATCAAAGTAGAGCTAGTGAAAATGGCATTATCCACAAAGGAAAGCCAATTTGCCACGTAAGCCCCATGAATAGATTTGCTGAGCTTGTCATCACGTGTTTTTAACAAAAACAGTCAAGAAATTATGTAATTTACGAATTTCTAGCACTCACATGCATATTTTCGTCTGCACACCGAATTGCGTCCAGGATATTGGTCATGGCGTATTTCTCGGGAACCCTCTGTTAGTGGAAATTCCACTATCTGGCAACTAGCCCTATGTAAACGCGGCTAATGTCGCTTTTAGAACGGCCGATGACTGATGCTCGTCTAGCCGTCCTTGGGCGCAGCGGTGCGTCGGCGTGAGGTCACAGGTGTGGAGCAGGCTCACGGGCCCGGACTGGGTCACCACTGGGCCAAACTAATCAACCTTAACCGCCTCCGACCGACCGCCGGTGGTGATAGCTGCCTTCGGTGACCTCATCACACAGAGGTGACCCTGGGGCTCTCTATCTGCACCCGACTAACCGAGCTGACCCGACACTAACTGAACTGACCTCGGCTGACCTCGAGTAGCCTCAGGTGACCTCGGGTGACCCGGGTGCGTTAGACCATCTCGGACCGGACATGAGCCGGAGAAGGTGCTCTGAGGTGCTCCTGAGGTCGCGGTTCCTTTGACACCGTTCACTGCCGTTCAGCTTGGTCGTCTGTGCAATCAAATGCAATGGGCAGGAGCAAATGTTATGGGTGAAACATATGAAGCTCACAACCTTTCCGTTTTAAGATGAGCTATGTAAAGAAAACAGCCACATTCATGTTTGCATTTATAGGCACAATTTGCATTGCCATTTGCACTGACAAAACATGATAACAACTTAAGATATAGACATTTGCTGGCGGATTTTAGTAAAAGAATCCAATGGAGACGACAGTCTTCTTAGCTATCCTCTCCCTACCTCACTCGCCTGCATATTCGCGGCTGGAACTCAACTCCCTATCAGAGCCCGGGGAAGGACGCCGGAAGCTCAGCGCAGCCAGTGCAGTGGCCAGCTCCGCCGCGCCTGGCACGGACGGACGCTCGGCCCGGCGCGGCGTGGGAAGCGGGCGAACCGCCACCGGCTCTCCACTTCCTGTCCACCAGCGGTGGCTACTCCGGTTTAAACAGGACCACCATGCAATATGCATGCAATTGACCCTTGACCCGAAGTAATGCTACCCTGAATTCGTCCAGAGTCGGTCGTGACTCTGGTTTATGTCAGTCGTCAGACGTGGTCAATGTTTGACCCTGCGTGGCCTGCCAGCGTCACTGGTCACTGATCTTAGTATAATGCCGATAAAACTCCATCATAGGGTGGTTCGAGGTTTCCCATTGGAGTTACGCAAGATAAACTTTACAGAATTATCTGACATTTGTATGTGCTGTGTTCAGTGGCGTAGCCAGAAATCAGCGAAAGGGGGGGCCATGGTGCTCGAGGGGGCGACTTTTTCCCTTGAGAGGGGCGCCATAGTGAGCTAGTGACAGGGGGTCAGTCTAAAATGTAGCGTCATATATTCATGCATGATTTACTAGGTGTTCCTACGGAACCGGCACGAGTATCAGAACCAGGTTTCGCTGATTTTTCATGAAATCCAATTAATGCAATTTGCAGCTCAGTGTTTTTTATCAAAAGCGATAAAAAATCTTTATGCATATTTAGCACGATATAGGAAACGAGCTCAGGCTACGGACATGTTATTCTCATAATACACACCCATTCGAATTCGAAACGGTAAAATATGCGTTGATCGATTGGCACAATCTTTATTCTTTGCAAAAAAAAAAAACATACAGGTTCACTCACTGAACCAAAATGACCTGTGGACTGCAGCCTCTCAAATATCTTCATTGAGGGCCAGTTCAATTTTGCTACCTCTCTATAAGTACCTATAAGTTACCGATTACCTATTAGTTAACCCGCGCCGTGCTGGTGGCCTGTGCTTTCCGTGTCGTGCTGGGGGGGGGGGGTGTTTTCACGTCCCCCCTATAACTCGGCTCCTGGGCCACGTAGCGACACGCGGTAAGGGGAAATCGAAAGAGCGTCAAAAATAATGACGGAAAGACTTCGTTTCAATTTTTAGGTCAGGTCAAAGGTCAGGTCACCAGAGGTCATCAAAGGTAAAATTGAGTCCATTTCAACAATTTTGGAAACTGCCAACGGCTAACTCGGGAACCAATAGAGTTACAGCGCCGCGGAAAAGCGCATTCGATAGCCCTTTTACAGGCTTCTCTGAATATTGCTCTCGGATTTGATCTCAGGTCAATGGTTAAGCCTGACCAGCCAGAGGGCAAAAATTCCAAAAATAACAGTTTTTATGAAAAGCGTTTTTCTGCAATAACATTTGGTTCAAGGCAGTGACGATATTTCTTTTGCCTGCCTCGTGTTCCTCTCGTCGAGACGCGTCGAATGAACTATACGTTGACCTTGAAAGGTTATTTTAAAAATTTGACCGCAGGTCAAGGTCATGACCTGACCGTAAAGGGCCATTCTGCAGATCAGTCGATCCGTATCGTCGAGCTGACCACATCTGACGTGTTTTCACCGCTCTAGCACGTCTCCATTAAAAGATGAAGCCAAAAAACCGTTTATGGTGATAAAATAGGTGACCGCTTATGACCTGAGATGACCTCAAGGGCACATAAAAGGACACATGTGCATTTTTACGATTCAGTGTGCTATGTTTACCTATGAACCGATGTTTAAGGGGTTTTAAACGACATTCGTCCAAAAGAGGCGCATTTCACTTTTCTCCCACTGACTTGAGGTCCCAAAATTGACCTGACCTTAGGTCACAGACATAAAAAGTCCGAGATGAACATTTTATGCATATTGTTAGTCTTATCAATCTCTAAAAGTTTCAAAAGTGATCGTTCTGTCGGTGTAGCTATAGCGGGTCTTTTAACTTTTTTTAGGTAAGGTCACTTGACGTGCCCTAGTGACCTGACCTTGAACGACCCTCATCTGAAATTTAACAAGCTGTGTAGAAAAGATGTATGAACAGGTGTACCAAAGACAGCGGAGGCGCTGCGCGACGCCGTTTTTGAGATGTTCGCGAGGAAAAAAACCTAAGGGGGCGTACCCCCCCCCCCCTTAGCACGGCGCGGATCAATGGGAGACAGTTGAAATGCTCTTCTTCTGAACGAAAACAACCTCAACCATCGGGATGCAGGTAAATATGACACATTTAATCGGTAAATGTCACTCGTGATGTGACCACTTTTATGTTACTGAGGTCATCTCAGGTCATGAAAGGTCTCCAGTAGATTTTGGACAATAACTTTTGATAGAGATATGTTAGAGCAATGAAACACCCTATATAATTATTTTCCTTCTCGAAAGTATGGATCGACTAATATGCAATATGACCTTTACCGGTTAGGTTATGACCTTTACCTTAGGTCAAATTCTCAAATGCCCTTTTAATGTCAAATTATAGTTCATTTGACTTGTCTGTCTCGAAAAATGGAACACGATGCTGGTTGAACTAATCTCATGCAGGTCTGAGCAAAATGTAAACGTCCTCCGCGAAAACGTATATTTTGAGGCTAAAACGTTTACCTTAGGTCAACTCTGAGATAATCAATAAGAGAGAGCATAAAAAAGAGCTATCGAATATGCGCTTTGCTGCGGCGCTGTAGTTCAATCTCTTTCTGAATCCTGACTTATGCGCCGCTTTGTCAAAAAATGTCAACATCGGCGAAATTTGATTTTCGGTTGTCGCTGGTGACCTGACCTTCGACCAGTTCGACCTAGCCTTAAAATGATCTAAGTAGTTTTGTAATAGTTTTTGACGCTCTTTCGAACGCCGCCTACTGCGTGTCTCGACGTGGCCCACAAGCTGAGTTAGAAGTGGGTGTTCGAACACCCCCAGCAGGTTCAATAAAAAAAAAAACGCTTACGCTGGGGGCGGCACCCCACTGCTAGGCGCTGTCGGCATCGCAATAATGGGCGGCACAGCGCTGAGGGGCGCCACTTGCATTGAGGGGTGGCATTGTACGGTGAAGGGGCAGCGTCGCGTTGAGGGGCGGTATCGCAACGAGGGTGGCACTTACAAGGCTGCCTAATAAGGAACGCTTCGCTTGGCACATCCAAGCCCAGCTCGGCGCCGCCTAGCTGCTGCATCTTGAAAAGGGCCCTTGGTGTCGATGAGAAAGCCCCATTGTCAAAAAATTGCCTAGCGTCAGTGGTTTCGGGGGGGGGGCGACCGAAGTATCCAATTCAGTTTCGCGTCAGTGACTACTGGAGGGCGTCAACGACCTCGGATAGGGCGAATGTGATCTTCAGAAGGGCACCAGGTGCTCTAGAGGGGTGCAATGCTTGGATGGGGTCACTGCTGCCTTCAGTAGGGCATCGGACGCTCTGGAGGGGCGCCATTGATCTCGGATGGTCCGACTGGGATTTTCAGAGGAGCATCAGTGGTTTCAGAGGGGCGCCATTGATCAAGGATGGGCCGACTGAAGCCCCGGTTCAGGTGAGCGCCAGTGGCTCTTGAGGGGCGCCAGCGACCTCGGATTGATGGGGCGACTGTGATCTTTAGAACGGCGTTGAGGGGCGCCATTGGGCATGGATGGGGCCACTGTTGCCTTCAGCAGGGCGCCGCAGGGAGGCTCTGGAGGGGCTTGAGTTTGGGTGGGCCGACTGTAGTCTCCAGGGGCGTTGTCTCGGATGGGGCGAATGTGATTTTCAGAGGGGTGCCGGGTAGTCTAGAAGGGCGCCATTGGTTTCAGAGGGCTGCCATCGATCTTAAGATGGGGCAGCTGTAACCTTCGTTTAGATGGGCGTGATCTTCAGAAGCGCGCCGGACGCTCTGGAGGGGCGTCATTGGGCTTGAATGGGGCGACTTTAGTCTCAAGCGGGACGACTTCAGTCTCAAGGGGGTGGGGCGCTAGTGGCTCTTGAGGGCGCTATTGATCTCGGATAGGGCGACTGTGATCTTGAGAAGAATGCGGGTGCTTTAGAGGGGCGCCAGTGGTTTCAGGGATCGATCTTGGATGAGTCGATTGGGGCAGCTGTGAACTTCAGAGGGGCGCCGGGTGCTCTAGAGGGGCGCCATCAAGCTTTAATGGGGCGACTGTTCCGTTTAGGTGGGTGCCAGCGGCTCTTCAGGGGCGTCATCGACCCTGGAGGCTCGGAATATTCTGGTTTCCGGAGGGGCGCCCTTCAACATTTGGGGGCTCAGGTCGTATTTGGGGGTGCCCTGGAGATTATTTAGGTGTCCAGGCACCCCCAAAGAGATATTGAGTTCGATCCCTGCCTGCACATCACTTTTTAATTCATGCTCTCTCTGTAAAACGGCATCAGCCTAGTCGGCGCTAATTGGGGCGCCATTTGGGCGGCTGGGCGGAAAGGGGGGGCCATGGCCCCCATGGCCCCCCCCCCCTGTCTACGCCACTGGCTGTGTTTCACGCGGAACTCGGCTCCCCCTTCCCTCACGCCACGGCTACCTACCAATCACGTGATTTTTCGGCACGGCCGTGGCTGGCACGGACCGGGAATTTCGTTGACGCCCGTCGTCCGTCGCCGATTAGACGTGGGAGTCGGGCTCTTCCACCGCCACGTCCGCCAAAAAACCACGGAGGACGCCCCTTCCGCCGGCCGCCGGCGGTGTGCTTCATGTTTCCGCCGCCAGGTGGCAGGCAGGTCGGCCAGCTGGCGGCCGCCGCTCGACCGTCCCGGCGCGTGCTGAGCCAGTGCGGCGGTGACAGGCGCGTGGTGTGGGGTGTGCGGTGCGTGCGGAGGCGTGTCTTTTGTCTTCAGGAGAACTGCCTGATCTGAGGTAAGCGTGTGCGACTGAGTGACGTCTGTTTTTTTTTTCTGGCTCGGTTCCACCCGTCATGAGATCCGTGTGACCGCACTCAGTGGACGGTATCATCTGATCGGTCCGTCGTCTCCGGCCCCGGCGACCGTCACTAGTCGAGCGGAATGGCTCGACAAAAACACGTCCGTCGGCGACCACCGGGCACGCGAATTTAGCCGCGCTCGACTGACGTCCCCGCCTCTGTGCTGCCGGCGCCGCGCTTCGAGAGCCGCTGAGCTCTCAGTCTTATTCCGTGATCGTCCGCAGCGGCGGGACGGGACCTCGCTCCGTCTGTGACTTATCCGTGTCTCCGTTTTCAGACTCCAGCCATGCTCGTCGACAGGAAGCGATCGTCGCGGCCGGCGTCGGTGGTGGTGTCTGACTTTGGTCACCTGCGCACCTTCACCGACCTGGAGCGGGAGGCGCCTCCGATGCCGGCGCCGCGGCAAAGCAGAGAGGTAGGTCGGGAGCTGGGAGTCAGACAAGAGCCTGAGAGACGCGACACGTGTGAGAGCCGAGAGGTGGTGGGGGCTGCAGAAAATGGGAGATAGGCTATCTGGAATTTGGGCCAGATACGGCCTTTCGCAAAGCCGCCGAACGCCCTCGCGATTGTGCGTGATAAAAGGTGATTCAGAGGTTGTTTGATTTTCCGTCCTTGCGTGTTAGTCATGTTGATTTGTCCTGATGCAAAATTTATATTTGTGTGAGAGAATCGGTCCATCTATGTTCCAAAAGCCCATTGAAGGTCACCATAGCTCTGAATCATCAACCCGGGGACAATTGCTGGACAGGCCATTCGTTTCACAAAATACCAACGGGAATATTAGCAATCAGTTTTACAAACATACAGATAAACGGCAGCTGCGGGACACCTCACTCACGGCACTGTAAATCCCAAACACCCCTTCGAAAGCTCACTCGCGGCGGCAGCTGGTCACTGACAGAATGGCACAGTCCCTCAGCGGACCGGTCACACGCGGCCGTCGTCCCGCCCTCCCGATGTTGACTCAGGTGACAGTGGCACCCCAGGTGCAGCGGCGCGGCGGGCTGCCCTCCGAGGGCCATTGTGCGTCAGTGTGCACACCGCCGGCGTTGGTTGTGATGTATGTCCCGCCGCACAGTGCGGCCCCAGTGTCGTTACGCACAGCCGGTGGGCCGTTTGCACGGGTCCGAAGTCGCTGCCAAAGCTAACGCGGCTCGGCCAAGAAGTGCGTGTCGGGTGGTGCGCGGAACGGTGTTGAGACGGTTCGTGTTTGGTCAGGTCGGGCCATTCCGGACCCGCTCAGGTGTTATTACCTCATCACCTGGGTCCTGCCGATACCTGTCGGGACGTGCTCCTTTGATCCGGGCTCCCTCTCCCGCTCCCCGCCCCTGGAGGGACCGTCCCACCTCACCTACCTCTCAGAGGGGTGCCCCTGCCTCTTTGATGACTTTAGCGTGTAATGCGGTTACGGCGCACAAATACAACACCTGTGCCGTGTGGCGGAGGAGGCTTCCTGGAATTGGGAGATCGAGCACGAACCAAGAACATGCGCTCTCTGATGAATAACGGGAAAAGTGGAATGTCTTTGTTTATGTTTACTTTATAAGACTATTCCTTAGAATGTCCTTTTTGCAAGCTATATGCTCTCTCGCTAAGCCAATTTGCAACGGTAGTCGAGTACATGCTATCCAGTATCCATAATCCAATACCAGGACAGCACCGCTGAAAAAGACGCGCAATGGAATAACGGGACATTTCGAAATAATACCATTCGACTGAAATAACCACTGGAATTCCTTGGCCGCGAACGTGAGCAAACCTGCAGTGCCGGACTGACCAGGTGTTCCCGTGCAGGCGAGATAAGACTGCAACTCAGGCCGGATTGGTCACTTTACTACAGGCTCTAAATCGCGCGCAGTCGCCTATTTCCCCGTACGCCGGTCGTTGTACACAGCGTAAGCACCGAGGCGCCAAGCTGTGGTGATCTGTAAAACCATCGTTCGTCCCACCGTGGACATCTTTATGGGGGGTTGTTGCCATACTCCATCGCTAGGCGCGCCCGACCGGCCACCCGCCGCTCTGAGTCGCCGACAGGGACACCGGTCGATTGACTGGTAAATTTACCAGGAGCAGGTCGGTAAATACCGGTACTGAATGTCACTGGCCCCCTGCTGTTACGGTCGGTAGGTCGGCGGGGAGGGAGGGGAGGGGAGGGGAGGAGGCATTCCTCGCTCCCTCCCTCGGTCGGGGGTAGTTCACGGAGCGGGGAGGGGACGTGAGTGACTCACGGGCCGGTCTATAAACGCCGCTGGTCTGATGAAGCGGTCGATGTGGCCGGCTGGCGTCGAACGGAAGCGGTGGAGGCATACCCTGCGGTGGTGGAGACTGGTAGGAGCGCATCCCCAGCCATTACCCACTTGAGCGCGTTAGCGCGGCACCCGGTTGAGTGAGTTCTTGACTCAGCTGTCTACGAGCAGCGAGGGGTGCGGCGGGGAGGGGAGGGTCGGCCCGACCCCCGAGGACGCTGAGGACCGGCAGATGGAGGAGGACGCGACCCTGGAGCATTGTGAAGGACCCTGGAGGACTCTGGAGGACGCGACAACCTCCGTCTGTCAGCGCCCCTTGACCGGACGACGGTCGTCCCGTTTGTTTGGCTGTGGTGTGTGGGTGCCCACTCAAGCCGCATACCATTGTCGGTGGGTGACCCCACCCCATTCACTCACTCCACACCCCATCGCGGCAGCGTGTCTCGTTTAACCGAGAGACCGGTCCGAGCCACACTGCAGCTGGCCGATGATATGGCGCGTGATCCATATCTATTCAGTGGGGCCAATGTGGAGCACCCGACAGGAAGGGTGGGGAGTCGGGGACGGGAACCCACACAGCTGGAGCAGCTGCTCTGTCTGATAGGCCGCCGGCTGCGACGCTCCTCGTCCGGTCCACAGAGGAAGCTGTGGTGGCCCCGGCGGCGTCCTGTGAGGCCCGAGCTGTTGTGTGCTCGTCCAAAGCTGACGGTCCTCAGTAAACACTGCCCGGCCAACCGCCGCGCGCCGCTTCATGGCTTTGTTTTCGGCGTCCGCGGGGCGATACAGTGGTGATGGAATGTGCTGTGTTCGGTCTCTCTCGATACCAACAGTCCTCACTGACCCAACCGGCGCTATTACGACGCAGGTGGTGTCCGATAGGCCGGCCGGGTGCCGCGGTGTTGTCGCCGCCGCCCCAAACAACGCTCCGCCGTCCATGTTTGGCCGCGGCGGCGCGCGGTGCATTCAGACACAATGATTGCGTGTCAGTACCGTGTCAAACCACCGACAGAGTGGGCTCCGGGGTGTATTTACCGACAGAGTGTAGGAGGAGCTGGGCACGCACACCGCACCCCGGTGAGATAACGTGCGGAGTGTGTAATCTGTCGAGTTGGCTTCACACACCCCGGTAGAGGCCACCGCTACAGATGGTGCAGGACTGCCAACCGTGAGTGGGATATACAATGATGCTGGATGGTAGGTAAAACAGGGAGCTTTTTGGCGCTATTTACCGACGGTCTAAGTGTTTTATGCTGACAGATGAATGATGACATATAAGTGCACTCCTCACCATATGAAGGCTCTTCCCGAGATAGACGTTCCTTGGCCAGGTGTCCTTTATATAATTCAGTCTTTTGCCATAAGGTTTCTCGCTCTTGCACTTAGCTGAGTAAACCTATAGGTGGAAACTGCAAACTTACAAATCTTTCCCTGTTTGCATTATGTCCAGGTATCGTGAGATTGATAGTGCCGACTAAAGTGCACACCCGCGACCTTTTGAAGGACTCGGTTGCAGAGCAATCAGCGTTTACATCAGTGCAGAGTTGAATCATATATGTAATCACTCTGCTGGTTCAGTTACCTTATCTCGCCACTCGATTGGAGGATGACTAGTTGTATCAATCGCAATGTACTCCGACCGAGAAATATTTGTGCAGCGCGCAAAGTTTATCCTCAGAGTGATCAGTGACCCTTCACAAATGACCTCTAAGGCCCACGTGTTTATGTGATCAAAGAGTGCGTTAGTTTTCGGCGGTGATGCATTTGAAGGCCAATGCAGAGAGACGCCTCAGAGATGACAAACTCCAGTGCCTCCTCTCTATAGTCTCGGCGGCTCGTCAGTCTTCCACTGAATTAATCCACCCCATGCAGCGTTCATTTCCTCTCTGCAGCAAGGCTTCACTGGCCATCGGCACTATCAGACCTCTGATTGCACCGCACGATGTCACACGCTCGGACAGCTCGTCTTGTCATCCCTGCGTGCAAATTCGTGCACGACAGATGACACTTGTGAGCTGTCGACGTAACAAAATTAGCCATCCGACCCTGAATAGCACCGCAGTCGCCTGCGTTAATCCAACACTAATTAGTCGCTTGTTCACGGGTGTTAGTTTCTAATTTGTCATTTTTGCGCAGCTGTTTGTATAACTTCCGGCCGGGCTGGGTGATTCTGGACTCGATCGTGCAGACGACGTGGCTTTATCGTCAGCGTCCCGCCGAGACACGTGTCTCGGACCTCCGGGGCCATGTGTGCCGCGTCCCTCGCCGGCGCGGTGGGCTGCTGTTCCGGTCAGCTGGCGTGACCTCTGCCCCACGCCCTCCCGCCCCTCCCCGTCCGCCCGTCTCTCCGATCCGGCTAGGTCTGGGCTCGGGCGCTGCGCCGGATGACATCTGCTGAGACAGAGCGTCTCTGCTCGTTCGGCCGGCTGGCTGTTGTGATAAAAAGTGCCGACTGGGTGAGTCACGCGCCCGGAGCAGCAGACGCCGGCCGGTCCGACGCCGGAGGGGGGGGGGGGGTCGTTCCGGTGACCTCGGAGGGCTGGGGGGCTCCTAACACGAGGCCTGGGACTTGGGAGCGCGGATGTCTGCGTCTGCGATGTGACGTTCGCGATTGCGAAGACCACGTGTTCCGCTGCTATTGAACGAGTAACAATTCATTGAATCGACTCGTGTGCTGTCAGGGATCTGTTTAATATTTCTGACAGGAATTTATGAAGCAATAAGCATTGTTATGAATGATGACATCAACCCAATCGTAAATATTCGTAGCTTTGTCAACCCAAATCCTATCAGCTGATTCTCAGACAAACGATAACTCGTATATCTGAGAATCTACATTGTCGTGGAACTTTTTCCGTCACCATGAACTATTTTGGTTGGAAATATCACATCAGGCGACATTGTTCAGCTCGTAAACCCCTTACGGCTTATGTTTGCCTCTTTCGCGATTTTCTATCTAATCAACGAAATACGACTTATTCTTCATGTCCTTTCCGAAGCTTTTACGTCTTCTTGTTCGTTCATCCCACATACACGACTAAAGCATAAATGTTGGTTTTACCGTCCTCTTTCCCCATTACCATCCATTGTCAAGAGCTGCCTGTTGTGTGGAGTGCATTAGTGAGTGCAGAAGTACCAGGGCTCTATCAGTACACAGCCCCAGGAGCCAGGCTGTCTGGCAGCTCTGTCTGCTCTGCTCTGAGGAAGGTATGCACGGCACAATGCCGGCCTGCGTGGCACAGCTAACAGGTGTGCCCGCGGCACGAGCAGACATGTGTTTGCCCGGCCCGGACGCGAGTTTCTTAAAGGGACCCTCCCACCTTCAAAAAAGTTAATGAATTGGCATGGAAGTGATGACCCTTGGTTCAGAAAGAGCGAAAACGAATATCTACCAAATTTCACCGAAAAATATTCACTGGTTTTCAAGATATTAGGCTTTTACTTTTGTTTACTTTTTGGGATCTCCCTGTTACTAGCGACTTTATTTGGAAGCAATAATTTGGCAGCCTTATAGTGCGGCAGACGTTGCGCGCAAAGCAGCGTATACCACCACGTGTTAACGATGGTTTTAGTCTAAGATTTAAAAATCGTTAGATCTCCGCTGACGTCACAAATTCTAAGGGGGCATTCCAATGCATTAGCCCCTTAGAATCCGAAAACTGCAAGTTTGAAATTCCATATCTTCGAATTAAAGCATTTTTCGATGTTGTAAGTGCCCAAACCGGAATTTGCAGGCCATGGCCACCAATTTGGCTATCTCAACTCAAAACTAATGTTAAGGTGGGAGTGTCCCTTTAAGTGTGGAACTGCCCATACCTAAGGTCTCTGATTGGCGAAGCTTCGCCAAGATGACGTTACAGGCTGTGACGTCATGGCTCACAGTCGGCCGACCAATCGCTGCACGATTATAGGCTAGCGGCGCGCGGTACTAGCGCCCCTGGTGTTATTATGGGAAGTTGAGCAATACATTGAAATCTAATACGTAGCTTGTGTTGGGAACAATTACGTATTACTAAGGCGTCAATGTCTCACAAATTAATTCGTCCATGCTCCTCAAATTTTGCAAAGTGACCTTATATTGTGCGTCATAAGGTACTACGCTTCAAACAATCAGCACACAGCACCAGCCAGGCACTGTTGCAAGTAGCGAGCAGTTAAGTGGCGGCAGGTGGCGCTACCATCTCCAGTATTGGTCCAGATGGCATCACTCACTATCCGCACTATAGATCCGCACTACCTGCTAATAAAATAATAATTAAAAAATCCGCTAATAATCTCGCTAATAAATCTGCTAATAATAAATCCGCACTACCTGCTAATCTGTGTCCTATTGGTGTTAACCCTCGCCCGTAAACGGCGATCTGCCACCTTCGCCCATGCAGGTGGGGGTTGGTGCGACCCCCCCACCCTTGGCGTTTGAAAACGGAGCGTCGTAGAGCTTAGCGGAAAAGACCAACGGATTGCTCTCGCCGAGATCTCGCGATTGGTGGTATATTTTTGGTCCTAGGTCAACATTTGACCTACTTTTGACCGGTCAAAGGTCAAATTTTCGGAAAAATAGACTTTTTTCAACTTTCGGCGACGATTGCGGCAAAACGGTGGGAGATATCGACTTGAAACCTTCACTATCGTGTTCCTTGATCAATTCTCTATCGTTTGGTATGTATTTCGTTTCCCTAGCTCTAAAAATGGCGCGTTGGGAGCGCCGGAAGTCGGCAAGGTCACAGTCGGCGGCAGAAATTCGAAAAATCAAAATTTAAATTTTTGAAATCTGATTGTATTTTTGGATTTGGGAGGTCCATTTGCTCCCTATATAAGCTAATATTGCTGCATATTCCCATTGAGGTGACAAGAATTAGCAAAATAGTAGTTCGGGCGCTTTTCAAAAATAGTACCGGACGCTGTTCCTCTTGTGACGTCATAGCTCCGTGACCTGACCTGACCCGGTCAAGTTTCTTATACCATATGATAGCCAATACTTGCCCCAACATGCATGGGAAGTTTCATCACGATCCATCCACCGATGTCCGTACCATCGGCAGGAAACCTCGGGCGTTGGCACTCAGTTTGTGAAAATCCGGCCGGAGGCTGTTCCCTTTGTGACGTCATAACTCCGTGACCTGACATGACCCGGTCAAATTTTTTTATCAAAAGATGCGCAAGGTTTGCCCCATAAGGTACCCAAAATTTGGCGGCGCTGCGCGCCGCCGTTTTTGCACTATTTCCGAAAAGCCTCAGGGGGGGGGGGGTTGCACCAACCCCCCCTACATGGGCGAGGGTTAAACATCATTCAACGCCGACAGGCAGTATCACCAGCCGTAATACTGAAGACATTTACTCAATGCTGAAGCGAAACGCAGTGCACAAACCCCACCGTCAAAACTCAAGCACCTCGTAGGAGATATGCTTCCAAGGTGGGCGAATGCACGAACGATAACTGAAATAACACCGGTTATATATTCACGTAGAACAAGTTGCTTTTTCCCTAACTAGGGAACTCGCTAAAATTAAGACTGGCTAAATATTTACGCAGGATAACTGGCTCCGCCTCTTCGCCAACTTAAGGACCCGCCAATCCATGCACCTAGCCGCCAGCGCCAGCTGATGACGTCACTCGAACGGGCGACGGTATGAATAGTTCCACACTTAGGAAACTCGCGTCCCGGACACCCTCGTATCTGAATATGCATCGTGCGGCCGGGGGCGGCACCACCATCCGTCATAGTGTTATGTTTGCCCCGCACTAAATCACAGCGCCAGTAACAGGGACAAACGCGCTGCCGCCCCGCCCCTGACACCCCCCAGCGGACGGGCGACCTACCAGTTCGGTCACTGGTCACTGGTCAGGCATGTCTGAAGTAGCCGTCTATTGCTTTAGACCTCTTTTTGCGGCTTTTGCCTTTTTGTTGGGCAAAGTAGATTCGTTCATATCGGTAGCCTGTTCCGGTTATTTCATCGTCCATCGAATTGAGGTAAACGAGCATGAAATCTAGTTCTGATCCAATCACCCCACGAAATCCAACTTTATGGCCGAATATGTATATGTAGCAAATATTTTGTAAGACTTCGCGGAAGTCTTTTCTACAGCCCGGCTTCACACAACGCAAGGACACGGCCTAAGCCCTACTGATGAGATTACTCGGTGATAGGCCGCATTCCGCCACGCTGCACGTCCTCTGTAATGGTCCTCTACCATGACTTTTCGCTGGTCTGCACTGGTCTCCTGGTCCCTCATTAGTTCTTGGTCCTTCATATGGTCGGCCACAGCGTTTTCCATCGCTCTTCCTGCGGCGCTTGGCTGCGGTGATCGCTCTCTCGGTATGCGTGGCCCTCTGTGACCCTCCCCTCTCTTCTCCATTTGGGCTCACTCAGTAATGCGTGCCGTGTCTGCGAAGAAGCACTGAAGTGCGCCGACTGGTCCCGTCACCGTCAAAGGACGCTGCTGCCAGCGACCAAACAGTGGCCACGTTTGTGCGTACTGACGAGCCGCTTTGGTGGTCAAACCCTTCCCGCATTGTAAGCTTACATTGGTTTTACGTTTATGCAGTACCGGGCATTGTGCAGCTCTCTGAGTTAGGCTTAGCAGAGCTTATGTTGGATGATCCTCAGCTTTACATCACTTTCAATGTCTTTTCGACGTTTTGTCCTTGCCTTTCCTCGCCAGTTTCCCTTTATTTTTCTGAAGCCACTCACCGTTTCTTTCTGCCGTTACAGTCGCTGCTGTTTGCGCCTAACTCTCTCTGAACTCTCACTGAGCTGTGCGCCTCACAATGGGTCTGATTGTGGCAGGATACAGGCGCCGCTGCGCGCGACACACACAGACACACATACAGAGGAGTGGCGCCGAGAGCGGCAGCGGTGTCGCCTCGGGAGCCGCACACATCCGGTGGCTGCTCCGCTGTGGGAGAGCGCCACCCGACGGACGCTGCGCGTCTCTGGGGAGTCTCACCAACCGAGGCGACCCGTGAATGCACCACTCTCTGCCGCTGAGTCATCGTCAATCGAGCGCCATTCACAAACAAACCCAGTCACCGGGCGGCGGCGGCGGCGGCGGTAGGAGGGCGGTCCAGTTCCGACAGCTCTTCCGGTAAAGGATGTGGACGATGATGCTGTTTGATCTCGGGGGGCAGGTCCTTACTTAGATGCTTATCCTTGCCTCTTCCATGCCTTGTCTATCTCATGTCTGGCGTAAAGCTCCAAGCATCTGTGCTTGATTTCTGGGCCAGGCAGGTGACATTGATGCCCTTTGGCCACTTGAAGCAGCGTAATGTTTCCATTTAGCACTAGATCCACATTGTATGGTGCCTAACCCCTAATAGGCCGAGGAATTTAATCGGTCTGTCTTCTCAAGTGTCGGACTGCCTTTATGGAAAGGGTTGAGCCGTGCCATGAGCCGGGGTCCAGCGATGGCGGCGGACCGTCACGGCACGCCGTCACGGCTCGTGGCCGCCCCTCCTCCTGCCGCCACCACCTGTCTGGGGAGGGGAGGGGGAGGGGTGAACTCCAGCTGCCGCCACCGGCGCCGGCAGTCTGGCACCGCCATCCGTGTCTCGCTCCATGCTTGTGGCTACCGGTCTAATGTGTGCGTTTTTTTTAGCACAATATGTTTGCCCCTGGTGTGTGCGAATTATAGTGAGTCTGCAGGTAGTCGTGCAGGCAATCCACGATTCCCAACATTCGCCCGACGGTACACCCCTCCCTCCTTGCGCCTTCCTCGGTCAGAGTGTCGCTTGCGTACGACTGTACCCCTCAGCCCTGAGGTGCCCACTCTGTCCGTGCACCGGAACTCCCACCACAGGCGGTCTGTCCGCGCCCTGCGCACCTTTATCACAACACACATTCCGGCGCACGCTGATCACAATGCAGCCGCTCAGGGCTCTGTGATAAATAGGGCTTTGTTCGATGGTGGTCGCTGTGGTGGTGATTGCCAGAGGCTGTATGGCCGACCCTCACGGGGAGCTGTCGATGGGGTGAGGGTCGCTGATTGTCCACGTCCGTTTTGTCGTTATGGTTGGGTACTGAAGGGTTAGGTTTCGGGTCTGTTGAAGCTGGGGTGGTATTGATTAATCGAGCTGTATTGTCACTGGGCGGCGGCTGGCCCGGTTCTTTGTCGCTATGTGACGCTGGCTGGTGCTCGAGCTCGGCTTATGAAGCGATCCTGTTGATGAGCCGTTCCATTGAGACCGTGGTGATGAGATGGAGTCGTCCAGAACGACCCCATCCTTGGAGCGGTCTCCGGGTTATTGTCGGACAATTAACCGTCTCATTTCGACACGGAGATTCCCCAGGCCAATTGTAGTGAACGTGCCCGTTCAGGGTCCCCTGACAATCTGAGGCAGTTGCCGGGCGCCGACAGCCGAGTCCAATTTCGTGCAATCGCCGGCTCGGCGCCAGTGGAAATTGGTGCTAGTTACCGGTGGTAATCGTCCGAGGATGGTCTGCTCGCGATCGGGCCAGACTCCTGTGAGGTGTGTGTACGGGAGGGGTGAGCTCTGCAGGTGATCCGGCTAACCACCGGCGCCAGGTGGGCCTCGTGCCAGCACCGGCTCGGGGGCTGCTGATTGAGTGGCAAACACGTCCCCCGTCTGACGGATGGGCTCCGGAGATGGCTGATAGATCCGCCAGTGACGGACGGACGGCCGCCGATCTGTCGCCCCTGTCTGCCCGGTCAGCCGCAACTTGTGTTTGTGACGACCGTCCTCTGTGCCCGGCACGCGACGGGCGATGACGAACGTGACGTGTGACGTGACGTGTGACGTTCGTGACGCGTGGCGCCCCGGCGGATGACCCATCTGGTGAGCTGGTTCATCTCTTTATGACAGGTCACCGAGACGGCGGAATTTAAAGTCCACCCTATCGTATGATGGGGCCACCCCACAAGTGGTCGCGTAAGCTCCACTCGAGTGGATCGCGGCGCGAGGCCGTGTGTCAGCCTTGTCCTCTGCAGTGAGGCGATAGGGACGGTACTCTGACCATCTCGGTCGGAACAGGACCGTAGCTGTCTATAGACGATAAATGACTCACTGTCAGCGATATATCACAGTGGGAACACACTCACTAGATTGAAACTCATCGGCCTTTAAATTCAAGGCGTGCCTTATTAGGAGGACCATTACACTAGGGACGATAGCATGAAGCGGAGAGCCCGGTCGCCGCTATCTCCAAGCCCGTCTCCTCTATCTCCGAGGCTGCCTCGTGTCGCTCCCGACCCCGCCTCGTTTCATTGAGTTGACAGGGACCAATTAGCGCGCCGGTCGATCCCATTCAGCGCGATCGGTGGCTGTTTTCCGTGCCGATCGCCGTGCCCCGGCCTTCAGTGGGTGATTGGGATCACATGGTCCCGACATCAGGGTCACAGTAGCACCGTATCGGCCGTCCGCCGGCGGCCGGCGGTGTCTCACGCCAGTCCGGCGCCGGCACCGCGCCAATCACGGCGCTATCGCGGCGCATCCGGCGCTAATGAGCCGCGTCGGACGAACCCGGCGCGGAGATGACGAGAGGTGGCGCGCCGGTGACGCCCACGCGAGCCTGATTTCGAACGCCGCCGGCCCGGAGCACCGCGATGACGGGAGATGCGAAGGCGGTGAAGGTGGTTGGAGGTGATGGTGCGCGTACGGTGACCTAAGGTCAGCCTATAGGTCACACTCAGACCACTCGCCCTGAGGTCATGGTCTGAGAACAGCACCAGAGCCGATACCCCAACAGAGACACGCGAGATATGACCTGAGTTCTGAGGTCACTGTCGAACCAGAACGACGGTTTTGATGCTCCATAGGTTACGACACCGTGAGATAACTGTCGGTTTCAACCAGCGGCACAGAACGTCATACAGCTCCCTGTGATCCAGCCTTTTCACGTTGCCTGCCTTCTAATCTGGGTCGATGGGACCATAAATGTTTTGCTTCAGACCGTGATCGTAATTGCAGCCGTTTCTGGTCCGTACCGCTCCGTTCTGTCGGTAAACTCGGCAGTCTGGTGCGCTCGTTGCGGTCGACAGCGTGACTGGTCTTGGGCCGCCAGGTCGAACCGTGCAGCCGACCCGAACCGTACCGTGCCGCTCTCCTCCCGCTTCGATAGACCTCTGCGAACGGTACCCACCGACACGAAAGGGCTCGGAGGCTGCCGTGCCGTCGAATCCGCGTGTCGACCCGCGGCAGACGGGCCTCCTTTCCCGACCAAGGTCGAGGCTCGTGAACGGCACCTGGCCGAACTCAATAGACACGATAGGCTGGTAAGCTGTCACTTATCAAACTGTGGTCGTCCGTGTGTGCGGAGTGGAGCACCATCGCGTCTTTGTTCTATTTCCTCCGTGTCACTTCTTCGCACGCTGGCTTACCCCTGCACTTTTTCTTATCCACTCATTCTCTTCATCACTTCCCCGCATTAAACGCTTCAATTTTGCGTGACATCTCTGAGTGAAGATGAAGTCTGAGTTTGATGAAGCAGGAGGGTGGAGGCCACGTCTCCGAGCAGCAGCGAAGGTCGCTTCTGGGGACCGTTTTTTTGACGCCTGGTCTGTTTGTCACCCATTCGGTCACGGACCAGCGCAAAGTTCAGCTCAGCGTCCGGTGTTTATGAATCAACTCGATTCAGTTTAACGTCCGACGAACCGCTGCACTGATTTCAACGAATCGCCTCCCTACACGACATACACGTGTTTCTGTGTAGACACGTGCATCGGACGAGCTGCTGTGGTTCAATACTATATAAGGCAATGGTGTATGTAGGTACTGTCCCTATAGCGAGAAGTTGCAAGGCCCTTGCAAGACTGTCAATCACAAAAGGCATCGACTTTTTCTGATCAAGTGAGACTTATTTATGCACTTATTACGCCAGTAAACGACTATAAACCTCCCTCGATTACTATCGAAAGTCCCAGACAGTAGCCATATGGTATTCCAGACGTCCGGTCTTGATCTTCTAACAACAGTAACAAGGAGCTACCGGACTCGATTTTAGGTCACATTAGATACTGACTACTGTACAAACATAACATGGCCTTTGGAAGCGGACTTTGTTTCGTCTCGTACCACTAGCCTGGATCCACCAGCTTTTGAGCGTGGTCGCTCTGTCACTTAGCTGATGACCTTTCAGATGGTCACTGGCCTTCGTGTGCCCTTTAGTTTCTCCCACCGTTTGCAGCGAGCAATCTCACTTTGATCATGGGTTCCATGCATCTCCGGTGACTATCGACGCTGTCTCACCAAATTTAGCTACAACACTCGGCGACTCAGCGGTCCACAGTCCTGGAGGCCCAACTCGGTGCGGAGAACAGTCGTGGTGTACCGTATGCCCCGCCGGTGGGAACGTTCCTCCTGACCCATGGTGTGTCGTTTCGGGAACTAGCGACCCGCGGCCGGGCGCCGCGGAGACGTGCCCGTCATAGGGTTTTGGGGCTATTTTTTCACGTTTCGGTCTGAATCGTGAAAAGTACTGGTCGTAGCAAATATGTTCCCTGGTTTCTGAATTTTCAGCCCACGTGGAATGCGATAGGACAAAAGTCATTTTCGTACAGACAAAACTGTGCCCGCGTTTTTTGGTCAAAGTAAAAATGTTCAGCAGCTTTTAACACGTGGGCCGCCGCAAAACAGGGTACACCGCAGGACTTACGATTCAATATCTCCTAAGCCATCACAGATAGCAAATATGTTCCCTGGATCTATGTAGATAATACTTTAGCGAACACTTCAGGCCAAAAATTGTTTCTCGACAACTTACACCCAGTCCGCGTTTTTGGCTTAAATGCAATGCAACACGGCAGCCGACCTTGAGGGCTCAGTTAGCGAGTTCATTTTTTAGCGAGCACTTCGAGCATTTCAGCGTTCGATGAAATGACATATTTTTTCAACGCAGTCGTTTCTTCATTTGCATCTAAACGCGACCTATATGATAATGTGACTGTATCGTCACACTAGAAGGTGTAATTCATGGTAATTTATAGGGCTAATTCTCGGCGCACAGCAGCAGACGGACACCGTCTGACCCACCATCTAAAGGCAGTTTGGCGAAGCAGTATCGTGAATCACAGCCGCGAGATGTCCCTAGCGTAGAACACCGTCTGTTTGCCCAGTTTAAATACGTGATGTTTGCCCTCTCAACCCCTCAGTCATGGGGCAGGGGTCGCGGATGAATGGGCGACCGCCCGCCGCGCGGGGAGGGGGCTGCTCCCCTGACCCGGACCGCCACGGCATGGGGACGGTCCCGCACTTGCGTGCCTCACGTCGCCGCCTCACACCGGTCTGAATTACGCTGGTTTTGAGGAACCACCCATTGTGGTGGTGGGTGATCCAACGCAGACCATGCCAGAACCCCACTGAGGGGGTGTCACCCGTGTCAGCTGGCTCAGACCCACGATATCCCCATACCGAAAGCGACGTTCCAAAGAGCAATATGTCTTTAGTGGGTATTATTGATGTTTAATTCGAGAATTTGCCGGTCCCGTAGCTCAGTTGGTTAGAGCGTTGGATTCCGCGTGGTGAGAGCACGCGTTCCCGGTTATGACAGACCGGGTTCGAAGCGCGACGGGCGCTCGACATTGGGCCTCCTGACAGGTATGGTTGCGGTTGGTGGCAGGCCGTAGCCAGGCGAAGTCAGCGAGGGGACCGGCCGTGCACGGCTTTGTGCGCACGTTAAACTTTGGACTCTAAATTCTGCCATAGAATCGGAATTGCGCGATCGGAGGGTAGAGGGTGCAGGGTCATCGCAACAAGCTTCGCTTAGCGGTGGCTCTGTCCTTGTGAATCCTTCCCATCAAAAGGTTCGGACTAAATTTATAAAAAAAGAATGTATGCATGCATGTAAGCACATACCTACATGATGTGTTAAAGTACCTACTCCAACTGTACAACTTTGGCCTCTCAGCTCGAGGAATAAACTTTTTTACTTTAAAGACAGATTTTTAGTGACTTAACACTCGCACTTACATAGGTATAGCGGGGTCGAACGGACCCCCTCCCGGTTTTACGCGAATAATTCGCGCAAAAAGCGGCCGATCGCGACGAAACTTTCAGTACCCTCGATTTAATCAATTTTACACATACTCTTAAAATTTAATGACCCTGACCCCAATGACCTTTGACCTGTGGTCTGATTCTCGAGACCATGTTCGACCGGAATTGCGAATTGGCGTATGTCGGCTGAGGCTCACATTATCCGCGCAATTTCCAATCTTTTTTTGGTGTGGGTTTCAAGGTCCCGTGAAGGTCAGGTCAAAGTCTTTGACCTTTGATGACCTTGCTTCACTATTTCGAGTTTTACATGTTTCTAGGGTAGTTTCTGGGGCTGATTTCGAATTCCCATTTGGAGATTTATGAAATAGATTTGGTGCCCTCGTATGCTACGAAGCTGTCAATAGTGGTCAACACCTGCTATGGATGGCCGGCAGGTCACCTAATGGTTGACCTGACCTGACCTGACCCGACCTGGCCTAAATACATTAACCCGGCAGTTGCTGGGGTATTTCGCCACCCACCGTTTGCTGGGGGGGGGGGAGCGTTAAACGCCCCCAGCCGATAACTCGAGAACCAATAGGCGCAGCGAAACGCACGAGGCGGCAAACGAAAGAACGCGACAAGACGCTTCAGATGAGTACTTTAAAGTTGAATGTTGAGGTCACAGGTCGGGTCAAGGTCAGGTCAAACACCTAAAATCGGGCTTTCAGTAGCATGGACTTCAGTACTTCGCAATGGGCGCCTCTCGTCAGTAACTCTGTCAAAACGGTGCACAATCCATCATATAAGGCCTACAAGAGTGTCGGCTTCATGTAGGGGGTCAGTCAAGCATAGGTCAGGGTCAAGGTCAGGTCAAGGTCAGGTCAACATACCTATCCCCGAAAATCAAAACTGATATTCGCAGCCCGTGACACATGTTTTATGGGTAATTTTGGGCGAAGAACACGAATGTGACATTCATTTTATCATATCTGTACGTGTTTGGCTCAAAAAGTTCAATTTAAGAAATGCATGTATCATGGTCGTGAAGTAGTCACGAGAAATTGCCAAGATTTAGTTCAAGATTTTGGAAAATGCGGAACGATAATCAATAATCGAAGATAGCCATTTGATTGTTCATGGTATTGGCAGTCTAATGGCGTTTATGGCATGTCTGTATGTCTATTTTGTGATTTTATATGATTTTTTGAACATATGCCGTTTTTGGTCGAAAACTCAGAAATCATGACGTCACTAAAACCTCGATATCTCAAAAATTTTCCGACCGATTTTTTGAAACTTTGTCACAATAAACTTCAAACAATTCCCTACAGGTACCCAAAATTTGGCGCGCCTGCGGCGCCTCGTTTTATGCTATAGCCCCGCGAGAAAAGTGGGGGCGTTTAACGCCCCCCCCCCCAGCAACTCGCGGGTTAACCCTCGCCAGGCGAGGGCCTTTTCCATAACACAGACGGCGAGGGGGGGTTGGTACGACCCCCCTCTCGCGATTTGCTCCTATAGCACTTAGAAACGCCAAATTTACAGGGTAGGTGGGTCCATAGAAGATCTCGCCCCTGTGAAAGTTTGGTGACTCTAAGTCAATATTTAGGGGGGTTTTGGGGGGTATGAGTGCAAAAATTTTGCTAAAACATGTTAAAAGTTTTTCGCTTATAACTTTTTACCTAGAAAATATAGAGCAAAAATAAAAGCACCAGTGAACTCAGGACGTCCGTGCGCATCAAATGATATACTTTGTTACCAATTTTAGTGAGCTCTGGAGTTCAGTTGCCGCTAAGCTAGTCCAATTTCCCCTGACCTTGTACCGGTTTTTGTGACCTGGTGACCTGACCTGAAAAGACTGGGACTTCAAATTTTCAGCTGAAAGGTGCGAAAATGTTGCCCCAGAGGGTATGCCAAATTTGGCGGCGCTACGCGCCGCCGTTTTTACGTTATTTGCAAAAAACCTTAGGGGGGTTGCATCAACACACCCCCCCTCGTCGGGCGAGGGTTAAGACATCCGGTATGTGATCAAAGCTAACATGAACTACGTGTTCAGCACCCCACAAAATCCTTTTTTTCAACCTCACTTTACGAACTTCCAGCATGTCCCGATTTTCCCGATTTTTGGGTCATTGACCTGACTTAGAAGGTCAACTAGTGACATTAAATAAGACCATAAAATTGGGTATCATCGGCATCGGCTTTCGTTGCGGGCAACGCGCTCGTTTTTTTCTGCGAAGCTCTAGCTCCATCAGAGGCCAAACGGCAAGGAGAATCCAACGGACCCCCCCCCCCCCCATATACGTTAGACGCTGGCAAACACGAATACGGGCGAGGGTTAAAGCGAAGGAGAAATATACGAGTGAACGGAACGCGCAAGCGAAGCGAAATCTTTTTAACCCTCGCCGGCACAGGCCATTTTGCGTCCTTCGACGGCACAAGGGGGGGGGGGTACGACCCCCCTCGCGTTTGCCCCTGATCGAGCTAGAGCTTCGCGGAAAAAACGAGCGTGTTGCCCGTCACGAGAGGAAGCCGGTGATATCCAATTATAAGGTCCTAGGTCATCGGGCGACCTTCCAGGTCAAGTCAATGACCCGAAAATCGGGAAAATCGGGGCCTGTTAGAAAGTCGTAATGTGTGGCTGCTGTGGGGTTTTCCGGGGTGCTGATCACGAATATCGTGTTAGTTTTGATCAGAGATGATGTTTCTAAGTATTTAAACCACGGGGACGGGTATTCGTAATACGTGTCAACCGCCTCTGACAGCTTTGTACTCGTAACATGTTACGGAGGCACCAACACTACTTCGTAAAATGTTCAAATGGTTGCTAAATTCGAATTCAGCTCCAAAAACTAGCCTAGAAACATGTAAAACTCGAAAAAGTGGACCGAGGTCACCAACGGTCAATGGCCTGACCTGACCTTCAGGTGACCTTGACATCCATCCAAATGCATGGGAGCAACATCAAATCACATGTTTGAACGTTCGAAACCACAAAAAGCTTGCAAACGCGCGGCTAATGCGAGCCGGCATACGCCGAATCGCGATTCCGGCCAAACATGGTCTCGGAAAGTAGGTCACAGGTCAAAGGTCATTTGGGTCAAGGTCATGAAATTTTCAGGGTAGGTGTAAAATTGATCAATGCGAGGGACTGAAAGTTTCGTCGCGATCGACCGCTTTTTACGCGAGTTATTCGCGAAAAACCTTAGTGGATAGTTGCATACCCCCCCCCCCCCCCCTGTGCCGGCGTCCGGCGAGGGTAAACCCTCGCCGGACGAGGGGGGGGGGGGGCGGGTGCCGCTCCCCATAGGGTTTTTCACGATAGCTCTAAACACGCTGGCGATAGAGAGGTGAAACATGGCATACCTGACCTTTGATTCAAGTCGGACCTTTAGACACCAACCGCATTTTTGGGTCAGGTCAGGTCACTGACCTATGACGTCATAAGTGAACCTCTGCACGGTCTTCAGATGTCGCAACTTCGCAACGCCCTCGCTGCCAGAGGAGATGTCACAGGGAAATGAAACTTGCAGGCTAGTATCCATTATCCATTATCCATTATGTGTCTCACAACTTGTATATCTCGGATTTTTCCTAAAGGTCATATGAGGTCAGGTCATTCTCGTGACCTCACCATTATAAGTCAATGGGGAAAAAATGAAAACTGCTATTCTGGCGCCGGGAACGATCTCCAAGTATCTCAAGCACGCAGAATCGTGATTTGATGCACTCCTTGCAAGGTTATATGCGTCCCTTTTGCAATGTTGACCTTGTGTGACGTCATTTATGACGTCATAAAGGTCAGATTAGTTTTCGTCAATAACTCTTGATCAAATTGAGCTAGCGAGTCGGGAAGGCCACCAAGGGACTCAGGAAGACCTGCCGAATCGAATGATATGCGACATGACCTCTTTCGACCAACTTCGTGACCTGGGGGTGCTGACCTGACCTTGACCTGAGGTCAACACCCCAAGTTGACCTTACCCGGACAAAAAGTATATCATTCGAAGCGCCTGAGCGAAACGAACACGATTCTGCCAAAATCGCGGCTCTGCGGCCGTTTTTTGCTAAGTTATTCACCAAAAACTGAACCGTAACTTGGGGCACTTGACCTGACCTCGGAGGTCACCGGTTGACCTAGGACCTTAAATTCGGGTACCAATCTCTGCGTCTTGTAACGGCGCACACGCTCGTTTTTTCCGCGACACGCTAGATCCACCAGGGGCGAAACGGCGAGGGGGGTCGTACCCGCCCCCCGCCCCTCGGCCGGCGCGTATGTAGAAAGCCAATAGGTCCGGCGAGGGTTAAGCAGTCGAAACAAGCACTTTTGGACAACTGACATGTGAATGAGACGTGGAAAGGCAGTAAAAACAGCGGCAATGCGTTCAGTTTTGCAATAGGCAATCGATTGGGATGCCACATGAGTTTTACCGGTCAGGTCATGAGCTCGACCTTAAAAAATGTTCATCTTATCTTTGGATGATGTCGAGGTCAAATTACACACCAATCTACACCATTGGACGAGAGAGACATGATGCTAGCCGAGCTGATTGTTTTTAATGCCTATGTGCCCACAACAATGACAACAATGCACCGCTTGGCTACGCTTGGCTTGCGTTCCAGGACCGTAGTGACGTCACAGGAAGGGACGCGGGCGGACCGCTGATGACCCGCCCGCTGTCAAAGGGCGGGCTGGGTTTGACGGGCGCACAATAGCGGCCGCGCGCGTGTTCCTGAAAGCGATAGCGAAGGCACGGGCGCCGGAAGGGTTGGACGCTTTGACCCTCTCCCAGACCTCCCGCTGTTACTGCCAAGGTTACTGCTACTGAGAAGGAAAATAAGTGACGGTGGTATTCACACAGGCTTTTCACTAATTTCTGACGTTTCGCACGTGTCGTCAACAATTCTCGTCCCCTAGAGATACTTGCACGAACATTAAGGTAACCGGCCTGTTAGCTTGAAACGCCGCCAAAAACATACTGCTCCATGGTATAATCTCTTTCATGCGTGTGACCGGTCTGGAGCCTTTTCGCATTAGATCGATGCGTGTTTTTATCGATATAGGATCTCCATCGATCTTAGAATTTGCGATCTGAATGATGGGGTGGAGCAAGATTAGAATGGGTCTGAGCCAGGACAGTAGAATCGGAGTTGAACCCAGAGTCACCAAAATCTTACTAACTCCGACTCCGGAGTAGAATCGACATCGCTAACTGAATGGCTCAAAGTTATACCCGAAGCGGAAGCTTGTCTGCCGAAAAATAGCCGTTTTCACGACGGGCTTTCTGGCGAGTGGACTTATATGGCAGTGTTCGCCATGAGCCGGGCCAGCCAATCGGTCATGGGCTGGGCTGGGTCACGGGCTGGGCTGGGCCCTCAAATATAAATAATCGATGGGCTGTGGTGAGTGTGGATGGGCTGGGACAAGGACTGTAAAGTGGACTCAGAGGTTCGCGACTGAGCTAAAAACAAAAACTAGCTTATTACTGTGCAAGACTAAAAAAAAACGAATGAAAGCATACATATATGTGCAATGTGCATTGTGCGTGCATGCTGCTCCCAAAAGATTGTTTCTTTGCGCCTATGGGTGACATATGTAATACCTGTTTGGTGTCCATGATCCATTCATTTTTGACGGGCTGGTCCGGGCTGGACGGGCTAGACCGGGCTGGGCTTCAACAATTTTACTATGCATGGGTTCGCGCTGGGCCGGGCTGTCAACCCATGGGCCTGGGTCGGGCTGGACTGGGATTTTGCGGCCCGTGGCAAACACTGTTATATGAACTAAATCTACAAAAATATCTTTAACAGCAAATATGTTCATATCATGACTTTATTTTAGTGTTTTAACCCTCGCATTGTAGGGGTAGTTGGATGGACCCGCGTCCCGCCCCCTCGGTTTTTCGCGAATAATCTCGCTCAAAAAGCGGACGATCGCGACGAAACTTTCAGTACCCCAGAGTTGATCAATTTTACACATGCTCTTTTTCTTTCATGAACTTGACCCAAATGACCTTTGACCCCTGGCCTTTTTCTCGAGACCATCTTTCACCGAAATCGCGATTCAGCGTATGTCACATCACAATGTCCGCGCGTTTCTAGTCTTTTTTGTGTTGTAAACGTCCAAACATGTCAAATGATGTTCGTCCCATGCGGCATGCATTACGGTGGGTGCCAAGGTCACGTAAAGGTCAGGTCAGGGTCATTGATCTTTGAGGACCTTGATTCACTTTTTCGAGTTTTACATGTTCCTGGCATCCGTTTGAACATTTACTTAGTAGTTACGAGTGAGCGAGCGAAACGAGTCTTTTCAATATAACGGAAAAAATCTCAGTATGAGCGGCCCGGCCCGGCCCGTCCCGGCCTGTAACGCTTTTGAGAGGCTTATATCTCAGCAACCGCTAGACCGATCGGCCTGCGGTCTTTTTTGCTGGGTAGCCCCATCCCTTCTATCCCGTAATTGACTACTTTTGATACATCTCAGTGACCGTCGTGGCACGTGCCACGTGAAAAGTCAAGGGTGTTCAAGCTGTTTTGGAAAAGTAGTGATTTTGAGAGGCTCGTATCTCAGCAGCCGCTTAAGCGATTGTCTTGCGGTAATTTTTGTAGGGTAGCTGCATCCCTCCTACCAAAGGTCGGATGCTCTTGATCTATGTGAGTGACCCCCACTGCACGTGCAAAATACAAAGAGAAGAGGTGCCAAATTTGTTCCCATTTCAATAACTCGGTAATTACTGGGGCGATTTCGCTGAAACTTGGCATACAGGTAGGCATCCACCAGGCTATGCATTCCCATGTGTTGCGGTTAACCCTATTAGTGGCAGGGGGGGTTGTTTTCATCCACCCCTCAGGGTTTTCGGGAATATCTCCGAAACCGCTGAAGCTACGATGCTGAAATTGTGTGACTTTTCCTTAAACTAAATTGGGCACATTCCCTGAAAATTTCAAGTTCATATCTTTACCAGGGGCGGCTCCAGAGCACTGGGAATTGGGGGATCCTATTCGTGAAGCGAGTCATTTGGGCGAAGATCACGATGCTGATGTATTATAACTGTATGCACCAGTTTTACGAACAGTGAATGAAAGGTATCATGTGATAGCATATACAAAGTTATTGTCCATCCTCTTTTGACACGTTTTTGCTATAATAGGCGGATCCAGGCGTCCAAAAAGGGGGGTTATGTTTTATCTCCCAACATAGGTGCCCTGACACCGCCTATGAATGACCAATACAATTGTAGTCGTTCTCTCATAAGAAAATTGTAACATAACAAGACCATTACCACCCTTTTTAGAAGCAGTACCAACAAAAACCTTATTTACTATACTTTTTGTGTACCCCGAATCTCAATGATCTGTATCCGCCTATGATTTTTGAAAATGCATATTTTTAGGATCCATGTGAATTCCTGGTTCATTCTCTATCGATCGGCAAAAGTTGCAATAAGATTGGTTCAGAAACCTGGCCGTGATAAACAGTCTAAAATGTATCTGCAATTTGCCCGTTTTTACCCCCCTCTACCTTTTTTACTCTATTGACATTTTTAATTTCTATTTTTTAGAAATGTAGATCACGTTGAGCGAAATCGAATGCCGTTTGAATTTTGAAAATCGGCCCGTTAGATCTCGAGATATCAAAGGGGGTCGTAAACAGCCCCCCCCCCTGCCACTAATAGGGATAGCCAAAAGCCTGCCACTAATAGGGTTAAGGTGCTACTGCACGACGTGCAGTGCACGTGCGCACGTGCAGGGGGCGCTTCCAGATCTCGAGAACGGCTGGGCCGATTATTTCAACATTTTTTCTTCAAAAAGCGGCGCACAACTCGGGAACCAATAGAGCTGCTACCCGACTCAAGAACCAATAGACGCAGCAAAACGGACGAGAAGGCAAACGAAAGAACGCGACGAGACACTTACGATGAGCACCTGAAAGTTAAATTTCAAGGTCACAGGTCGGGTCAAGGTCAGATCAAACACATGAAATTGGGCTTTCAGTAGCATGGGTCCAAAACACCTCTGGTGACCTGACCTTTGACCTGACCGAAAAAGTGACCTAAGTATAAATTTCGCCATTATTTCTTACGCTTTTTCGAACGTCGCTTTCCCCGTATCGCTACATGTGGCCCCGGGAGCCGAATTAAAAGGGAATGTTCAAACACCCCCGCCCACCAGCAGGGCATGTAATTCCAGGACCCCCAGCGGAGTGCGGGTTATGAAATGCATTCATCATGGTCGTAAAGTAGTCTACAAGAGATTGCCAAGATTCCATTTAAGATTTTGGAAACCATAGAACGATAGGTAATCAAAAATCAAAGATGGCAATTTGATTGTTCATGGTAGGCATTGGCAGTCCAATGACGTTTACGGCATGTCTGTATGTCTATTCTGTGATTTTATACCCATGATTTTTTTTAAACATGTGTCGTTTTTGTCGAAAGACGAAAACTCAAATCATGACGTCACTAAAACCTCGATATCTTATAAAACTTGGACCGATTTTTTGGAAACTGTCACAATAAATTTCCATAAATTCCTTACATGTACCTACCTACACAAAATTTGGCACAAAAAACATCGTCCCTATGCTTAAATTCTGCACCAGCAACATTCCAAGTGTTCGTGCTTACAAACGAGCCAATTGTCTATATGGAGTCATGGACTCTCAGCTGCTCCCGGGTCATGCGCATCGCCTCGCCGACTGAGCGTATGCCAGGCTGAGGCGACAAGCCAGCCCGTCACCGCAAGAACGGCGCTGCCTCTCTCCCCCTCCTCCCGACCCCGTCCCCCGACCGGCGCGGCATTCCTCAGGCCACAATAGTGACTCCCCTCCCTCAGCTGACCCGTCCTCAGGTGCGGTGTACACTGGACAAATACCTCTGCCGGGGCTGACGGGGTCCATGTTTGAACAAGGGATTAAGGGAAGCCTTCAAACATCTCAGATGGAGTTTTCGCCGAAACTACCAGCTAGCGCCATCCACCGGTGAACGGCGGTACTAAACTTCATTCGCTAGTTCCCGAAACGACACACCATGCTGACCCCGGGAGGCTGAGCCGTCTGTCGCCGCACCGACTTGCTGACCAGGCTTATGGGGTCGTGGCGGATGTTTGAGGATGTCACGGCCAGGTCAGCTAGTGTCTGTCCTTGTCAGACGTCAGAGAGATGGCCAGCGTGAGAGTTCTGGTCTGTGAGGAGTCGCCGGCAGTCGTCGTGGGGAGGTGGTTCTGCTGTGACGTCTCATTGCCGATGACAAGCTCGACGAAGTGAGAAGTGATTTGTTGGTGCTGGACATTATCATCTCGACCAGACGCAGGGCAGGGGCAACTGCAACCCCCGTTGAAGTTGCCGGCGATTGGCCTTGCTCGTGGCGTCGCCGGAGTTTCGCGTTCGATGACGCTGCTTCAGGTGTTGAGACTGGCACTGGCGGTTCGTCGTCTGCGACGGGCGGTGTTGGCCCGCCGTCGGGTCGGTCACGGATGTCGACAGACCCGGGCCCTGTCACTGCAGTCGACACCGGGTCAGATTTCTGCAGATCAGCCCACCCAGATTCGCCGTCGCTGCTTGTCCTCACCAGCGGTTCTGACTCTCTCCTGCCAACCAGCGAGATGACACGGCGACTGAGGTGTTTGGTGATAGCCCCTACGAGCTGCGCACTAGATGAACTACCGGTCTTAAGTCCCAAATGTGCGTCGTGATAAGTGCTTGTTCCCGGGAGACTACAGCAAAAGTGAACATTTCTGATCAGCTGCCTGTCGAGGTAATAGACAGATCTCTTGTTATAACCGTGTTGGATGCTTGTTGGATGAGTGCAACCTGTTTGCGGCGATCTCACGACGACGAGACGTGCTGAACAGCAAGCTCTGCAGCATTTCCTGCGAACACCTCGACATTGCAGTGATGGTATGTGAAGTGTTGCAGGAAAAATGTGGGGATGCCATCGGTACCCGTTTAGGTGCACATTAGGGTAAAAATGTTACTGGCATCATTCCACCGGCATTAACTACATCTTTGAGTCTGACTTACTGAAGACCGGCAATGGGCAATGAAGTCCTAGCTCTCTTCCGAATGGACATTTATAGCCACCAAGCCCAATTGATACCGGATTTGCATCACTTTACCGTCATCCGCATCCTGATGGTAAGTGAAGATGGGCTGCAGCAACACTCACACCATGCATGACATCCGTGTAGTTTTTAGCAACATTGCTGTGGACCTCCCAGCAGCCATTCCAACTTCGCACAGACCGCTGTCTGCTGGCATTATTTATGATTTCCGCTGCTCGAACGAAGTTCTGCAGTCTGCAGCGACGGTTCACGGCTCGACTCGGTAGGACGGTCGATATGGCAGTTTCGGGCCACAGCGACAGACAGCCGCTGGGAACCCGGGTCGATACTTGGGTGGCAGGGTCGATACGCGACATGGTCCTCGTTCTTCGTTCTGGAGAAGTCCCATGAGTCGCCGGCCACGACTAACCCCGCCGTGTTCCGGCCGTCGTGTCACCGCATCGCCACTCGCCACACCTGGACATTCCGCGATGCATGTTCGGGGTAGCAGTTTCCGTGTGTCACCTGGTGTGTGGCACATGGCACGTGCAGCACATACCTGGCTGGAGGGGTGGTGTAGGGCAGGCACCTGGGGGGACACGAGTGGCTGGCTGCCTCCATGTTCTGTAGACACGCGCCACGTGACATAGAAGGGGGCCGAGAGGGGCGGCCAGGGGCAGGGAATTTATGACCGGGCACGCAGGCAGCGGACCGTGATGACGCGCTGTGGCGGCAGCTGTTTGTCGCCTGCTCGTGCAACGGCACGCGCCGCTGCGGCCGTGTCACGCAACGGCGACTATCACGAGCGCCAAATTAGAATAGGAGAGAAAGTGGTTACAATTGCAGCCTCGCATGAGAAGTTTAAGTCTTGTGCACCGATATTGAAAATGAAATAAAAAGAAGAGAAACATAAACGGTACGATTAAATGAGACATGCAGTTACGTTGCATAATGCTGTTGAAATATATGTGTTGATGCATTTAGAATGCTCTATCTCTTCTGTTTAGTTCTATCTATGTGCTGCTCCACACTAACCTTGCCTTCTCTTTTTCTCAGATGTCGCCAAATATCCAGGAGAAATCGGAGGACGCCTGCACCCTGAAGAAGGGTGTCATCTGGTACTGCAAGGACACCCTGCTCAGCCGCTGGAACTGGAAAGAGCGCTACTTTATCCTGACCAAGGACTATCTCTCCTGCTTCAAGAAGGCCAAGAGCCAGTACTCGGACATGGGCGGCTTTCTGTTCAAGGTGAGTCGGTGCAATGTGTCGGATGCCATGAGGACGGCGACATTCGGCAGACGTTTTAGGAGGCTGACATATACGGTGGTCGTGTGCCCGGCTATCACCCCCGGCCAGGGATGTTGGCGCCTGTGTCGCGTGCTGTACGAGAGCCATGTCGTGCCGCACCATTACAGACAACCGTGGGACGGCGCCTGCAGAGCCGAAAAACGCCTGCAAAATATGGGAACCGCCACAACTCCGGGCAATGGCAGGACCAGCGCATGGAAGGCGCTGACTCACTGTCAACATATTCTGTTTTCGTCAAGGTCGTGGAGATTGGGAAGGAAACATCCAATTACCAAATTCCTTACATCTGCCTTTTTCTATTGATATATCGCATATTTAGCTGTCGCTTTCGTCTGCGATGTTTGTCTCGCGTTATATCCCGTTCCCGGCTGTTATTCTCCGAACAGCTCAGCGCCTTGCGATCATGACTCTCCGCTCATCCGTCTATCAACATGTGTAATAGCCACCTTTTTGTGCTGTTTCGAGCCGGTTTCTCGGCGGCCTGACCGTCCATCTGGCGCAGTCCGATCGCACAAGGTCACACAGGAATACCTCGCCGACCGCTGAGTGTCCCGGTACCGAACAATGCAGCGGACCGGGCGGTACCCAATATCAGACGTAATTAAACCTCTGCGGGCTCTGCTTGTTGTATGTGTCATGTATGGCTCGTGCCGTATAACCCGCGCCCGGCTGGGGGTCCTGGATTTCCACGCCCTGCTGGGGGGGGTGTTTGAACACCCCCCCTTCTAACTCGGCTCCTGGGCCACGTAGCGATACGCGGAAGGCGGCGTTCGAAAGAGCGTCAAAAATAATGACGAAATCACTTCGGTCAATTTTTTGGTCAGGTCAAAGGTCAGGTCACTAGAGGTCATTGAAGGCAAAATTTCGCCGATTTCCAGGTCGAATGTCGAAAATTTCCAAGAAGCCAACGCATAACTCGGGAACCAGTAGAGCTACAGCGCTGCGGAAAAGCGCATTCGGTAGCCCTATTAACGCCCTTTCTGAGTAATTCTCTCAGAATTGACCTATCTTCAACGGTTTTGCCTGCAGGGGGCAAAAACTGCCAAAATAGCCGATTTTTTCGAAAACAGTTTTTCTGCGATAACTTTTGACCCGAGCCTTCTACGAGCTTACTTTTACCGGCATCGTGTTCCTCTCGTCAAGACGCATCGAATGAACTATAACTTGACCTTGAAAGGTCAACTTGAAAATTTGACCTCAGGTCAAGGTCATGACCTGACCGGAAAGGGTCATGTTGCATATCAGTAGATCCGTATCGTCGAGCTGAACACATCTAAGGCGTTTTCATCGCTCTAGCATGCCTCTATCAAAAGTTATTTGCGAAAAACTGTTAGATACCATTCCTGACCTAAGATGACCTCAAGGCATAAACAAGGGTCACGGACACCATTTTCATGTTCAGTGTGTCTAATCTACTTATAATTCAGTGTTTGGAAGTGTTTATAATGTCTTTCGTCCAAAAGAGGCGCATTTCAATTTTCTCCCATTGACTTATAATGGGGAGGTCGCAAAATTGACCTGACCTTAGGTCATCGATATCAAAATTCTGAGATATACATTTTGTACATGCTATTGCTCTTAGCAATCTCTGAAAGTTTCAAAGCGATCAGTCACTCGGTGTAGCTATGACAGACATTGAAACTTTTTATGAGGTGAGGTCACTTCAAGTGACCTGGTGACCTGACCTTGAATGACCTTGGGCTGAAATTTTCACAACATGTGTAGAATTGATGTATGATAAGGTGTACCAAAAACGGCGGCGCTCCGCGCCGCCGTTTTTGAGAAATTCGCGAAAAACCACAAGGGGGGGTGTTCAAACACCCCCCCCCCAGCAGGGCGCGGGTTAATGAAGTCGGCTCAAGATTAGGTGCAGATGGTGTAGATGCATTTATAATGCTGCGTATTACCGGGAATGGCTGCTTATGCCCTGTTTCACCGGTATTTTTGGACAAACAATATATGTTTACTAAATGTCAACTCGATACCGGAGATAGGATATGCATTCAGCGCCATGTCTTTTGGTTTTGGTATGCAAAGACTGGGGATAAGAAAAGCATATGTGCATGAGTAATCACTTCGAAAAGATGACAGACGACTGTCCTTCCTTCCGACATTGGCGGATCATATCGTATCTATGTTTACGAGCTGCTATCCTCAAACAGCTTGCCTGTACCCCGCGGCCGTTGTTCGCTTCCTCTCGAATTACACAGCAGGCAGCTTTCACACGCGAGGGCGGTAAGCATATTTACGTCTGGACAACGAGTTGCGTTGGAGAGGCCGGAAATAGTGGCGATTTCAGGACCGCAAGAATGGACCGTCATTGGAATGATTCTTTTTTAAACCGTGCACTGTTTTCGGCCGGAATTTAATAATTACTACAAAATATTTTGTAATTACGTTTCCACCAAGAATGAATGCCATCAGGGCTGAATTTTTAATACTATTGCATTTTGTCAAGAAGCATATAGTGCTGTTATATTGCAGTTTTAGCGCGTTTGTTACAAAATATGAAGCGAATAAGCGTCAGTGTAATTAATCAACAGTGCCAGAAGTTAACTTGAGGGAAAGCTTTGCTAATTGCTCTTGTCCATCCACTAAAATTTATTAAATATTTTGCTTTGTGTATTCCAAAAGGAGAGGGAACTATTTCATTGGTGCCTTCAAGTCAGAATTGAAGGTGGATCATTAAATTTTCAACGCAGTTTACAAACAAGCATTTGGTCTTTCTCGTTTATAAGCAGTGGCTAAGAAAAGGTTGATCAATCCTGAAGTTCAGTCATTGTACCTCAACTTGGCAGCAAGATCCCCCAAGGACGGAGGATATATTGTATACATTTCCTGTAAATCAAAACAAACAAGCATTTGGTCTTTCTCGTATATAGCAGTGGCTAAGAAAAGGTTGATCAATCCTGAAGTTCAGTCATCATACCTCAACTTGGCAGCAAGGTCCCCCAAGGACAGAGGATATATTGTAAACCTGTCCTGTTAATCAAAACATTTTTGTGCCTTCAAAGGCTTAAGTTATCTGTGGTGTGTTCGGAGTTAGGCTATATGGCAGTTTTTGTTGTATGTTTATGTGGAGATTGAATATAACTGTGACCTTGTGCTTGTTTGTATACTTATGGTCAAGCAGGGAACAGCACATTCACATAACATACTCACCTAGCACCTAACTCATAGCTGTACCATGCAGGATCTGTACTTGTTCATGTCTCGAGCATTAACAAAGCACTAAAGTAGCTTAGTAATCATTTCCCACATTTTCTGAGCATCTAACATGACATACAGCAGTGCAGAGCAGCTTCAGAGAAGAAACACTTTAAATGCACAGACTCGCACCAGCCACCCAATGAGCCAGTTCCTCAGTTGACTCAACTGTTTCCCTGGACACAGCTTGGCAATGTGAGCTAACTTTTGGCAAGTTGAAGGTTAGCAGGTAAGATTGAGTTAGGGTGAGTACCTACCTATAACTGGGTGCTACTGCCATGCAGATCTTGGGTAGGCTGCAAATATGTGTGATGATTGAGGTTAGGCCAGCTGTCAGGTTAGTCAGGTTCAGGTATGCTCATTGCTCAGGTCACATTTTTATGGACATTTGGCAAATTAAAAAACTAACAATCTGATCTAAGCTAACCCGACTAAACATACACAACTACTGACTATAGGAACTGAGCACCTACCTACTTGTGCCTACATCTCATACCATGTCAAAGTAGAGTTCCTTGGTGGAAGATTACCCTCAGTACTTTTTATCCCAGCCCTGTGAAGAAAACTAATACTTCTAAGCTCTGAGTCACTGCTGGCCATCTACAGGAATAAACGCTGAGACTGAGAGCTTTGCCATTGTATATTGGACCAATAATGACTATCACGAATGACTATGAACACATATGATCACATCGTTGCATGGATTGTCACATTGACAATTTTACTACAATCCTTTTTTCAAGAAATACAGTAATGATGATTAACATCAAAATCAACATAAAGTGGATTTAGTGATCCAAGCTTTCTCCTCCAGTAGCAATGGAATGATCACATGTTTCATTTGCCAGACACTGAGTACCTGATGCACATTACAATCTGCATAGCATCTAAGCATAGTAAAACTGCCCAAGTCCATTTATTCCAGATTTTAACTTGATAGTTAGCACTAATTTATCTGCTGTTGTAAGTTAGTATTCAATATTCATACCAATACATCAATATGCGCTCATCAGTCAACATTTTCTGGCATGATCCTGCTCAGCGTGCTCTTCAGTATTGCTCCAAGGTCTGCAATATTATAGCTTGTTTTCGGACAATAAGCTCTTTTAATTTTACTTTTTCTTGCTGATATATGAGCCCGATCAACTTGCGTTTATCAACCAAAATTTCATAACTTGTTCCGACTTGATATTGATATTGCTCAGTAGTCAGGACCTCTGTCAGCCTCCTGGATACTTCAGATTGTTTTCAGTCAACATGCTTCTTAAATATGATATAAGTCAATCTTAAGGGATTCAAAACATCCAACAAAACGACGTACAAGAGCAAGAGAAAACCACCAGATAAACTGAAAAATGGCCTTGGAACAGAGCCAAGTGGTGCTCCAATTGTTTGTTTACAATGATTGTAGTGCTGATGTATTTTTAGGACTCTGAACGTCGGCTTATAAAAAATGAAACGTTTTTACAAAAGTTGTAAGGCAAGTAATATTTATCTGAAAGAACTAAAATATTCAAAAGCCAAACACTATGAAATACATGAATCGGAACGAAAAAGTAACCCAAAAATCCAGCCTAATCACCGGCTCCTAAAACTGCAACACAATCAGCACTTTTCCCCGCAACTCGTTGTCCAGACGTAAATATGCGGGCGGTAAAGTGAGAGAAACCCGACTGATATCGTACCCTCTGCTCTCTGAGGGCGTCCAACGAGGCTGGGATGTGACCGATAGGGCCCATTCCGGCCGCGATCCCTCCCGTTCAGAGCGCTCCGTGGCCTCGGGCTGTAATCACCCGGCCGTTTCCTGTGACCTCAGTGACCCGAGGTCGACGGTCGCTCGCCGACGGCAGGTGTCCGTTTCCTGTCACGATCCTCAGTCACCTGCTGGCTCGGGGATCGTAAAAGATTTGGTTGCACCTGGACTACCGTGCATGTAGACTGCCGGAGTAACATAGACTAGAACTCAGGTCCCACTAGAGCTACCCCTTCAGGTCCCGCAGATCCCTTTGTGCCAACTGTTCTCGTTTGTTTAGTCTATGTTTTATACTTTTTGAAAATAGTGCGCAAAGCTTAGGGTTATTTTTACGCTATTCTAACTCGTTGGAAATTATCCTACTTGTCTAACCCCCCCCCCCCGCACGGCCCCAAACTGTCCCACTGACTGTTGTTTTGACCTCCGGCAGCTGCCACTGGCCTCACTGTGCGGTGTCGAGTGGGACCGCCTGAGGGGCACCTCCACCGTGGCCATCATCGACCCGAAGGAGGGTCGCCTGCTCATCCGCTCCACCCAGGACGTGCTGAACCAGTGGTATAAGGTGAGTCTCGGACGTCATCATCAGAGGATGGGTGACCGTTTGGAGAGGAACGAGTCTGTTCCTGGTTTTATATCGACCCCCACTACCCCACTTTTATAAACCAACTCAATCTTTTACGGGAATGGATTTCTTCGGACAGTGGCCGGTCGGACTAACCCTAGTGTCCATATTCTTAGCTATTGGGATATTGGGGAACTGTATGGTCAAACTTTAGTTTTCGGAGGCGTTGAACCCCGTCCTAACTATTTTGCCCTTCGAGTTTCGATTGATGACCAGATCCATCAGACCTGAATCCCCGGTGGTCCGTGTTTCTCGCTCACGTCTATCTCGCCGCTAAACAGCCGACATTAGCGGGCTAAAGACGGCCATCAGAGCTTCCCGAGCACCTGGGCCCGCTTCGTTTATCATCATTTCTAACAAATTGTGGATAATTTATCCTATCGATTTGTGTGGTCTCGCTTGGAGCAAGACCCGCGGAGATCCTCTGGGGTGTCCTTAGGGTGCTCGGCTGCTTCCGGAGCGTTTTTGAACGATTGTCTCATTCCGGGGTGTCCATGAGTGCCGGCTCCATTTTTGGACGTGAATGGACATCGGTACTTTTCTTGGACGCAAATGGGCGCCGACTTTTCTGCTTTCCCCGTTTGAGCAAGCTCCCTGTTCAGCCTTTTGCTGCTGGTCGCCGGTCGGTCTTTGGTCAGTTTCAGTCGCCGGTCAGTCAGTGGTCAGTTGGTCAGTTTCCGGGGCGACTGTCGGTTCCCGGAGCCAGTGCCGATCGGACGCCGCGGGCGGCGTCGGCTGCGACCTTCCTGACAGCGGGCCGCCGGCGTCCCAGACGGCCCCGGCCCCGGCGTGCACCACACTGGACCGGAAGGGCTCTGTTTCCGGCTGGACAGCTAGCGTGCTGAGCAGAGAACAGCGCTTTTGGAAACCCGAGACGAATATGATCCTCACAGCGACTGTACAGTGCGTTGATATTGAAATGTTCAGTTAATTTTCGGCCAATTCATGTTACTTCAATTACGTGAAGGCCGGATCATCAGCAAATAATTCAGTAAATCATTCCTTTTGGTAATCAGAAACCAATTATAGGTATGAAACTACAAATTACAATGACCATTTCTGGAAGCTATTCTTTGAAACACCATTATGGCCTCAACCCCTATATTGGTGACAGGCGCTGCATAACCAATCAGTCCATTAACCACGTTCCAGCTCATTACCTCAAGATGCCTTAGGCCCCCGAGTAACCGACCGAATGCGTTGTCCATGAGCTTTGGCGCTGAGTTCCAAGGCTGAAGCCGACTGTTTCGCCAGAGGTGGTCGGGTGCCTCGATGGTAAAAACGAGCCGGCTCTGACAGAATGTGTAATCACCGTGGATATGAGGCGTCAGGGAAAGGAGTGTGACGAAGCGCGCAGTGGGAGGATCTCTGGCGAGTGTTGCGTGCTGGTTGGCGTGAGGAACTGTTGGTTTTATTGTGGGTGAGAATTGGGCAATGGGCATGTGCGCGTTGGTGTTGGTGGAAGAGCGTCAGACCAGCTGAATTCTTCAAACTTTTAAATAAGTTTGGGGTGGAAGAGCATCAGACCAGCTGAATTCTTTAAACTTTTAAATAAGTTTGGACTATTTTTGTGCGCGGCCTGGTGTCAGGCAAGATGTTAACCATGGTGACAGAACCGGAAATTGATTTTCTTCGTAATGAAATTCCAACTTAGTAGCCAAATTATTCCACAGAAATATTTGGATAGAAAATGGAACACCGCCGGACGTCGCCAACAGAAGTTTGCAGTGCAATACAATTCGAGTCTGAGCAACGGAATGAGGGGGCGTTCAGGTTTATTGTGGACCCAGCTCCCGCTCAGTTCTGAACTGTGCTTATTCAATCCAGCGGGGTTCGGTAGCGGCGACTGTTTGGCCAATGTGAATTTTCCTCCGTCTCTGAGAAAAGTGCGTGGGCTGAACCAGTCTCGCCGTCTGACTCACCATGGACCGAGATGGGGGCCAATTTTCCTTCGGCTTTATCTCGATTCCAGTCCATTTGCACGTTTCCAAGCGGTTGCACGGTATCATGCAGATATCTATCTTCCCTTGCTGTTCTCTGCACAAATTACCGGCTCTGTGCACTCGCTGGTCACCTACCAACTTCTTCCTGGATCATGGCGAGCATCGGCTGTCTGTCCAACTGGCCAACCCCCGACCCGTCAGAATGTCTGTCCTGTCGGCCATTTCCAAACCCAGGCTCCTGCATCACAGCTGTCTGCCCAGCCGGTCCCGTCATTTGTTTGATAATAATGAGCTGCCTTTGGTCGGCCGTTGCTGCAGCGAACCGTTGGGAACCTCACCAGTCACTCTCTGTGCTGGCCCCGTGACCTGAACCTCGCCGAATGTACGGCTCAAAACGGTGGCAGGTGGCGGGCATCTGTTCGACCGTGTGTGGCCGGTGTGAGTAGCCTCATCCCGCAGTGTGAACAGGTTATAAACCGGTCTGATTGGCTCATCTTTGGGGCGACCACCGTCGTTCTACGCCTCATCTGCTGTCTTTGTCTCGTCTGGTCAAATTAGCGTCACAGGAGCTCCAACCCGGCTGTCAACAAGATCGCCCGCGTTATTGAACATGACTGGCACCGCCCGGGTGACCCCGCTGACCCGGCACGTCTTGTGTTGGCCCGCGCCGCCTCGGGGCAGCCTCGCGGTGTCGCCGGGCGTTTCTAGGTTCTTTGTGCGGGCCTTCATTAGCGACTCCATTGGCGGGTGTCATCTGGCGGTGCCAGCCACGGAGGCGATCGGTCTTCTGCCGAACGGTGGCCACATTGTTCGCGAGCCTGTGCAGAGGCAGGCGGACGGGGCGGGAGGTGGGGGCGGCGCAATGGCGGACGGGACGGGGCGGCCGGCGGGGAGGGATGACGTCACGAATACACCTGACCTGCCACCCTCTTTTATATATAAAAGAAGGTGGCAGGTCAGGTGTATTCGTAGAGGCTCCTTTGCTCGGTTGCTCAAGGCTGAAATGCAACCAACCGTTTTGAAAGCTGAAGTGATATATTTGCCATTTAGTGGTAGTTTGTTAAGATGTATCGCAAAAATTGTAGCGTCGATGTGGTATTTAACCGCACATGTTTATATGGTGATTTGCCTAAAACGGCAATTCTGTCAGCTCAAGGCCTCATCGCGGCACATCACAAGCCATCTGCAGCCCTCGTCCGTCCCCGCTGCACCTCAGCTCTGGAGGTATATTTGCTGAGACTGCAGTTTCTGTGCCCTCTGCAGCCGTCGGCAAACTCAGTGCGTGTAGCGGCCGCGTGTGCCGGTCGCTATCGGCCAGCTCGAGAACCACGCGCTGTGCTTATCTGTGGTCCACCGTCCGTCGTCGCCACTGGCTTGTGTCAACGTTGAGGATTTGGGACACGTCCTCAACGCTGGCGTCATCCCGTGGACCCGGCGCGTGTATCGCGGTACAGATGGACAGGAATTCCGGCGGGCTGCTGTGCGAAATTTCCGTCATGAGTCTGTCTATCCGGGAGCGTGAAAGAAGTGCAGAAAAAGATGCATTTCTTCTTCCATATCTTTAATATAAATAATACCTCTAGGATGAAGGGAAATTTTAAGTGAGGCTTCCTTTGGGCATGTATTTGAGATTAGTGTTTCGACTAATTCTTACCAACAACTTTTAAATGAAATGAAATGAGATGAAAGAAGTTCGCCCATTCCAGTGTCGATCTCTTCCGGGTACAAAATGCGGTGAATTCAGTACGTCATACATTGGTTTTATGACATTGGCCGAAGGCAAAGTTTAAACAGAGTCGAACACTTTAGTAAACTAGCCTGCAAAGGCCAACTATATACTAAAGTAAAAAGATCAAAGGCACCGACACGACCAGACTCATATTTTGCCGCGGGTGAAGAAGTGCCGCATTGATATTTTCGTCGCCCTTCCGCAAACGCTTGCAGATTCTGTCTCTTTTTGGCCGTGTCGAGTCTGGTCTGTTTGGAAACGCCGGAAGCGAAATAGTCAGTGACTTGTGACGATTTTCAGCATTGTCACACTCCGCAGCATTTGCGCCTCGTCCGTTCATCTTTCATCTCCCTACCAACACTCATGCTGGCGTCACTGCCTCTTACCCCTGCAGGCCAACCACCTGCACCGAGGGCCATATCTCCCGAGCCCACTCTGGGGCGCAGTGGGGATCTCTGTTTTCGGTTATCTTGTTTTGGTGACCTCAGTCTTATCCCCTGGATCACGCCTTTTCTGTCGGCGAGGGTCGCTGTCCAGTCCCCTTCGCGGCTCCACCGCACCCACTAATTATCGAATTGTTACTCATTTGGGATCTGTCCACAATCGAGTCTCCCTCTCTTCGGCACCAGGGTAGGTGGGCGGAGGTTTGTAACGCCAACTCAAAACACCATTTTCCCGGCTCCCTGGGCCGACCGGTCGTAGCGTTCATTACAGCATTTTACCTGTGGGAAGCGAGACACGCCCTCTCGGAAACCGGCGGGAGGCCGGGCCGCCGCCGACACGCCCAATTTTTGGGCCGACCCAATTTACTATCGCCCGGACGTGCGTGTTGAGGTGCTGGGATGAATGGGCGCTGTCCCACGGGCGCCTCGCGCTGGGGCGCCGATGGTGAGCGCGGTCCCTGCCGCAGGCGAGTGCACTTCTCACGGTGATAGCCGCACTCACAACGCGGAAATTTCGCACGCACACGCGATTCGTTGGAGACTTGTGTTAGCTTCCGGGTTTTGAGCCTCCAGTAGAAGTTGAAAAATAATCTATAATATCACCGTAATGATAATGATTACTTACCTATCATTTCGAAATTTATTTTGAAACATACTGCACAACAAATATGTAAGTTGGAACTCGGAGTTACCATTGCCTAGCTATCCTGCATGAAATTCTGAATAATTAAATGTAGCGGGAGTGGGGAATGGGTGATAACGTTAATGCTCCGTTATCCAAGCCTACTTTCAGTAAATTTTAACGATCCACGGAAAGGAGCACAACACATGGCCAACTCGCAGTTTCCATTGGCTTACTACAATATCCGGACTTAATTTGCCGCTGGCGACGCGGCGGCAAATGCTATATGTTCCACGAGCGCCGTTTATGAGCGCTAACTGCGGCGCAAATTCCTCTTTGACCATGCGTGTGTTTGTGCGTGTTTGTGTGCGTGTTTCCTCCGCCGTCCCGCTCCGCCCTGTGCGTGTTCGAGGGTCTCCGTCAGCGTCAGTGAACACAATAGCAGGCTTCTGATTGGTGGGCGGCCGGCTAAATCGGGCGGAAATGAGCTGATCACGGTCGCCGGTGGGCACGTGCAGAGCTCATCAGTCAGGTGACGATGCCCCCTCCCCCCTCCCCCCTCCGGGATGGGTCGAAACAAAGGCAGACGGGTGGCCAGCGTGGCTGTCCATGCAAGCTGCCACCCCCGTTTTACGCCACTGTGAACGGGGCTGGAATTAGACGAGGGTTTGTTAGAAAAGGAGATGAATTGGGAACTGAACATTCACCTAACAGATAAGAATTACGTAATTGTTTATCACCAATGATGTTATATAACAGAAAATGGGGACTCGTTGTCTGATATCTAAACATAGGAACCGGCTGTGTGTTCCATCGCGACAGACCAAAGAATTGGGACTTCTTTCAATCGAATGTTTGCTGCTGGACAAATTGTATGCGCCGACAGCTATAATTCAACATTCTTGTGCTGCCGTCTCTCCATCCTAACATGCCATCTCACTTTGTCAATTATCGGCCACCGGCTTTTGCCACCGATGTGAGGCATCTCCGCCTTGCTAAAGATCTGTCAAACATCGTGCGACTAACCGGAGTCCCGTCGAACTCGTGTGCTACTGCAGCTTGTCAAACGTTTCTTGCGATGTTCGCTGTTCACTGGTCTAGTTTCAGACGACCCTGAAGTTGTCGTTGGACTTCAATCAGAACGTGATGCAGCCTAGCAACGGCATTTTACATTGCTTTCCCGTATTGACCATCGCATGCCATTCAACATTCATGCTCTAATTGGTATGTTTTAGCAAGGGACACCATGCATTAAAATACCAACTGACATGCATGCTACCTATTGATCGCCATTTAACCCTATTAGTGGCAGGGGGGGGGGTTGTTTTTTCCACCCCTCAGGTTTTTCGGGAATATCTCCGAAACCGCTGAAGCTACGATGCTGAAATTTTTTGACTTTTCCTTAAACTAAATTGGGCACATTCCCTGAAAATTTCAAGTTCATACCTTTACCAGGGGCGGCTCCAGAGCACTGGGAATTGGGGGGTCCTATTCGTGTAGCGAGTCATTTGGGGCGAAGATCACGATGCTGATGTATTATAACTGTATACACCAGTTTTACGAACATTGAATGAAGGGTATCATGTGATAACATATACAAAGTTATTGTGCATCCTCTTTTGACACGTTTTTGCTATAATAGGCGGATCCAGGCGTCCAAAAAGGGGGGTTATGTTTTACCTCCCAACATAGGTGCCCTGACACCGCCTATGCGTGACCAATACAATTGTAGTCGTTTTCTCATAAGAAAATTGTAACATAACAAGACCATTGCCACCCTTTTTAGAAACAGTACCAACAAAAACCTTATTTACTATACTTTTTGTGTACCCCCAATCTCAATTATCTATACCCGCCTATGATTTTTGAAAATGCATATTTTTAGGATCCATGTGAATTCCTGGTTCATTCTCTATCGATCGGCAAAAGTTGCGTTAAGATTGGTTCAGAAACCTGGCCGTGATAAACAGTCTAAAATGTATCTGCAATTTGCCCGTGTTGACCCCCCTCTACCCCCCCCCCCTATTGACATTTTTTAATTTTTATTTTTTAGAAATGTAGATCACGTTGAGCGAAATCGAATGCCGTTTGAATTTTGAAAATCGGCCCGTTAGATCTCGAGATATCAAGGGGGGTCGTAAACAGTCCCCCCCCCCCCTGCCACTAATAGGGGTAGCCCAGGAGCCTGCCACTAATAGGGTTAAACCGCCTGTCATTCTTGTCGATCTCTTTGCAACATCGACGTTGCTGGTTATGACTCGTCAATGTTCCTGTCGGCTCGCTTTGATCTACTATCGTTTACCGACATATGACACGCGTCCAGTCGCAACACGCTTCTCTGCTGCTCTCCACATCAGTCGCCGTAGTGATATACACCAACCGGATCTGGCAGTGTTTGAACAGCAGTCAGACGCCAGCTGCCATCCCCCCTCCCCAATCTAACCCTCCCCTCCCCTCTTCTCCCCTCCCCAGCGCGGCCCCGCCAATCGCCATGGCACGTAGGCGCCCGCCACCCGAGTAATTCATTGTCCAATTAGGTCAGAAATCAAACGGCTCCGAGCCGCCTCCCACCTGCCAGGCGCGTGTGGAAACTCCAACGGCTGTGTGGACAAACAGCTGCGTAGTCCAGCGGGCTGCCACCTGTGGACTGTGGAACTGTGGGCTGTGGGATCTGTGGGTGTGGATTGTGGGGTTGTGAACCGTTTGTGGGAAAGGTTGTGAACAATTGGAGTTGGACGGAGGAGGTGACCCCGGGAACATGTATTTGATTTGAGTGGTATTCTCGGGTGGATCCTCAACTGTCGCCGACTCTTATCGCATTCGGAGGTCACCCGGGGATGTGCAGCTGACCGCTGTGTCCGGAGAAATATCACGGCTCCATCCGTCCCCGCCCCTGCCCCCTCCCCTCCCCTCTCCGGAAAGGGGGGGGGCGGACGTGGCACCACCATGACCGGAAGGTGGACAATCTCGTGAGTGGTTCGGGAATCCTCGACCTCGCCTCTGACACTTGTGATGTAACGAGTCTTATGCAACGCGCGTCAACTTTAAAACCCTGCAGTTTTTTTTCGAATGGCACCTTCTGTCTGATGAATTTGGTCTTCATTAGGAGGTTCACACTCCCCAGCGTCCTGCTCTGGCCTGCTGTTGTGCCAGCCGGCCACTCTGCGAGGCCAGCAGAGGTCGGCACACCGTTTTGTTGCTTTATCTGAAGGGGTGACGCCGGCATTCAACCTATTCTAATGGCGACGGAGATTGGTTTCAGCCAGCCGAACGGACGCTCTTCACGACTCGCGCTGACAAAGCCGCTGTCCCGGCGGCCATTTGAGGCTCGTTGTTGCGTTGGATAGAAACAGGTGTGGTCCCGGCTGCGCGCATTTCGGCCGCGCCGCTGTCGGTTTCTATAGAGAACTTTGATTACGATCACGGGGCAGCCGGATCCATCAAAATTAGTCGGCCTTGGCGATGGTGGCGCTCCTAGCGGCCGGTCGATGAACTATTGTACGGGAGCCGGTCCGCACCTGGGCGGGGTGACAGAGGGGAGGGGTGTGGAAGGGGGGGGGGTGAATAGGAGCGTGACATTTGCGCCCATAATGAATGGCCCAGCTGTGTCGGCAGCGCGCAGGCCGCCTAATGACCGACCAGAATCCATTACACACGGCCGCCTTATTAACCCATTAGAGCCGAAAACTTTTTTTGTCGACTTTCACTGCGATTTTAACATATGTTTGTCAGGCACCCTTTAGGAGAATACATGTGCATTTTTAGCCAGATCACGAAACCGGAAGTGTACGTTTCCGGTCTGGCAGCTTTTGCTGCCAAGCGTATCTTACATAGTCAAAAATGGAGTGGTTTGTCACATTTCAAAGCACAAACATATCAAAACCGCGAGGAAATGATCTTTCGATACCAACAACATTTGCCACAGAGTGTCTCCTGTTGGTGCATGTACAATTTTCACGAACTATTTTATTTACGTACCAGATATGATCTTGAATATGTGTAATTGTTCGGATTTCCATTCGACCGTAGCCTGCAAATAACGACCGTAGCCAATAATTCTCAAGAATAATGAACTCAAAATCCAGACCTCAGCTAACAGTTCAGCTCGTTCTGAGAGATCATGTTCTTTCTCTCATTATTTCAGCTCACACGCGCTTCCCCTCCCCACAAAATCTTATGTAAGATACGACAAAGGTTTTGAAGACTTCCGTCGACCGTTTATTGAAAGCAACTTGGCGTGTTTCCAATGTGCTCCTAAATATCGCGTTCCTTTCAACGAATTGTGTCCCTGAGTCTTTCTCTGAAGTGGAGACAGTTGAGAGGTTCGTAGTTGCGCTGTTGGCATGCTCCAAGCTGGCAAGTGGACACATGGAAGGACGCTGCCTCACACTTCTAAGCCCCCGTTTTCACCAACAAGCGCTGGTGGAAGAAGTTTAGGGACAAGTAGCGTCACGCATAAGCCCCAATCAGCATGGTCCTCCTGCGTCTCAACCGTCGCCAAGATCATCATGAAGAAAGCACCTGGGAAGTCTGACCATTCTGCGGAGAATCTGAAGTCTTATTCACAATGATCACTCGGATAATGTTGTCCATTGATAAGGGAGGAACGCCCTTGGACTGAAGGCGCTTGACTATTGGTGCGGTCAAAATAAGGAAAATCAGCAAGCCCAGAGCCCTCAGATTTGCACGAAACGGAGAATTTGGCCGGTAGAAGAGTAGAAACGGAGTAGGTATGTAGAAGCGGGTCTAGTTCGGCGACGAGTCTCCGTTTCAATGGTTTCACCACACGGACCCCCAAAACGAGCATGGGCTGAAAACGCGGCCCAAGTTCCGACAGACTTCTGCGAAAAATTCTCGCCGCAATGGTATGTCGAACGATCACGATGTCCTAGCAGGACCTGAGCTGATCCAGCTGGACGTGATCTAGCAAAAGACGAAGTCGATCCCGACTACTACTTATAAAACATACTGAAAAGCGTGCATTTGGCATTAAAAGACCACTACCCCGTGCTCCAACGGCGCATGGTGTCCCGCAGGTCGGACAGCATTTTCATGCTGGATGGTACTCCATCTCATCGATCTTCCGGAACTAGGCGGTGCCAGGACCATCTGTCCGATATCTGCAGGGGAAGGACACCTGGCTAGGGAGCAGTCCTGGCCTAAATCCAATCGAATTATTTTGGAGGATAGTGCAGCAGGAGCTTGACATATACAAACTTTCCGGCGACCTCGGACAGCTCGGAAGGGCGCTAAAGTCCCAGGCGCCCCTTTTTCACATGGAGGACGTCCCTTTAAGCTTTATAGGCACCCCTCTTTCCCATGTAAGCGCCCATTTGGTCATCAAAGGCGCCCCTATAGGTCTCAGAGGCGCCCCTCTTTCTTGTGCAATGCGCCTCTTTTTCATATGCAATGCGCCCCTCTTTCGCATAAAGGTGCCCTATGGACATTACATGCACCCCTATAGACCTTACAGGTGTCCCTCTTTCTCGTCGAGGCGCCCCATTGGGCTTCATAGGCGCCCCTCTTCAGCATGCAGGCGCCCCTCTTTCGTGCAGATGCGCCGTTATGGCCATGACCTTCGTAGGCGCCCCTCTTTTGCATGGGGGCGGGAGCGGGGCGGGGGGCGGGGGCGATCCCATAGTTAGGCCTCAAAGGCGCCCCAATAGGCCTAGCAGGCGCCCCTCTTCCCGTTCATCTATAGAGCCACGGCACCACCTTCCCTTAGGCGACGGCGCGCCCCTTGAGGGATGGCGCCTCTGATGACAAGTTTTTCCGCACCACTCCGTTCAACGTCCCTGCTTCAGCAATGGCGGAATACATTACACGCCTGGCAGTGTGTTGGTATGCAATGCTCTGCAGACAAGAATAAATAGCAGAAACCCCGGTAATGACCATTTTTGGAAAGGCAAAGAACTGGGGCATTACACTATGAGCCATAAAGCCAGACATTGTTGCTCACTTACGAATGGCATAGCAAAAAGGACGTAACTGCTCCATTTTTGACTACACTGAAAAAAACTTACTCCCCATTTTCTAATTTTAGAATGCCAAAAAGCACTCCTGCAATCGAATAATTTTATGACCTGGCATAAGCGCCTAAAATGGGGAGTTTTGGGGAATAAAACTAGCGTATAGAATATATTTAGTATCCGAACGCTTATATTATTCGTGCTAGGGAGTAATTTTATGACGGAGGATAAAAGTATGCTATCTTTGGATAAAATTACACCAGATGATAATTTTATTAACTTAATACTAAAATTACTCCCATTCGGGGAATAATATTGCCATGCCAAAAAGCACTCCTTTTTTCGATAATTTTACCCCGGAGTAACTCCCCGGTAAAATCAAGCCCCGGTGTAAAAGTACCACCCCTGATAATGCGGGGTGATGTGATAATATTATGACCAAGCGTAAAATAAGGAATGCATTTAAACAATGTATTGAACCACCAACAATTGATTAACGAATGGTACCTGAGCATCAGCAGGTACATCTTGATTTGGACGCACTTCCAGTGATGGCGCATTGCGGCCGACAGGGACGTAATTTAGCTTCCTAGTTGAGAAGCGGCGTCTCAACTGGGAGGCAAAACTTCGTCTCTGCCGGCCGCAATGCGAAATCACTGGAAGGACGTTCAAGGTCACAACTCACAAGGGCGTTATGGTTAACACTGAGGCTAACGAATAACATCTGCGCACAGAACTACCGCCACGGATGGCAGATAAAACGAGCGTGTATGGTTAACACTGAGGCTAACGAATAACATCTGCGCACAGAACCACCGCCACGGATGGCAGATAAAACGAGCGTGTATGGTTAACACTGAGGCTAACGAATAACATCTGCGCACAGAACCACCGCCACGGATGGCATATAAAACGAGCGTGATCTGGGCTATGAAAGACGTACTGAGACTCATTGGCGTACTGAGACCGCCGCAGCTGAATTAGTCATAATACAGAGGCTCCAGTAGTGTGAGCCACACGTTGCGAGTCACTTGAGCCACAGGTGAGCCACAAGTCACGAGTCACTTGAACCACAGGTGAGCCACAGGTCGCCAGTCACTCGAGTGGGCATCTCCGATGCTGGTTCTACACTACCTGGGTAACCTCCCACACCTTCTGTGATAAGCCAGATATGGTTTACTTTACATCGAATCCCACACTCCGGTAAAGAATCTCGAACAGGGCCCTGCAGGGCCCCGTGAACTTTGTGTACTGAAGACAGCGTGGGCGGCCGTCATTAGGGCCACGGTCTCCAACCTGGTGGCCGGCAGTTGGCAGACCACCACACCGTCCACCGATAGTTCCTCGCCTGCCTGACGAACCCCGTTTCTCGGATCCGCCAAGGTGCCAATGGTTGTTCCACAACCATAGGCAAGTAGAGCTAGCAGCTCGTCGTCTGCCGTGAAAAAGAATATTGCAGTCAGTTGCATAGGTGTAGCAACGTATCTCTTTGGTGAAGGATACCTTTCACCAAAGTTTTAGATTGGTGAAGGATCCTTCACCAATCTTGAGCAATGCAGGTGAGGGTCTTCACCAATGCTAGAACGACTGGGTTCGACGGTCGATCTAATGTTAAAAAAAGAAAAACAATGCCGAATGGGATGAACAAAAAGGCTAAAACGGCAACAGGTACCCAATTACCCCATCCAGCGGCGTATTTAGAAAATCGCGAAGGGGGGGGCCAAGGGTTTGGAGGGCGCCACCTCACCCAAGGAGGGCGCCATACGGTCGCGAGATAAAAAATCGCTCAGTGGGGGTTGGGGGGTTGGGAGGCGTTTTTTACCATGCCACCAGTTTTTTTTTTGCGTAACCTCGTATAGGTCGTGCTGCATTGATTTTGCATCGTGTGTATTCTTTATACTCCAGGTCGCAAAAGGTCAAGTGTTCTTGAAATGCTGCGCCGAAGGCGCGCGACATTTTTGAAAACAACCTTTTCCTCCGCTTTTTAGGCACGCCTTTTATACGATCACTGTTCAAAGCTCCTCTCGCTCTTTTACCAAATTTGAAGGTGTAAAAAATACCTAAGGTTTGGTCGGGCCGCTGCCACACAAACTGTACAGAAAGCTTGGCTCATGGGTGTCGATGTATAAAAGTTTATTGGCGGTGGCATATCTACGCACCAGATCACCGTATCGGATTGATACCGGAGCGCGAGATGCGTAAACATCATCCAAATTACCTCAGACCAGCCTTCATAGCCTTCTCACAGATGCATACAGTGTACCCACATAACCAGTTTCAATCACCGAAACTTCAGATGCCTGCTGTTGCGCCCGAACCTGTTGACAATACTTAATCGTAATCCATATAGATGCCATGATGCACGTAAAGTAGGATCAATCCGTTAAGACCAAAGACGTGTTTTATGCATCGTAGAGCGTAGATAGTTTTGGTAGGTATAGATACTTCATTCATTGTGCTGAATGCACGTTCATTTGTGGCAGTTTTCACAGGCAAGACATCAACTATGTGCAATAGAACGACTAAGTTGAAAAACATGCCAAAGGAGTAAATAAATGATAGGAGGGCAGCGATCAACGGATGTTGCCAATAGGTAGAAGGGCTGCGATCCACAGGAGGGCACTAATAGGTAGAAGAGCCCCGATCAACATCCCGAGTTTCGACAGTAGGGCACCGATAGGTAGGAAGTTGGCGAGCAGCAGGAGGGCGCCAATGGATAGAAGGGCAGCGATCAACAGGAGGGCACCAATAGGTAGGAGGGCGCCGATCAACAATCAACAGGAGGGCGCCACCAGGTAAGAGGGTGGCGAGGAACAGGAGAGCACCAATAGGAGGGTGGCGATCAACAAGAGGTTGCCAATAGGTGGGAGGGCGGTCATCAACTGGAAGTCGCCAATGAGCGGAAGGGTGACGATTAAAATGGGGGTGGCAATGGTGAGGAGGGCGCCTTTGCTCAAGAGGATGACACGAACAGGAGGGCGTCTGTGCGGAGGGCGCTGGTCAACAGGAAGGTGCCAGTGGATAGGAGGGCGGTGATCAACAGGAGGGTGCCAGTGGTTAGGAGGGCGGCGATCTACACGAGGGCGCCAATAGGAGAAGGGCCCCGATTAACATTCAACAGGAAGGACTAGGGAACCAATAGGTAGGAGGGCGGCACTGAACAAGAGGGTGCCAAAAGGGAGAAAGGCGGCCTTCAAAATTTCACATGAGGGCTCAATAGGTAGGAGAGCGCCAATAATTATGAGGACGCCGATCAGCAGAAGGGCGGCAATGTGTAGCAGGGTGGCGACCTACAGGAGGGCGCCTTCGGGTGAGAGGGCGCTTATTTACAGGACAGCGGCTTACATAGGCGACCACCGTTACGCTTAGAGAGCTACAGCCTACAAATGTGGTTGGAGGGCGCCCGAGGGAGCCCTCCAACCGTATTTGGAGGGCGTATTTGGAATGGGCGTCCTCCGAGGGCGCCCTCCATCCGTATTTTCCCTGTAAACACATTCGCGATTGGAGGGCGCCCTCCAGTCGCGATTGTTTTTCGATTCGATTATATCACAATTGCATTTGCGATTGGAGGGCGCCTTCGGCGCCCTCCAATCGCAAAGGGCGCCTTCGGCGCCCAAGGGGGGGGGGGCCATGGCCCAGTGGCCCCCCCCCCTGCCTACGCCCCTGACCCCATCCTTTCAGTTATGAAGTGTTATGCCCACCTTCTTCACAATTCATGCCATTTAATAAACCAGTATAACGCCTTTTGGGGCGACTAACGGAGCGAGCGAGAGGGTGAGCTTTGCATGTGCGAAATTTCGACGGGGTACCTCCAGCTGACTTGTGCACGGCACCCTACTAACCGGTCTCTAGCGATGTGCCAAATTTGAGCACAATCGGCCCAGTCGTTCTCGAGATCTGGAAGCGGCACCCTGCACGTGCGCACGTGCAAAATGGGTCCGAACTGACTTTTGCACGGCACCCTACTAACCGGTCCCTAACTGTGTACCAAATTTGAGCGCCATCGGTCCAGCCATTCTCGAGATCTGGAATCGACCCCTGCACGTGCGCACGTGCAGCAGCACCCCAACTCTGGCACATGGATATGCATTGCCTAGTGGGTGCCTACCTACATGCCAACTTTCAGCGCAATCGGCCAAGTAGTTACCGAGATATTGCAACAATTACAAAAGTGACACCTCTTCGTTTTGCACGTGGCACGTGCATAAGGGGTCACCCACATGCATCGGGAATAGTCCAATACTTGGTAGAAGGAATGAGGCTACCCTACAAAAATTACCGCGTGTAAATCGGTCAAGTGGTTGCTGAGATATAAGCGTCGCAGAATCGTGACCACGGCCGGCCCGCCGGCCGGTCGGCCGACCGCTCATTCAGAAATTTCCGTTAATCTAAGGAAAGACTACGCTCGCTTCGCTCGCTCCGTAATGATAGGTAAAGCCGAAAACTGTATTGAAGTTGGTAAAAGTGTAAATGTGTCTCAGTAAATGCCGTGAATATCAAAATATATTGGCTTGTTTTTACTCGTGGGAAAGTTGTAAGGGTTGTAAGACTTTGGTCACGAAAAAAGAGCAGTGGAGCATACCTTTAGGGCCTGTTCCAGCGCCTCCAGTAGAAATTCTTGACTGGAGGCTCTACCAGAAGTTTCACTGGAGGCGCTGGAACGCAATCTGGAGATTTCTGGAGATTGGCGTCATAGAAACCAAAAGAATGACGATTGTTCTCTCTTGAAACGCAAAATTTCTTTTCAATTTTAGTAAAAAAGATAAACAAAATTATAGCAATGTAATTTTCTTTACCTTCAAGTTGTAAAATTCTCAGTCGAAAGTTCTTTGTTTACATTCGTGATTGTCACATGTGCGCCGTAATTGTAGACCAGAGCCTCCAGAGAAATTTGGACCTCTCAACTCTCTGGAAGCTACTGGAGGTTTCTGGAGCTTTGGCGAGAGCTTTCTGGAGCTTTCTGGAGGCGCTGGAACGCTCTCTGGAGGATTCTAGAGCTTTCTGGAGGTTTCTGGAGGTTTCTGGAGGCGCTGGAACAGACCCTTAGGTTCCAAAGGTATGCTTGGATAGTGGATACCTTTGGTAGGTATCCAAAGGTATGCTTGGATACCTAAAAATTCAATTTTAAGCATGTACTGAAAAGTTGGCGTTAATTAAATGATAATGGCGTGAGACATTTGCAAGAAAAAAACAGGAGTTGGCGAATTTTCCCCCCCCCCCCCTCCTCCACTGCGGTAAGGTCCTGCACCTTCTCCGAAGGTTCAGGTGACATCCTTCACCAATATTTTTGGCGCTCCTACACCCATGGTCAGTTGGCATCAATGCATATCGTACAAATAAACGTAAAGGAAACCTAGGAGAGAAACAAGGAACCGCGTTCGTACAGTAGCTGGCTATGCCATCTACAGTATCTGGCGACGATTCTTCGCTTCTTCCTGAATTGTTTTCACTCTCAAAATCGTAGTACGATGCGTAGTACGTTTGCGTAGTCATGCGATACACTCTTACAACTAAACGTGGTGCATAATTACCAGTAAAACGCCTTTTGGGCGAAGAACGAGCGAGCGAGATAGTGAGCCCTGCACGTGCAGAAGGGCGAGAGGGTACTTCCAACGGGCTTGTGCAAAGCACCCTTTTAACCGGTCGCTAGCGGTGTACCAAATTTGAACGCAATCGGCCCAGCCGTTCCTGAGATCTGGAAGCGGCACTCTGCACGTGCGCACGTGCAAACGGGGTCCAAAATGACTCTTGCACGGCACCCTACTAACCGGTCCCCAACCGTGTACCAAATTTGAGCGCAATCGGCCCAGCCGTTCTCGAGATCTGGAAACGCCCCCTGCACGTGCGCACGTGCAGTAGCACCCTAACCGCAACACATGGGAATGCATTGCCTGGTGGGTGCCTACCTGTATGCCAAGTTTCAGCGAAATCGCCCCAGTAATTACCGAGTTACTGAAATGGGAACAAATTTGGCACCTCTTATTGTTGTATTTTGCACGTGCAGTGGGGGTCACTCACATAGATGAAGAGTATCCGACCTTTGGTAGAAGGGATGCAGCTACCCTATAAAAATTACCGCAAGACAATCACTCAAGCCGCTGCTGAGATATGGGCCTCTCAAAATCATTACTTTTGCAAAACTGCTTGAACACCCTTGACTTTTCACGTGGCACGTGCCACGGCGGTCACTGAGATGTATCAAAAGTAGTCAATTACGGGGTAGAAGGGATGGGGCTACCCAGCAAAAAAGACCGCAGGCCATTCGGTCCAGCGGTTGCTGAGATATAAGCCTCTCAAAAGCGTTACAGGCCGGGCCGGGCCGGGCCGGGCCGGGCCGCTCATACTGAGATTTTTCCGTTATATTGAAAAGACTTCGCTTCGCTCGCTGCGCTCGCTCGCTCGTAACAAAATAATTATACGTCGTTAAAATATTTCAGTGAAATAAGAAATTAGTACCCGATGTTCCGCTGTCATGGTTAAGTATGGAGTGCAAGTAGGTATCAAACTGCATGTAACTGTGGTATATTTGGAGACAATAAAGACAACCATGAATGGAGACAACCTGAATGGAGACAACCATGACTTTTCAATATCACTAGTTAAACAACACTTTTTGACTAATAGCAAAACCAACGACGATTGGCTGTCCAAAGGTGAGGTACAACATGTTGTCCCGCCCGTCGTTAAAGTGCCACCTTTTTACGGTTTTCGGTTTAAAACGGTTTTCAGTAGACCTGACCCACCTATGACCTACCCTGAAGTTCGTTTCCCGAAATTCGTCCTAGTTTTCGAGATATCCGCATTCGAACTTCACATTGATGCCATCACAAAAAGTGTGGGAGATGGGATTTTAACATGGTAATGTTACATTCCCATATTCCACACATTTGTGATGACTTTAATCTGAAGTCCAATCGCGGATATCTTGAAAACTAGGCCGAATTTCGGGAAACAGACTTCAGGGTAGGTCATAGGTGGGTTAGGTCTAGTGAAAACCGTTTTGTGTAAAAAAGGGGGCAGTCTTCCTTTAAGCCAAAAAAAAAATCATCAAGAAAATAAACAGTTGTCCTGCCCTCTGCTATTAATGTATTACGCCATTGGGATATGTGAAACGTCATTTCTCCATCGTGCAGGAAGAAGCATGCGTGGGAAATACCTTCCTACACTTGGCCTTGGCTGATGTTTTGGCCTGACCTCGTATTTATCGAAAATACCTGGGGCCTAACTAAACATTCGCTAAAAAAAAATCAGTCAGATCTAAACATTATTCCAGCCCTGGCCAGGAATATATTGTCTACGATGATCGGCTCGAGCCCAGTTATATAGAAGAAGAGTATTCCCCCCCCCCGGCACGATGTGTTGCTAGCGGAACACCTCATCCGAAAAGGTGTGCTTGTGCCCGTTCAAAACTCACCGTCTTTGTCAGCCGACTCCACGTTTATCATCGTCTGGGCGTGAGTACTTCTTCGCTGATGTCTGTCGCTGTATGTCTGATTTTGTGCAGGACATGCTCCTTCACGTCCTCCTCGAGCCCCATGATTATTCCCAAGTCAGTCCACGCCTGGAAACATCGCAAAATCACATTAACCCGCGAGTTGCTGGGGGGGGGCGTTAAACGCCCCCACTTTTTTCGCCGGGCCATAGCATAAAAACGGCGCGCCGCAGGCGCGCCAAATTTTGGGTACCTGTAGGGAATTGATTGAAGTTTATTGTGACAAAGTTTCAAAAAAATCGGTCGGAAAATTTTTGAGATATCGAGGTTTTAGTGACGTCATGATTTCTGAGTTTTCGACCAAAAACGGCATATGTTCAAAAAATCATATAAAATCACAGAATAGACATACAGATATGCCGTAAACTCCATTAGACTGCCAATACCATGATCAATCAAATGGCTATCTTCGATTATTGATTATCGTTCCGCATTATCCATAATCTTGAACTGAATCTTGGCAATTTCTCGTGACTACTTCACGACCATGATACATGCATTTCTTAAATTGAAGTTTTTGAGCCAAACACGTACACATATGATAAAATGAATGTCACCATCGTGTTCTACGCCCCAAATTACATTTAAAACATGTGTCACAGGCTGCGAATATCAGTTTTGATTTTCGGGGATATGTGCCTACCCGGTTGACCTGACCTTGACCCTGACCTATGCTTGACTGACCCCTACATGGAGCTGACACTCTCGTAGGCCTTATAAGATGGATTGTGCACCGTTTTGACAGAGTTTATGGCGAGAGGCGCCCATTGCGAAGTCCTGAAGTCCATGCTACTGAAAGCCCGATTTCAGGTGTTTGACCTGACCTTGACCCGACCTGTGACCTCAAAATTCAACTTTAAAGTACTCATCTGAAGCGTCTCGTCGCGCTCTTTCGTTTGCCGCCTCGTGCGTTTCGCTGCGCCTATTGGTTCTCGAGTTATCGGCTGGGGGCGTTTAACGCCCCCCCCCCCCCCCAGCAAACGGTGGGTGGCGAAATACCCCAGCAACTGCCGGGTTAATGAATGGAATTAACATCAAGCAGCATCAAGTGAACATTATATCATTGTGGAAGGTCAGGTCAGGTAAGGTCAGGTCAGGTCAGACAAGGGAGCCCAGTTCTGACTCTCGGGCGGGCGCAGACTCAGAGCCGACTGCAGCGCGTGGGGTAACCGGTCAGATGACCCCGCGGGCGGCGACGGCGGCGACGGCAGGAGGCAGAAAGTTGCGCTATCATGCCATACCTAGGTATTTGGAGCATTTTCATACAGTGTCCCTGAGTGAGATGCTTATATTGTTACTTACACTGTGAGTTGCATAGTTTAAAAAATATCACAAAATCTATAACTTATTAGCTCTACATAACAATCTTGATCACAACTTGACCTAAATCAGAGTAATTGACATGGCTGTTTCCCCTGGTTTCAATGGCCTTGAGCATGTCATGGGTGACAAATTGTCTTCCAGAATTTCATCATCGCGGAAATCTTCGTCCGCAAATCTACGTCAACGCATTTCTTGGATTGTATGGTCATACCACGGATTGCTGTAAAGTCATACTAACAAAACACAAAGTATACAGTAATTTCAGCTTACCTTCGAGGACTGGGACGCTTGCTCGGTTCTCTGACAGAAGGCCTTGGTTCTGACGACTTGAGCACAATGGCGGTCGCGAATGGTCGCGAACTGCAGAGACATTCCGAAAATATTATTCTTGGAATAATACTGTGCTCGACGAATAGATTAATGACTTTTAGATTAGTTATGTCACAACGGAATAGGATTATCAAGAAAGTGATACAGTATTGCTTGAAATACGCTCCCGAATACTCCCGAAGAATAATGTTAGTAATGCTACCACATAATATTACTCCATGGTTATAAAATTATTGTCCGGACATGATAGTTTTATCACGAAGGACGTAATTTTTACACCTACATGAGAATAGTTTTATTCTGTCGCGTCAATTTAGCAGCCGTAATGGAGTATAAAAATTACCCTAAATACTCCACAGCGGTTTATTTTTATGCAGTTTTGATAAAAGTACTCTAGCTGTCAATTTTATTACCATCTAATGGGAGTTCAGCACAAATATATTCCAATGACCTTGTTTATCACTGTGAAATAAGCTAAAATTACCCCATGCCTCTTTGAGACTGATATAAATTTATAACCCGAAAGAATAAAAAGGACACGTGATAAAATTAAAAGATAAAATTAGCACTTGCTAAAACACAAAAGAGATGATTATAGTACCAGGTTTAAGAATAACTTTCAAAAACGCCCTTAATGCAATGCAGAGAGTAAGAATACGCTACAAAACATAATCATTATATGCCATTGGTGCGTGATTATTCGCCAAACTGGAGTGGAAAAACTCCAAAAATAACTCTCTAGGTGTAAGTTTTTTTCAGTGTACGTAAGATACGGTTGGCAGCTTTTGCTGCCACTTAAATATAACGCACGATTGGCGATACTTAGAGAAATTCATGTCACACCTAAGCTCTTCCCATTGATAATCACACATTTCTTTACAACAATCAATAATAAAAAGGTAACATTTATTCACACCACCTTTGCAACTGACTTCTTTGGTGTCCGCCGCACGGCCGCAATCGCGCGCCCCTTGCAACCCTGCGATAAATTGTTTATTTCTCAGCACATTCGCTTTCTCGATCAATAATTCGGAGCGCACATGACGTGCATTGTTTTGGTCTTCCGTTCGGGTGAGAACTTTGAAAGTTCACCGCAACGTTTAGGAATGCGGCGCTATTTTGTCCTGTGGCAGCAAAAGCTGCCAAGCGTATCTAATGGGTTAAGTCGCCCCAGTACTAATTGCGGCGCCGGAGATAATCGCGTCAATTATCGCCGATTCCGCTCCAAGATGTTACCGGGCGGCGTCTCGCATCGGCGCCTCCTCTCATCACCTGCTCTTATCGCGCCTCCCACAGAGCTATATTTAGGCCCGGAGCGATACCACGCCCAATTGAGGAACATCTGTCTTCTCAGCCCGATCGGACCGCCCAGTGTGAGCTCATGAGGAAAACTACGTCTATCGCAGCAGCCGCAGTTCGCACCTTACAAAAAAGTATAAAGTTCACATGCTTTCTCACGCATGTGCCTATTGAGTATGAATCAGCAGGTTCAGTGTCGCTTATTAGAGCGTAAATGGCAGCTAATGGCTCACCTATAGGCCCGGTATGTAGTTTCGTGTTGTTCTCGTTGTATTCACCCGAGCCTGACCTATACCGGCGGTGCCAGCGCCAGTGCTAAACGCGCCCGTCAAGTGTGAAGGCTGACCCCCCCCCCCCCCTCAGGGTCGCCGGCTGACCGGAAGGGGCGGGTCGGTAGTGTGTGCCCCCACGGCCGACCCCTCATACACTCAGCCGTGACGTGACGTGAAATGTGACGTGACGTGAAATGTGACGTGACGTGCCTCTTTAGCCGTGACGGCGTGACGCAGGGCAGGGCGGTGATTGCGACCGATCGGCTCATTTCCGTACATTAATTAAACACTATGAATCTGCCTTCAGTATATCTCAGTCTTTGTTGGTGTGAGGATGAATCGAATGAGAATAGCTCTCCGTCAATCGAACGTTCCACATCTCAGCCGTATCTCGAATCCCTCCGCTGACCGCTCCCATCCGATTGACTGCCGGTACCATACCATCTGGTTTGGCTCAACGTCCAACAACCACAGCTTATGGTCGGAGTGGTCAGCGCAGTTCCCAGCCATTCTCTCACGCTACCCCCTCGGTTCGTGTAACCATGGCAACCGTGGCGTCGTTAACCTTAGCGCTGGCGGAAACGGCTCTGTGGTCCGTCAAAACGCCCGAAAACCACGCAGGCACCCACCCGGCACCCAAAACTCTATACACCCACTCGGCCCACCCCAGTGTTTATTGGTTCTGCAGTCTAGCCGACCGTGTGTTTTGCGCACTCCTCCATGGTCCATTTTCCCATGGGAATATCCGCGTGACGAGCATCTGGTTGATATCTAGGCCCCGCGATTATTTTTCCCCAGTGATGAGAGGTGTTTGTGTGGAACCGCTTATCTACCGTAACAGTACTTGGCAAGTTACATAAACGTAAGCGTGGTGTGTTTAGTTCGCACCAGGCCGATCGCTCCTTTACGGCAACTGTTTGTTTTTGTATCACTAAAACTGGTTACTGACTGTCTTAGCTACACAGCGTGGGAGCCGTAACCAACATTTTGACCGTGCTAGCTCAGTTGATGGCTAAAGCGTTGACGGCGACCCCGTCTTCTAATCTAACCCGTCTTCTCTCTTTTCCCCAGGCGTTGAAGAAAGCCACCGAGGCCAGCAAGGAACGTCGCCGCTTCCTGCGTATGTCGAGCACCAACCTGTCGACTCTGAGCTCTGGACCGGGCACTCCGGCTGCTCTGAGGTCTTCCACGGCTCTCAGCGATTCCAGCCCGGCCATTGACCGTCTTTGCGAGAGGATAGAGCGCGAGGTGTGGGGTGGCAGCGGCGGCGGATCGGCCGGCCGGCTCATGAGGCGACAGAAGAGTGAGCTAGATGCCGGAATGGTGCTGAGGAGACAGATGCACTATGCCAGTCAGAAGCGGCTCAACAGGCATAGCAGTGAGTAGGGGAGGGGAGGGAAAGAGAGAGAGAGGGAGAGAGGGAGGGAGGGAGAGAGAGAAAAACAGCAGGGCAGAGCAGAGCAGGAAAGGGCAGAGCAAAGCAGAGCAAAGCAGAGCAGAATAGTGACAGTAGGCACAGGGAAACCTACAGCTAACTCCGACTGTAGCTAACTCTGATATGATCGATGTGGGAGCGCGGGAGGCGGACCCACCGCGCAGCTGTCAATGAAGCGTTTATCAGATGCCCCATGGCCTGTGCTTTCCTGAGCGCCACCACCGTATGACGTGGCGGGCGGGAAAAACGGTCATTACTCAATCAGATAATGTCCACAGTCCGCTGACCTCGTGCGTTATCAATCGCGGGCTTACGGTATGGTTCGTTTGTTACAGTGATGCCGGAGGTGGATATCTACGATACGAAATCGAAAATGCGGAACGACTCTCCGCGTCATAGTGCCAACAGGAGACACAACGACTCGCTGGACTCGGCAGGTGAGAGCTTTATCCCACCAGGGTAGAGGCAGAGCGATGGCGCCACTACTCGGGTCCTTATAGTGGCTGCTAACTCATTCTTTAGCTAACTCTGTGCTTTTTATTTATTATTTGTGGATAAACAATGAAATAAGTGCACGGCTGATTTATCGTATTATTTTATTGTTGTAGCTTTGTGACGCCTGCCAAATCAATACCATTTTCCGTTTGTGATGTTTGTGATGCTATTTAGTATGTAGACATACTTCATATGATATCTGAATCCCGCTGACCTCTGACTGACGCCGCCTTCCGTCCGCAGGACACTCTCCGTCCACCACACCGTCAAAGTCGTCCATGAGCAGCACAGAGGGCGCTGAGGTGCTGCTGCGCCGCGCGGCCGCAGGTGGCGCTGGCGGCAGTCCCGCGTTCGCTCCAGATGGCACCACCGTCGTGCTGCGCACCAGCTCTGTACGGAGGCGGGGTCGGGGTCGCGCGCCGGCTGGGGTGCACGGTGACCAGATCAGGCCGCACAGCATCCTGTGTGACACGCCTTCGGACCCGACTGAGGTGGTGCTCAGGAGAAAAGGTCAGTGGTGGCTCCGGCGGCAGCGCTTACTCTGCTCATCATGGACCGAAATCATACCACCTTTCAGAGACAAGCAACCAGCAAGTGACACGTTATATTAGTAAACGGTCACCTCTCATCGTTCATTTAACTCTAAATAATGCATTTAATTTCTAACTTTTATCTAACTCATGTCAACCTTGCGTTTGCCATGTCTATAACGAACGTCGCCGCCTTCCTACCGTGTCGCCCTCGACTGACGTTCTCCCTCCGTGTCTCTTCCACAGACCACGCCAGCGCCGTGCGGCAGGAGGTGAAGGCGCAGAACCGGCGCAGCTGCGACCTGTCGCTACTCAAACGGCGCTCTGCTTACCTGACCCAGTACGAGTACTGAGGCCGAGTACCGGCCGCGAAAACCCAGCTCTAGGCCACGAGCTCAGTACTTGGACGACATCGCAGCAGCGGCATGACTCAGTGCTCCAACTGGAGTGATTGGGCTCAGTTGTCAGACGCCTCAGATTGCGGAAGCTCGTGTCGGGACATGGATCTTTTCGCTAATGGAACCTGGAAAACTACGACGGTCAGTTGTGTTTCCCGTGAAGTGAGCGACGGTGAAGGACAGTGCTGCCACCTGTGCTGCCATATGTGCTGCCACCGACGCATGAGGTGTTACACCTGCTTTCCGCCGCTGGAATAATTATGAACATGTAACGCCTGCCAGTATGAATATTTGTTTAGAGTGTGTGACGTGTGTGCAGTCAATGCTGAGGCTCAGATCAGCGGACCAGCTCAGTCTCAGTCTCAGTCTCAGTCTCAGCTCTGACTGAGGTCAGCGGATCGATTCGCTCAGTCGAAGCCAGTCTGGGGTCAGTTCAGGCCAAGACGGTCGCGATCCCAGGATGGCTAAGTATTTAGGCTAAATTATCGGTTTCCCGCTGACGTACGTGACTGCTGTTTCTTATATTATCTTGACGGACGTGGTACCTATGTTTTGTCACAAGAGACGTTTAATTGATCGGACATTTGTTGTATCGGGACACAATCACGACTTAATGATTTAATCGGACAATCGCCAATGTATTTACTATGATTTGTGTATGCTTTTGGTATGACGAAGATGATGGTTATATGATCGTTTGATGTGATTTGGCAATAATGTGTATGTTCTGAATGTGAAACAACCACTTGCAGCTGTTCTCACACGATATAATGCAAAATAATGGCACGTCACAAATTTTGTCACTCGTCGTTACCATTCGTTTTTATTACGCTATCTGGTAAACTACTGCAGTGTTCACTCTTTCACGGTAAAAGACCTCTGTAATGCTGGATATATGTAACGTCTTACTGATCAGGATAATCCGTGTCTCTCTGGGTTTTGTGCTGATGTGCTCCTTGTCTTGTTTGTCGTATACATACTCCGAAGGAAGTCAGAAAGTGATATAAGTTCGGTGTTGCCAATATACTTATTGTCTTATTCCACTGTATTTGTGCAGGTTTTCTTTGTAGAGCCGGGTATGACCGATTCATCTTCGTACAATCACGCGCCTTTAGTAAGGCAGGAAAAGCGCGAACAAATTATTTTACGGCTGCGTCGCACCGGGTGATTCGATCGTTGCATGGTCAGGGTTGGGTGGTACGCACATTCCCTTCAATGAGATGGAGACCTTTGGCTAAATCTCACAATACATTCGCAAGAGAACTATATACATACTTAAAAGAGCCATCAAATGTTTTTTGGCGATATTGGAACGTGCTATATTAGTTCACGAGCTATGAGCCAGGGACTTCTAAAGAACATCGAAATCGGGACATTCTTGCCTTCGATGACCCCTAGCCCGGCCGGGCCCGGGGGTAATCCCAACCACCGCAGCCCGGGGGGGGGCGTTTTTCGCCCCCCTGTCTAACTCCGTAAATAAGGGAGCTACGGAAACAAAAGCGATACCAAACGAAAGGTCCTTACGAGACGATTCTAATGCACCTAAAATTTTTGACCTCAGGTCAATTTTCAAGGTCAGAGGTCAAGGTCAAAGGCAAAAACCGCCACATGTGTAGTGATCTCAAAGTAAGCCTTCTAGAGGACGGCAGGCTGCATCAAACCGGCAAAATTGGCTGTCAAACGAAAGAAGAGAATCTGAGGATTCTGAAAATGTGCTCAAAGTGAAAGGTCAAGGTCAAGGTCACGCTCAAAATTGACCTCAAACTTGGCACTTTTTCGCATATCTTGCGTGCTAACTTCCAAGATGTTTTGAAATGTTTTGAGGCTTATCAGTTCCCTATTTATGGTTCATCTTACGATACAAGGCTGCTAAAAGGTCAAGGTCACAGAAGAGTATCCCTGCTAGAGGCTATTTCACTGATTCAAGTTAGTAATAATAAATAAGACAATTTTACACACCGGAAGCTCTAAATGAAGGCTTAGAGGAAAATAGATGCCAGATGCGTGATCAGCGGGTACAAATCCATCATAAACGACCTTTCATGTGTCAAGGTCAACCAGCGGTCATTCGAGGTCACATGAGGTCAACATAAAATTTGACCTTTTCCGAACAAAATATATATCATTCGACGCGGCTTCACAAGGCGAATGCGATGGTATTACTGCCGTAGCTCTAGGACCATTTTTGTCGAAGTTATTTGCGAAAAACTAAAACCACATTTCGGGGTCGTTGACCTGACCTCTGACCTCAGGTCACCAAAACTATTTTTTTATTTTTCTCTAGGTCAAACGCTACACAACCGTGCTCGTAATTTGTCTTTATCTCTAAAACTCTATTTTTAGCAGCTATTTGAAGTTTGCGTCTGTGACGCCGAAGTTTGCCGTGCAGGGGTCTAGAAAAATGGACCTTGTGACGTCATCAAGGGGGCTAGGTCCAAATTTTTTACTTCAGAAGATGTCAAATTGATGGGAGAAAAGGTACTGAAAGTTTCGCCTTCCTATCCCTAAGCGTTCGGGAGCTATCGCAAATATTCGCCAGGGGGGGCGAAAAACGCCCCCCCCCCGGGCCCGCGAGGGCTAGGGACCTAACCTTTGACCAGACCTAAAATAATCACCTGAGCACTTTATACGTTATTTTCGACGCTCTTTCGAACACAACTTATCGCCCTCGCGTACCAGGAGCTGGGCTATAAAGGTGCATATGTGGTCGACTCCAGAATGATGTTCCACTTTTCACAGGCAATTATTGGCCTGGAGTGGTAGGCTGTGGCGCATCACACAGGCTGAGTTCAGAAATTATAACTTTGTCCCAAAGCTCACAATCGACACACTTAATTGCGTGATAAACGGCACAACTTTGGGCTCCGGTCAACTGATAGCTTCTGAGGAGTGGAACATCATTCTTAAGTCGACTATACTCCCCCTCGTTGCGTTACGTCAGACCATTGTCAACATGGCGCGGATAATCACTGTTCGATCACGGTTACTATATAGATCATGGTTGAAATGAATGTCATCTGACTCAGGCCGCCAGGCCAGGCCAAGGTCCCATCTCCATACTAGCAATGGGTTAGGTACCGTTTTCTGTTACGCAGGCAGGGACCGCCGCCAGAGCAGCACAATAATTGATGGAACTTGTTTACCAGCCCACGGCGCTCCCACTCTGGGTGACCTTTCCCGGCGAGTGCTGGCAAAGCACCTGCCACGATGCAATTCGCCATTTCCAATTATCTGGTGAGAGCTGCCTCCGGCCCTGGCAATCGACCGTGCTCATACGCCGCCCGGGGGCTCTTGCCAGAACTCGCCGTGTAGCCGCCACCGCTACCGCTGCTACCGCCACCGCGCTGCTACCGCTACATCTACCACCATCGCAACTGCTACCTCCACTGTTACCGCCATCTCTACTGCCGCCTCCACCGCTTCTGCCACTGCCACCGCCACCGCCACCACCTTCAACAGCAACCCGTCCCATCCTGACGCCGTATCAATGTTCGTATATTATTCTATTTTATCGTTCCAGTTCAACCGTGTACCATGACTGAAGTGCACCATCAGGGCTACTACATTATACATACATACATACGTCACCGTCTGCCCACCATCCTCTTCCCATCAGTGCCCGTCTTACCACCACCGTCTTCCCTACACCTTCTCTCTAGTGCCGTCTCCCACCACAGTCCCTATAAACGTCTCCCACAAAACACAGCGCTAACCGTCTCCGCCAAACTCAACAGTAACCGTCTCCCACAAAACACAACAGTGACCGTCTCCCACAAAACACAACAGTCGCCGTCTCCCATTGAATCCAGCAGCTTCCGTCTCTCATCAAATTCAACAGCTGCCCCGAATCTACAGCTCTCACCAAAACTCAATTGGCAAAAGCCACCTACCACCAAACCCAATAGCCTCAGTCTTCCACTAAGCCCCGGCATGTCGCCACCGCGAGGCAATCGTTCTCATGCTGAGGCGGAGCAATCCATTACCCTAGAGGCTCGGAGCTCGGCTGAATGTGAAAATTCTCGCCGAATGTCGCCGGCCGCCACCAACGCCTCTGTGACTGTCACTGGTGGCCCCGGGGCTATTCAGACTGACTGCGAGCGATATCTATTTTCCGGCTGTCAGGTGAAGGAGGACACCCAGTCACCGCTGGGGTGGTGTTTGGAAAAGGGATCAACGAGACGGCTAGGCTTTTTGTAGACTAAGAAAGAGATACCCATGCTGATGTAGTACATATATGCGTCTTGTCCTATGAGGCACGCTAATTCTCCCGGCGTAAGCCATGACTTAAAAAGATGACTTATCGCTCCATTTCCAATAAATTAAATGACAGAGTCATTCATAATGAGGACATGTCAGTGCCAACTGCTTTCGAGCTTTCCGTTAATTCGGTGCATCTTGGCAAATATAACATGAGGTTAGACGTTCATTCCCTTTGGTAAGTACGTATGCATTTACGTAAGGTCAACTGGCGTAACCATTGCAATTGCAACTTGCATGTAACTTCCTTGAGTTAATTTACGATTTGCATGTTTATGTTGTCTTGGGCCATCACTTTCCAATCTATCCTGACAATATACGACCATTTATTTGAAAGTCGGAAGTGAAATCGTTACGTTCATATCAAATGTCAAAGCTATAGACGACTGACGGCTTTCCGGGACCGAATCTCAATATGGCTCGGAAGTCCATCCTTCTCCCGGGAGAAGATCGTTAAAATCGCTATGACGAAAGACTTTTTCAAAAGAATGATGGCCGTGATTGGACAGCACTTCACTGAATCGTGACATTTCAACGAAGTAAGAAGTTTTAAATATTTATTTTTCCTCAAATGGTTAACCGACAGTAGCGCTCAAACCTCAGTTCCATAGAACGTTTCTAACATTTTATAGGCGTTTCTAACATTTTATAGGCACGGATCCCCCCAGCCATAGGCTGTGGGATCCGTGCTATCGTAAGTTATATCGGACGTGGCTGCGAAACTTCTCTCGGTACGAAACTTCTCTTTCTAACATTTTATAGGCGTTTCTAACATTTTATTGGCACGGATCCCCCCAGCCATATATCCCCTTCCCCAGGACCCTTGGACTCATCAGCAATTTCTTCGAATCAGAGAATGGACCCACAGCATATCAATGTCTCCATAGACGTCCCGGCAGCGACCTCCTCAGAATCAGGGCGGCACCCCTTTCCCCGTAGTCTCAGTGCAATATCTCTGTCCCTGAGGGATCAGCACGATAGCCATGAGACCACACTCCACCACCCACACGGTCACACATTATCAACTCCCCGGAGAGCCTCCGGAGAATCTCTGAGAGGTCGTCCGTTACCCGTCAGCCCCGTGCTGGTGTCAGCCGAGCCTCTGAAGGTGGGCCGTGCCCGCTGAAGTTTGCCGTGCCTCTCCTGGGTAGGAGGTGTGTGGTTGGATCGCCGCTGACCCGGCCCGTACCCTGCGACGTCTGAGAGGCTCGCGGCGGCGCCCGGAGTGCCGCGCCTTCTGTCGACGCCCTGCCGCCGGCGGCGATGGCGCCGACCCTAGCCGACATCGATCGAGGGCGGGGGCGGGGGCGGCCGCTGCGCCGCCGCCGACGTCTCCGACGAGCTCGGGCAGGCCACGGCGGTGACTCGGCACGGAGAGACGTGCGGAGAGGCCATCCGAGACCGCTTCAGGTGACCGTCAGCGGCGACAAGAACGGACACCATGTCGGACCACCATCCGCCGTCGGACGGCCGCCGCTACAGGTAGGTCCCGCCGGCAGGGTATCCTCTACCCCTTCCTTCCAGTGTCCCTCAGCCCGTCCAGACGCCAACCTAGTGACGTCAGCAAGATTCAACAGATGGAGACTCCAGAGGGAGTGAAGTGGAACAGATCCAATCAGACCAGATAAGGCTGGACGTATTTCGGAAACACTGACCGTATTTGAAAGAAATGCTTCCCTGAAATCGATGCTAGTTATAAAACACCAAGGCAAACAATGCAATTTTAGCGATAGCTATTCGCTTTTCATTTGTGTTTTAGCTGAAACCTGCGCACATTTTCGTACCGATCTCATTCTCATTGTTAGCCTCGGAATGTATTGATTGTCACCTTATTATGGGTCATTTCCTTTCAAGCCGTTCGCCGACCCCTGGGAAGAGGAATTTAATAACGTTGGTGGGAGCGCCAAACGTCCCCAGAGCACGCAGTCATGGTGCGCCGCGCCAGCCCTTGCAGTAATAGGGATATTGCTTGATACCGACCGTGGCGGTAACGATAATTGAGTTACTGCTGGCATGGGAAGACCAAATCAACATTAAAACAGCACCACAAGGCAAAAGATAATGCAACACGGCCTGTAATATTGCAATGAACTAATCCTCGACTTGATCTTAAGATCAAAAGGAAACGTTTCAATGCAATTTATTTTACGCAAATAGCTCAGTTGATAAGCTCCAACTTCTCCGCAGGAGCCGTCTGCCGCGGGAGCACATCCTAGGCGACGACTTCAACATGTGGTCGGTGCTGAAGGGCGGCATCGGCAAGGAGTTGACGAAGGTGCCGATGCCGGTGAGCTTCAACGAGCCGCTGAGCTTCCTGCAGCGGATGGCCGAGCTGATGGAATACTCGGAGCTGCTGCAGCTCGCCGCCGGCCAGGAGGACAGTGTCAGCCGCATGGAGGTCAGTCGGGTGGAGTTTAGTCGTATGGAGGTCAGTCGGGTGGAGTTTAGTCGCATGGAGGTCAGTCGGGTGGAGTTTAGTCGCATGGAGGTCAGTCGGGTGGAGTTTAGCCGCATGGAGGTCAGTCGGGTGGGGTGTATTAGTATGGAGGTCAGTCGGGTGGAGTTTAGTCGCATGGAGGTCAGTCGGGTGGAGTTTAGTCGTATGGAGGTCAGTCGGGTGGAGTTTAGTCGCATGAAGGTCAGTCGGGTGGAGTTTAGTCGTATGGAGGTCAGTCGGGTGGAGTTTAGTCGCATGAAGGTCAGTCGGGTGGAGTTTAGTCGCATGGAGGTCAGTCGGGTGGAGTTTAGTCACATGGAGGTCAGTCGGGTGGAGTTTAGTCTATGGAGGTCAGTCGGGTGGGGTGTATTCAAGCATGGAGGTCAGTCGGGTGGAGCTTAGTAGTATGGAGGTCAGTCGGGTGGAGTTAAGTTAGTCGTATGGAGATTAGTTATGTGAAGCTTAGTCTGGTATCAGTCGGAGGAGCTTATAGTCCCTGGCATAAGTCTCATGGAGGTCACCGATCAGTCGGAGGAGTTGCATAGTCCCGGTATCAGTCACAGAGGTCAATTGAATGGAGCTCAGTCTAACATCAGTCAAATGGGGTTAGTCCAGCATTAGTCGCATGGAAGTCGGTCGGAAAAGCTCAGTCACAGCACCAGTCATACGGAGCTTAGTCCCAGCATCCATATTATGGACGTCACTCGCTGAGTCAGTTCCGACGAGACGGTCGCATGGAGCTTAGTCACGGGATAAGTCGCATAATGAGATAAAGTCTTGCATCAGTCGAAAAGGGATTGGTCTCGGTACCAGTAGGATGCTAATGGCCAAACTTTCAAATGGATTGCAATATAATAGCTACATGTCATAGAAGATCCCTTATTCACCCACATCTACATAACTGTTCTGTTTTCTGAGGAAACGCGTCATGTGGCCGTTGCATTTCGCTCTTTACGTGAGCCGTGTTCATTTTCAGTTGGTGGCGGCGTTCGCTGTGAGCGGTCTGGCCTGTAACTGGGGCCGCACTGCCAAACCGTTCAACCCACTGCTCGGCGAGACCTACGAGCTGGAGAGAAATGGCTTCAGGTGAGAGCTCTTACCCAACGACAGCTGACGCAGACCTCACTCACAACTCGGCCGACATCGATCGGACTCACCACAGACAGCACACAACAAACTCCACCTCACGAACAGCGACTGTGAGTCAAACACAGCCGATCGAACATTTCACAATTAAGTGGCGGCCCGGTCACGTAGTGCAAACACCTGCACACCATGCAAAGCAGCTGCTGCGGCACGAAACGACATCCCTTCACGAGCCAGCTGAGTGGGGATTCCAAAGCGGCCGTGACGAATGCGGGGCTTCTCTGGTCTCTGAGGAGAAACCTCAAGTGAACAACGATGAATTCAGCAGATTTGAGCTGATTGAAGGATATTGGAATTGTAACGGTCCTATAGTAATTGTAAGATGTATGCATTTTTACAAGTAGGTTAACAACCAAAATAATGTATTCATGAGACTAATATTTATTATTTTTACCGTCTTTAGGAGATGTTGATGAGCATATGCTGTTCGAAAAATATATTCGTTTGGTTTCATATCACAAAATACGAACAGCATGACTATTTGATTCGTTGGTCTTACAGCCCCTCCCCCCCCCCCTCCGACATGATGGCATATGACCAAGTATATCCGGTCTGACATTCTCCTCCCCCCCCCCCCCCCCTTCTGGCAGGATGGTGTGTGAGCAGGTCTCTCACCACCCACCGGTCACGGCCTTCCACGCCGAGGGCGACCAGTACCAGTTTCACGGCTCGGTTCATCCCAAACTCAAGTTCCTCGGACGTTCCCTGGAGATCAGCCCGCGAGGCACACTAGCCGTGGAACTTCCCGGGTAAGGATGGATGGTACGCTGGTTTTAGAACTAACCGGATAAGAACAGATGGGCACACTGGCTGTGCAGAGCTACCAAGGTAAGAATAGTTGGGAACTTCCATGATCAGGACAGACAGGGATATAAAAGTAGAACTATCGAGGTAAAGGCAGGTGGGCACACTGGGCCTTGCTGCGGAGCTGCCCTGGTAGGGACAGACAGGGATATAAAAGTAGAACTATCGAGGTAAATGCAGGTGGGCACACGCACACTGGGCCTTGCTGCGGATCTGCCCGGGTAAGGAGTAAAGACAGCTGGCTGACGCTGGTTTTAGAGCTGCCCGGTCAAGGGCAGATGGGATCCTGCCCAGGCAAGGACGCTGGGCTGACGGGAGCTGATGAAATCCTGACAAAAATAACCCTCCTGGCTGCTGCACAGAAATGCGAATAGGGCGCAGATATCGGCTATAACAATATCCTTCAGGTCTGATGATCGGAGGCTCAAGGCGGTGCATTAGTTGGAGATTGAAAGCTGAGGCTATACTGAAATGTAGAAGCTGGTTAGAATCATGGCTCAGTCTGATGAACTGTGGCAGTGAATTGACCGTTCTGCTGGTATGTATTGCATTTACTAAAGGCATTAGGTACATTCCGTGTTTCATCATTTGCTAAAGGCATCTCATTCCGTGTTTCAGTCATGAAGAGACGTACACGTGGAGCAACGTCAACTGCTACGTGCATAACGTGGTGGTGGGGAAGCTGTGGGTTGAGCAGCAGGGAACCATGACCATCACCAACCACAAAACAGGTCAGCAGCTGTTCTGCACATTTTAAGGATATTATTCTACAGAGTTTGATGGTGCAACGTGAGTGCGGGATTTGGAAAATGTTTCTATCAACGTGTCATTTACAACTGTTATTATCGAAAAAAAAAATATGCAGCGCATGCACCGTGAGGACACCGTTTGTTTTCAAAGTGAGCCTTGCGAGAGAGAGAAAAACGGCGCTGACATATTCAGGCCCATGTCACTCCACTTTTGATGACATCATATGGGGGCCTCAGGACAATAATGGCGCGGCGCGCCACAATCGCTTCAAAGCTACTTTCCAACAGTTGCCATTTTTGAAAATATTATTTTGAAATAAAGTTCCAAGTAATAAAAATATTGTAATAAAGTTGTGGAATAAATCGATACCATATCTAAAAACTTACTGAAAAATGATTTATTCATAGTAAAAATATAAGCTCGATGCGTTTTTACGTTGCTTTCCTGCAACTGCAGAGGGTTTTTAAATCGTCTATATCTTCAAAACAAGCCATTTCTTAGCATATTGCTGCTCTTTTTCATCGCTAGAAAATTATTTGGACTTTCCAATGACATCAATGGTTGAGCGATATGTGTAGAGTGTCACCAACAATCTTCAAATGAAGTTAGTCATTTTTACGTTGTAAAGGAATGGAGTACCCCTTTCGAGCATCAGGGGTGACGTCACTCAGGATCTGTCTCTGATTGGTCGGCGGGGGAGTGACTGTACCTTCTATAGATGGCCTTGGACATATTGTGGATGCTGCTGGACTTTTATATCTACCGTATAATCTCGACATCTCTGCTGTAATTAACTGGACGGCATGCTTAATAAGTGAACACAATATTGCGCAGGCTAAGTTACATTCCAACATTCCTATGGCTTGATTACATCCGAGATGAGTTTTCTGTCAGAAAGTGTTCACCAGTGTTCCGTTCATGAGACCAATGTGTCTTCCTTTGTAATACAATAAAGGATTCTGTTTTCCCAGGAGACACATGCACTCTCGTGTTCAAGTCATCTAGCTCCTCGAAGTCGTCTCATCGGGTAGAAGGCTTCATTCAAGACAGAATGTAAGCACGGCACAATCTGATTGTCAAGTGTTTTTATTACGATTGATCATCGGCGCGCCCTTAAGCCCCAATAAACAAACGATTATGATTGATCATAAGTTTTTTCAATGGCTTGTTCTTGTTTGATATATGAATTCCGGCGTGATTTAAATCTATAGCACAGTCTCATGCAGCTGATGCAATAATCGATAAGACAGATCCACTGCGGCGCATGGCTGTGTAGTGTGTAGTTCGCAATGTAATCCCAGCAATTTTTCCAGGAAGACGCGGCACCGGTTCCTCTACGGGAAATGGACTGAGTACCTGAGAAGCATGGACATTGAATCCTATGAAAATAATCTCTCTTTGAGCGAGCAGAGACTCGGGTAAGTCCCGAACTCAAAGTAATTTACAGAGTCATTACCTTATGATAGCAGGATCTGGTAAATACATCCGATAGCGACTTCACTTATCCAGAGATTTACGGTTATTTGTTGGACCGTGTCATGAATATTCACTGGAAACAGATGCACCGTGAGTGTGTCTTTATATTGAACGCCAGAACAGGATTTGAATTGGATTCTGAATTGCTCATTGGTAAAGCAATTTTGATCTCGAATCCCGTCGAGTCTTACGTCATTGAGTCTGCTGCTGACGTCACTGGGCTTATCCCACCCACCTGTCCTATGACGTCACAGTTCGAGCCAGGAGACGGAGCGGCGCGCGGGTCTGTCGCCGATACACGGGCCGCGGAAGATGTTCTCACGACTCAACAGCATCACTACGGCTCCATTCCGCAGTCACTCAGATAGAGAGGTAAGGCGCTCCTACCGCGTGCCGCAGTGGGAGCTTCTTTTCAGGAGCACAGGTGGATGATGAAATAACCACAATTAGGCGCTTTATTGCTATACAGTCATCATTGGAGGAGCATTTTCGCTAAAAATAAATACCTAAATATATAATTATTCGACGACTTTTCCTCCTTTCCAAAACAATTTTAACACGCGCAGTGGAAGGGGGGGGGGCGGATTTCGCCCACCCCTCCTGTTTTTCGCCAATAACTCGCGCCGCAAGTACAATATCAATGTGAAATTTCGGCTACCTGTCCAGAATTGAATTGCGGATCTTCTCGCGCAAGAAGTAAGAAAATCGGTTCACAACTTTTCTAGTAATAGCGGTGTAAAGTCAAACATCATGCCGCCGCGGCGGCGCGGCGGCGCGGCGGCCGGCGCTAGCCGTTACGCGCCGCCTGAATTGTAGACTGTGCCGGGGCGGGATGGTTCCGTCTTTACATCGCGCTCCTTACCGCTGATTATATTAGATTCGCGTCAAATTCGGTGAGAAGACTGAGAAATGTACAGGCAATCATATGGTTAAAGAATTTTGAAAATCGGCCTGTAACAACTTGAGTTATGAGTGTGTAAACACAAAATTGTGATTGCCGCGTTTCCCGCGTCGGCCGATGCCGCTTCAGCCGGCGACATCTTACCCTTAGCAGGCTTCTAACTGCCATATTTATTGTTGGATTATCTAGAAATTCACCATACATACTCACAAATGTTTGCTCTTTCGTATAGTGAAAGTTTTAAAAAAATCGGCCGGTAACTTTTTGAGTTATCGGCGTGTAAACGCAAAAAAGTCGCTAATATGGCAGATTTGACCACATTTGACCTCATTTGACCTTGAAGATATTGACCTAGGGTCATGAAATTCACACACAACAGAGTTCCCCATGGCCCCCACCTACCCTCCAAATTTCGTCTTTCTAGCTCCAGTGGGAGCTGAGATCTTAGGGGGGGCGACATCCGCCCCCCTCTTCCACTGGGCGTAGTACTCGCAACCCTTCCACTGCGCGTGTTAATAGCGAAACTATAATGCTTTCAAATATATCTGCGACAAGCCTTCATCGGTACACCAATCGAAAGACAAAACCATTTGCCGACCCATTAAAATGTGTCACCAACGCGCCAAAATACGTGCTTAGATCACACTGCCATTGACATTGCTGCTCTTTTGTCTGCCCATCACCAGTTGAACGTGGAGCATGACTCTCCGGACGACCTGTCGGCCGAGGGAGCTCTGAGCCGCAGCAGTTCGGGTCACTCGCTGGGGTCAGCCGGCAGCCGGACCCTGTGGCAGGCCGAGCCGCCGCCGGTGGACGCCCACAAGTACTACCACTTTACACGGTTCGCCATGTCGCTCAACGAGCTGCTGCCCGATATGGAGCTCTGCAGGACCGACTCGCGGTAAGAAAATCACAGAGAGAGAGGAGGGGAGAGGGAGAGAGAGAGAGAGAGAGAGAGAGAGAGAGAGAGAGAGAGAGAGAGAGAGAGAGAAAGGTGAGAAAGGGAGGGCCGATATGCATGTTTAAGGCAATGACTGTACTTCGTAATTGCACGCATAGTTTTGTTGACTTGTTATATAAGTTTCCTGATCTTCTGTAGATACATCACGTTATCATGTGACGCTGTGGATTTCGCGTATCTTGATGACTGAGCTCGGGTGATCTTGCACTGCCCAATGGCGACTTTGGTAATTTGGTCAACCACTAAGTGTCTGAGTTGTGACAGGATGTCCTACTTCAGGATTACGTCACATTTCACATAATAAATTAATGACAATATACGAAAATTAACGAATGTAAGGCTCATATTTCAGCACAATCCATCAGCCAGGCCGTATTTCTCAGATGATAACCTGCCTGAGCTTCTGATTTCCCACCCGCGCCTTTAATCCTGGATGCGCCACTCTGCCGCAGTTCCAGAGAAGACATTGGTGCTCGCTCGGCACCTCTGTGGATTCACTCGAATCGCTGAGGATCAAAAGTCATAAATATGGATGTCACTGTCTGGCTGGGGAAATCACATTATGAGCGTCCCTGCAGAAGTGTTCCCTGCGGCCTCGTGAGCTCGAGCTCTGTCCTGTCCGCCACCCGCCGCCAGCGGGACTGATGGCATGTCGGGCTGAGCCCTGGTGAATCTGCAACAGTGAATAGAATTGTGAATAGCAGCGCAGCGTGATAAGTGGGAAATCTTGTTATTATCTGTCTATCTGTTCCACAAACTTTTTACATTTTGTTGGTGCCGGTTGCACGACTGTAAATCTGAGATGCGTAGATTCGAACTTCGTAGCGAATTGAAACTGAGAAAATTTATCATAGTGGTATAACATGTTCTAAGACATTCTTTGATAAAATGTTCTAAGAATACAGATAGATAGGTACCTCTCTACACTCGTCACTTTCCATGCACTTAGTGCAAGGGCACGGCACACTGTCACACTGATCATAAAAAGTCCACTGTCCATTAAGCGACCCGCACAGTCCACCAACTGACTCCCAGTCCGCCAACCAACCGACACTCTTCCAACTACCCACACAGCTTCCCAAGCGACCCAACTGACCCAACCGTCCCACAGGCCACCGACCATCCCACAGTCCACCAACTGGCCCGCAGTCCGCCAACCAACCGATCCACAGTCCTCCAACTGACCCACACAACCTTACAAATACCCACACAGCTGGCCAACTGACCCAAGTGAGCCACAGTCCGCCGACCATCCCACAGCCCAACAACTGACCTACAGCACACCAATCGTCCCACAGTCCACCAACCGTCCTACAACCCATCAACCCTCCTAGACTCCACCGACCGTCCCCAAGCTGAGCCACCAGCCATACGCCCCTAATTACCTCGTTACGGTCCGTTCAATGGCCGTATCAAAGCTGCAGCGGCCGCAATGACGACCGCTGGGTCAGTCGGCCGGTCGGCCGGCCGGCCGCGCCCATACCAGCCAAATCGAGCCGCTGTCGCCGCCCCGAACGTATGCTGAATACTGCAGATATAGCCGCAGAGCTGGAGCTCGAAATAGTAACATTGATTACATAGGATGACAGATGCATGCAGGGGATAGTGGGCTTACACAAAGCTATTCATGACAGCAGGTCGGTGTTATCTTTGGCACAACTAATAGAATTCCTGGATATGCCACTGTATCGCACTGGCCGAAAGGTATTATTAGCTTTCTCTTTCTCTCTCTCTCTCTCTCTCTCTCTCTCTCCTCTCTCTCTCTCTCTCTCTCTCTCTCTCTCTCTCTCTCTCTCTCTCTCTCTCTCTCTCTCTCTCTCTCTCTCTGCCTCTCTCTCTCTCTCTCTCTCTTTCTCTCTTTCTCTCTCTCTTTCTCTTTCTCTCTCTCTATCTCTCTCCCCTCTCTCCCTTCCTTCCTCCCTTTCATCTCCTATTAGTATTATCAGACTAACTCATTATTTTTAGGTTTTTCAGCGTCGCTAAATCATGCTTCTGGTGTGTTAGCTGTCACTGATAAGCATCGGGCCCACTAATTTCTTGTTAGGTTTTCAATGAAAAGATGAAAAGATAAAAAAAACTAGATGAAAAACATAACTGAAAATAGCTGGGCCGGCAAAAGCGACGGCCATTCGCCGGAAGTGCTACACGGGCCGGGAGGAGGCGAGCGACTGGATAGGTAGACTGCACCGCACGGCACCAACTTGCACATAGGCTGTGCCGCCGTACACCCACCGCCCGGCGTGACGGCTCGGTATTGCCGGCAGGCTGCGGCCGGACATCAGAGCTCTCGAATCGGGAGACACGGAGAAGGCAGGCGCTGAGAAGGCGAGGCTGGAGGACAAGCAGCGACGCGCTGGGAAGGCCAGATCCAAGCGCAAACAGGCGTGGACACCGCGGTAAGTATCCCGGTCGGGCCGTGTTGGTGTTGGATGCTGCGAGTGACGAGCCACGCAGTGTGCTTATGTTGCAAACAATATAGCTACAGCAAATTGAGTCAGTATGGCTTAAAGTTCAACATTCATGTACTTATAAATATTTGTAGAATTATTGTAATACACGTAGAATTGCATATCCTGTTCTTAGAAGGCAGTTTGACGATCTCATTGGAACGTTGCAGGTATTTTCAGCTTTGCAAAAGTGCCGACACGAATATAGAAGACTGGACGTATATGAACAATTTTTGGGAAGAAAAGAACACTACAGATGTTGACATATTCTAGATGGATAGCTTCAACGTGACAACGAAAGACAACTATTGTCATAGAAAAAATGTCCATGCACTTGACGATGCTGTTTAGAAAACGACATAGTGCTTTGTTGTATCGTAATTTATATGTAAAGCGCCGTGGTTGTTTGCTATCAGTGATGGTTAGCTATCTGTGGCGGCTTCTGGTGCATTTGTGGTGAACTTGGTCTGGGAGGGAACTGTTTGGCAATGTGACTTTGTATCTTAGCTTTATAATACGGCATTGCGCCATGTGACAAGTGTTCTCAGTATTTTGGAGCATTTCATTGAGCGATATTGTATAGTGGAAAATAATGATTTCATCTTATCACGGATATCCCAAACATCAGACCAATCTGGAACGAAGTTTTTACAGGTTATTTTTTCTAAATGTGGCAATGGGACCATGGCAGCGAAAACAAATGTTTTATTCTTATAAACTGCCGGCTGTTTTGCACCAGTGTGCCCTACAGCTCAGACGTTCTCATATCATTATGGGTTCTAGTGGACGAATGCTCTTAGAAAGTTGTCATTTCGTTTGACCTTAACCCGCGCACCGACGGGGGAGGCGGACATCCGCCCCCCCCCCCTGAGGTTTTTCGCGGATAGCGGGAAAACCGCGGCGCTACGCGCCGCGAAATTTGGTATGACTATTCTCTTATCAATTTTACACATGGTGTGCAAGTTTGAACCTCCTAACTTTTAAGGTCAGGTCACCAGGTCACTTTGAATGACCCAACCTCAAGTCACTTTTTTGCAACTTTGTCACCGTGCCAGAGCTACAGTAGATGTCGGAGGCCTTTGAAAGTCGCAGGATGTTATTAGGTCATTAGTAGCTACAATTTGTATATCTCGGAATTTTGATGTCGGTGACCTAAGGTCAGGTCAATTTCGCGACCTCCCCATTATAAGTCAATGGGGGGAAAATCAACTCCCTGTTTTTACCACTAAAACGGGTCGGAATGGCCCCATATACCATACATGACTTCACATACGATCAACCTTCACTACCTTGAGGTCTGTTTTGCTGTTGGGCAGCTGTAAGGTCATGTGACGTCATCAAAGGTCACCAAAGGTTTTTTGCCAATAACTCCTTACAGGAACAAGATACAGCCGCGCGGATGGTCTCATTGTGTTCAGCTCGTCAAGACGCATCGAATGATAAACATGATGACCTCGAGGTCACGTGACCTGAGGTCAACCTTTGACCTTGACCTTTCGAGGTCAACATATATATCATTCGATGCGGATCGACGAGAGGATCACGATGATGCCCTTAGTTTGTTCCTATCTTGACTACTTCGAAAGTTATTCGAGAAAAACCCTCTCCATATCTAGCGCCGCCATTTTGACTTTTTCGACCCCTGTGACGTCATCTTTGACCTGACCTGAAAATGACCTTAGTAAAAGTTGTAGACCTTGTCCGTGCGTATCCGATGCCGTTTACCGCTTGTCGCTATCTTGCTTCGTTCTCGAGATTTCAGGGGGGGGGGCGGTCATCCGCCCCCCCCCCGTCGGTACTAAGTTGGCGCAGACCCCCGTCGGTGCGCGGGTTAACAAAATGGCATTAAAGCTACATATTGCGCCATTTTTATTCATTCAAAGTAGTATTGAAGTAAAAAAAAAGTTGCAGTTATTTAGAACTATTAGTCTTTGCAGTTTTATTATCTAGGGAAGAAAAATATCGCTAAAACTCAAAGTACTTTGCAATAATTCATTCTAGTCAGTGCAATAAGACTCACTCAATGTTCAGTTATATGAAAAATGTGAATATTTATGTGAAAATGTTACAATACGGGCGCGCACAGAATGGACCAGTATGCAGGTATTGGGTAATGATCGTGTCGTTATCATAAACAGGATACCTAACATCGAAAGATTCCCTTTAACATTCAAGAACAACAATGTAGGTACCTACTACGTATCAAAGGAGATAAGGGATCATAGCTGAAAAAATGCGTCGCTTCATGAGCCATTTCATTTCTGGCAAAAAGGTTGTATACATATTTCACTTATCCCGGACAATCATCATTCCTGCAACTTCAACACGGGGACCGATCGCCGTTATGTATGAATGTACAGGGACGCGGCGTTTGCTAGTTTGAACTGTGTGTATATTCTCGTATATTACACAAGGAGGTGGTGTTCCTGGTGGGGACATGTCCGTGGCCCGGCTGTATGTACAATGTACAGCTGTATGTTGCCGACTCGAGCGCCGAGCGCTGTCAAGCTACATTTGTGTGTGTAATTTTGTGCAAAATGTTGCATAGCCGGCACTGAGATGTGAATAAGAATGCGTGACCACGGAACCAGCCACCTGAATGTATTTGCATGTAATGCTGGCTAGTCTGCCGGTATGCTGTTGTAGAGTGTTTTGTTATGTAAGCGTCATACACAGTTACGTTGTTGAACATTATGTGATTTAATGAACAAAGCATTTAGGGTAAGGTGCCTATTTAGCGACCCCCTTAATTTGAACCGTCATTGCTCACGCTCTGTGGGTGCCACTGTATTACTGGCTTGATTTTCGCAGAGATCGTTCATTTTTCTATTAAAATATAGTCATTTTCTGCCCCAATATTCACTAACGTATTTGTAGTGAGCATTTTGGCAAATCATTGCAAAAAAACGCTAATAGGAAACTCTTCCCGATTAGCGACCGGGGAGGGTCGCTAATAAGTCTATGGGTTTCCCCATATTAAAAATGGCAAAAAATGCGACGCCTGAAAAGATGAAATATGATCTCAAAAAGGTAACCTATACGCAAAGCACTCAATCACTCGAACAGGAACGTTTATCCAACACATTTACGTAAGTAAAAACTGATCACGTGATGCACCGAAGGCGAAAAGAAGGCGAAAACCCAAATTTTGCTGGCTATCTCGTATGATATTCGAGGTCCGCGCTGAATTCGGCACCTCTGCAGTCGGTGACGACATTTGGCATCCCCTGCCACACATTGACAGCTTCAGCAACACCTCATTTTCATTTCTTTTTCCCCTTTCTTTCCCTTCTTGAGCTATTTGCGACCATGTCAGGCGCAAATAGGAAATATGAGTTGCGACACATTTTTAACCGCCACGCTGTGCACAGTTGAGCGATTCACTATGGGAAAACGGCAATCAATTGAAAAAGGAATGTCTATTCAGAATAAAAAAGGTGCATCATCCTAATGTGCATCGCTTTTCATTAGAGAGGGCCCAAACACACACGTTTTGGATAAGAAACTCGTCATTTTATTTAAACTCACCTGGAACGTCCCACCAGAAACATCGACGACCGGAAAATGATTTAATTTGATAACCAAAGTATGGCTGACCTTTTGACGATATTTTTACCCCGTTTTCTACTGCCAGTTTTTCTGTAGGGAGGTAGGTCGCAAATCGGAAAGTGTCGCTAATTAGGCACCTTACCCTACTTGAGCATAAGACATGTGAAGTCAGTATTTACAAAAATACAGTACTTTTGTAAGGTTTTTTGTGTTTAAAAAGTCAACAGTTCATTTGTTTTAGAAATCAGCGACATATTCAGCGTGCACACTCGTTATTGTTTCTAAAGCTGCCATTGTTGTTGTAAATCGAAAAGGGAAAGCTATGTATGTGTACAAGCTATATTCCATACAAGCGTGAAGCGATGATATTCAATCCTGTTTTAGGGCCTTGTTCAATTTCACCTGTATCAATGGAAAGCCTGTGTTGCTTGCTATCGTAATGAATAGAGTTTTCCTTGTTTTCTGTATAGGTCTTTCTCCGGAGAGGCTCAAACTGGGATTTCGTGAGTGCTCATGTAACCACGCTGCAATAAACACCCTGTCGACGGTTGTGGCAACCAACTCCTGTGTATTTAGTCGTTCGTCGGTCACAATCATAAGGCGACTGCTCTGTGTTGGCGGGAAGGGAGCGGGGCGTTTCGCGGAGCAATGAGCTCGGATGTTGCCAGCTGCACGTGCTCAGATGTTGCAGGACTTGCCGCACGTGGAGTATGGTGACAGCACGTTGTTTCCGGTCAGTGGAGGACAGCCCACCAGGATTCTGTGGACGAGAAAACATCAGCTCAAACTCAAAGCGGCTCTGGGTTCACGCGCTACAAACAATGCAGCATGAGGCGTAACGGTGAAGGTCATAACAGTAAGTAACACGACTCATAGTGCGATCGCTCTGAGGTAAAGGTACTTACCCTTTCTGGTGGTGGCTGCATTATGATGTTCGCATTTGTTCTATACTTACCTTTGTTTTGGAGTTCGGTATAGCCGTAATGCCATTGATCTGCTCTGGACATCACTGGTCTGGCCTGGTTCCATCCTAAGGCTCCCAGACTGATCTTCAATTGGGTTTGTCCTGGATCCCCTGTACACTCAGATCTGTATCTGTCCTTGATGCCCCACACCAACCTGTATATGTCTTAGACACTCTCACACTGACGTGTACCTATCTGTCCTTGATACCCCACACCAACCTGTATATGTCTTAGACACTCTCACACTGTGTCCTTGATACCCCGACACCAACCTGTATATGTCTTAGACACTCTCACACTGACGTGCATCTGTCCTTGATACCCCGACACCAACCTGTTATGTCTTAGACACTCTCACACTGACGTGTATCTGTCCTTGATACCCCAACACTGATGTGTATCTATCCTTGATACCCCAACACTGGCGTGTGTCTGTCCTGGATACCCCCACACTGACGTGTATCTGTCCTTGATACTCCAACACCGACCTGTATCTGTCCTGGAGTTCCTGCGAGGGCAGCCGTTGGCAAAAGTCGTCCTGGTACTGGGTGATGCTGCCACCCAGACTGCCAAACTCGGCCACTCGGTCTAGGATGTGCGCCGACGCACACATGTCTGCCATGAAGCGCTGGTAGTAGCTCTGCTTCTCCGCTGTGACAACGTAAGGAAACACCGTCAGAACTTACACAGCCGGCGAGAGACGGAACTCTACCACGAACGGCAAAATGCCAAATCAGGGAACTATGCGTTCTTATTTAGATGATGTTTATACGCAAAACACTATCTAATGTATATGAATCCATGAAATCACCACTGACCCCGCTTGGCTACGGTAGCCGGTCCGTGTGGACTCTTGAAATCGTAGCGTGTGATGGATTCGCTCCAGGCGGGGGTCCTCACTGGCTCCAGGTTGCTCCGCTGAGTGGGACACACGGGCCCTAGTCGGTCCTGGTCGACCTGACGGGAGTAACACAGTGCATAACGTCGGATTGATGAGACGGACGAAGTTATTACACAAGCTCAATTTTGAGTATGCACATTGCACTACTTTTGAAATTCAAAATAACATCAATTCCGATGACGGCAACACAATTAGTACATGTTTGTAATGTAATATTTTTAAATTGAATAATGAGCTTTTCTTTAGGAACTGACTGAAGCAGGCATCCCTCGCCGTCTCAAGTGAGCCAGCTTTCAACCTGGTTGTTCATGGATTGATGATGGCAGGCCAGCCGTCCCATCAGCCGGTACCCCCGACCCATTTGTGGCACGGAATGGACAGCGGGAGCGCAAATACATCCATTTACTCGCCGATAGGTGCATTCACTCGTTATCCAACTCGCTTTGCTCATAAATGCATTCAACTAGGAGGTCTTTTAGCTCCAATGTATCTATGCAGTATGCACATTATGCCATGCGAAGAGTTAAAATTACGCTAGCACTGATTCGTCCGACGTCTTTTTTAATCTTTGTCTTGTATTCGTTTCGTGCTTAACATTAAGTTTGCTGAATTTGTTTTGTGTCATACCATAGAAAGCATGAATTATGTCATCTATGGTGATCGTATAAAGCTAGGAAGGCAAACATTGTTCACGCTCAGAAAACGTAGCTTTAATATTTCTTGTCACGTGTTATCTCTAGCCATGATAGATTTTGTGAACAGACGTCCCTCCCGACAACCCCGCCCTTCCTCTCCCCTCCCTCACTGCACGCACGCATACACCGTGCGGCGCATCGACTAATCACGCTGACTTCATTAACTCGGTGAGAATCTGCCCGAGGCTGCCATCGACCGGTCCGGTGGCACGGGATGGCCGGGAGCGTCCAGGCGATAGGTGGCGGTGGTTGTGGTAGTGACTAGTGGTAGTGTTAGTGGGGGACGGGGTACTCGTAGTGGTAGTGCTTGTGATTGTAGTGTTCGTAGTACTGGTTGTGGTGGTGTGGTGATAATGATTGTGGCTTGAGAAGCCCCGATAACAGAGCCCAACTGAGGCAACCGGGGAGTGACTTGGAGAATTCAGCCGACAATGATCAGTCGTTTGATCATGACTTGTCAAGATATATGATAATTACTGATATGTTGCGCGTAAAGTCATGTATAAACAGCATTTTGTTTCCTCATAAAAGTTTCGAGCATCTTCAGAGTTCAGCTTTGGCCTCTGTACTTACTAGGGACGATTGTGCAGACATGCTGGTGCCAGCGAGACGCCAATGACCTGGAGGCTGCACCGGCAAATGCATAAAGGTTTACCCTAAGGTGAAAGCCCTAGCGACTAGATAGACGTACTGGCGGCGGCGGTACGGCCACTATCTGGTTGCCGGGCAGGCACGGCGAGCAGCGCGGGTCGTTCTCTCGACTGCTGTCCGTGTACATTCCGATGACGGTGTAGAGGGGCAGGCCGGGGTCGGACGGCGCAGGACTGCCCCCGCACCGACCGCTGCTGCACTGCTCCGAGGGCTTGGAGCTACCGCACCAGCGCTGCAGAACACCGAGCGGCCGTGGTATCGTCACGGCACTGAACGGAGCGGAGCGGCCATATGAAAGAAAAGTCACGGACAGTTCCGTGACCAGACACGACATAAAGGTAGCCACAGGGTGACTTTCGACAAGTTACCAAAAGCGAAATGGCCGGTCTTTCGGTCACTCTAGGTATCCCGAGCGCCTTTCGCCTACATCGAGCTGCCACACTCCACTGGGGGAATTGACAGGTCTGAGACGGAACTGCAGAAACACGATATTGAATCAAAAGCTGAGCTCCAAAACTGATATTGACAAATTACATTTCAGCTGTCAATAGCCGACAGCTAAAAAGATTTCATGAAATGGCAGAAAGCTGCTGCAGAAAATGGTACTTTTCCACTGAATTAACCCACCGAACTATGGCGCATGTCCATTAGCTGATAATCTTAGTCATTCAAGGCAGGGGCGTCGCCGACGGGGGGGTCGGGGGGGTCGTGACCCCCCCACTCTGGAAAACTGGGGGTGTCGACCCCCCACTTTTTGCGATGCTGAGTATGTTTTTTTAGCTTTTATGTCAGTGAAGCAGGCGTCAGCAACACCAACAAATACATCAGATTCAGAATCGCTTCAAGAGCTCCCTAAAGCCAATTAGCCAATTACCTAAAGTTCAATTAGCTGTGGGCGGGGAACACCAGCACAACAACATTTTTAAGTAGCCACCATTCTAGTACCTTTTTATCCCTCAAAGGATTGGACGCGCCAAAACTGCCCCGAGCGTTCGTCTGATCGTTTAAAAAAATGGTCGCAGTCGATTCGTCGGATCAGTACCTAACTACAAAACTACAAACTAGCCTCAGCCCCATGGCTATCGTCACAACTAGCTGTACAGTCTGTCTTAAAAGTACCGCGCAAAGTGGCGGTGGATCCATCAAGCCTGACCGAGAAAGGGTCTGTTTTAATTTGAAAGTCACCGACCAATTGACCTAAGGAATGGACGAGGATGTCAATTGCTTCGGTGACCCAAATTTAGCACGCCCTTCCTCAGTCAGGCTCGATGGATCCACCGTCACTTTGCGCGGTACTTTTAAGACAGACTGTACAGTGCACATGTAGGGGAAAGGGAGTCAGATGAAACCGTCTCGGGCTTTCGCAAAGAAGTCGCGCAAAAGGAGCCGATTGCAACGAAACTTCCGGTGCGCTCGTGTTAATCACCTACTTAAAAATAAATCGATATCCCTGATTCAAATAAAGATGACCTTGGTTCACTTTTTCATAACATGCTTTTAATTTAGGTATAGGATAGTTTTTGGAGCTGATTTTGAACTTAGCGCCCATCTGAACATTTAAGAAGTAGTTGTGTTGCTTATACATATGTATAACATGTTAGGAAGCAATCGGTGATGGTCATCCACTATTAGGTACTGGTCGATCTGACCTGACCTGACCTGATCTACCCCAAATGCATGGAGTCATCATCTTCGTTCAAAACTAAGATAACATTCGTAATCAGAACCTCGAAAAACCATCACAACTTACATTCGCAAAGTTCTAGCAGGTCCCGAGTTTCCCTACGTATTGGCGATGACCTGAGTCCTGAGATGACCCGAAACCTTGTACATAAATGGGTATCATCGGCTTTCTCTCGTCACGGGCAGCATGCTCTTTTTTTCCGCAAACCTCTAGATCGATCAGGGGTCGAAAGCATACATCAGCGTTACTTTAGTATACGTTATACGTTAGCGACTGGAAGCCCACCAATAGAAGGGCTACAGTGAAGCAGAAAACATATTTGATAGCTCTTTCAACGCTCTTTCGCTAGCTTCGGGTAAGATTTCATCTCAGGTCTATGTTTTGCCCATAGAAGGCAAACAGCTAACTGGACAGATTCTGCCGAAACATTTGCTTTGCAATAACTTTAGATTCCGTGAGTTTGTATGGTATTTACATATGTTGTCTTGTCACCACTGTGTTTATCTCTTTGAGACGCGTCACATGAGTTAAAATTTGACCATTCAGAATTAACGTTAAAACGACCTCAGGTCAACGTTATGTCCTGATTGAAAAAGGACCTCCTGCTGCATATGAATGGATCCGTGTTGTTGAGCTGAACTATGAACACCTTACAGGTGCTGTCATCGCTCTACCGCGTCTTCGTCAAAAGTTGTAGAAAAAAAAAATGCTGGTGGCCATCGATGGACATTTCCACTAATGACCTTTCGAGTCATCACTCTCCATAAGTTGCACCCTGTCCCTGGCAATGATGAGCTGATTTGTCATGGCTCCAAAGATATTTTGCGCTTCTGACGAACTTTTTCAAAGCAGGAGGCATTCGTGCTTTTTATAATTTCTCATTATTTTCTAATGATGAGGTCACGTATTTGACCTGCCTCCAGATCATAGATGTAAATCCTCAGAATCATGAATTGCTGACACGTATAACCCCATACATTAGGTATACAGTGTACCAAATTTCGAAGTTATGGGAGAAAAGCTACAAGAATGGCGAGAGGGGAAAGTTTGATAGAGGTATACCGTATAACTGAACTTGACATGGCGACTTGACCTTAAGTGACCAGTGATAATTTTTACGCAAGTGATGTAGGTAGGTATACCTACCTAATAGGTTATACCAAATTTCGCGGCGCTGCGCGCCGCTTTGTTACACGCGCACACATGCACATACGCACGCACAAAACTGGGAAGTGTGGCAAAAAAAAAACACCCCTACCCATCGGGTGAAGACTAGAAACCCGACCCCCCCACTCAAAAATCCGTGGCGACGCCCCTGATTCAAGGACAGACTAATGATAAATGAGCACTGATCGGAGTCGGCGCCCGTCCGACCACTCACGCAGAGCACGGTTTTCCACGGCTCTCGGTATCCCTCGGTGCTGGGGTACTTTTGGCGCAGACCCGGCGGCGGCTTGTAGTCGCGGTGGCTGGCCGAGATTTTGTACAGCGACGTCAGAGCGGTGCCCGTCGGCTCGCCTATCTGGGTACGCGTGTATATCCGTCCGTCCAGACACTGAAACGCCACACAGACAGACAGACGGAGCTGCCGTCAGTGGCGCAGAGATGGCGCTGAGCTAGCACACGAACCAACGGACACGCCGAACTAGTGCGATGGATTCCGGAGAGACGAGCGAGCGACTAATGCTGCGAAATACATCCCTATACCATCCGCGCATTCTTCTATAACCGCAGGTTGTTTGAAAAGACAAACACTATTCGTTAGAATTGTGTTTTTCTATTGAAAAACAACCGGAGCGGTCGTTCTCCGGGCTATGTTTTGCAAGTCTGGCAGCGAATCGAGACATCTTGGTCGCAGCCTAGACGAAATGTACAATCTTCGTAAAAAGTTCAGTGTATGGGCTCCCGGAGGCGATCTACCTGATGGCATCGGTCGCTACTCGCTTAAAACCTCGTGGCACGTGGCACGTGCGTTTCAATTTTCGCCCATGTTAAGTCAATGGGGTTTTGGACACTTTTTGCGCGATCGCAAATGGCGGGAAAACGAGCCAAGAAGGAGGTGGTTTTCTTCCCAGCATTTTATGGCAAACACGTTTGGGTACACGTCAGTGTGCGCTGTATACCCCTCAGAATCTCGGAACGTGTCTTTGCACGAGGTCAAAGTTGGAATTTTGCTGTGTCCCATGTTAAGTCAATGGACGGCGATGTCGAGACTTTGCAGAGACATTTTCATTCGATCTTTTTACAAAATTTTAGAGATAGATTTCGCCCAAACTCTTATATCTTGTAGAGAAAGGAGCATAGTACATGCTGGTATGCTTCGTTAAGCTGGCAGAAATCGTTTTTTCTAATAAAGTTAATTTGAAATTTAAATTTTTTAACATGGAAACTCAATGGGAGCGTCTTTGTCGCTTAATAACTTTTTACGTTGCAGATGTATCAAAGTGAAAAGTTAATAAAATATACAACTTTCGATGCTCTTTCCAACAATGTATAGAACGTCACTGTACGATGTGCCGTTTTTAAGAAAAGCTGTAAAAAAGCAGGGCTCGACTGTGACTTGAACCCAACCACGTTAGAGTATACGAACAGGTGACGGCGATACCTCCCGTGTGCGGATGCGACACTGATTATTGCTAAATATTAGCAGTAGGCCGCCTGTGGGGTGCCTTCACAAACCTTATATCTCTGCAACCACTGGACCAATTCACTCGTGGTCTTTTGTGTGGGATAGCTTCTTCCTTTCTTACACGTAGTGTGCTGTTCTCGATGCGTATGGGTGACCCCTAATGCACGTGCCACGTGCAAAACGAAGAGGTGTCAGTTCGGTAGCAAGTGTAATAACTCTGTAGTTATTTTGCCGATTGCGCTGATCCTTGCCATGGATGTAGGCACCCGCCCCGCAATGCATTTCCATGTGTCACGGTTGGGGTGCCGCTGCACGTGCGCACGGGCAGGGTGACGCTTCCAGATCTCGAGAACGGCTGGGCCGATTGCGATCAAACTTGGCACACCGTTAGGGCTCGGCGAGTAGGGTGCCGTGCACAAGTCAGATGGGACCCAGTTTCCACGTGCGCACGTGCAGGGTGACGTTTTCAGATCTCGAGAACGGCCAGGCTGGATGAGCTTAAATTTGGTACACCGCTAGAGACCGGCGAATAGGGTGCCGTGCAAAAGTCAGATGGGACCATTTTGCACGTGCGCACGTGCAGGGTGTCGCTTCCAGATCTCGAAAACGGCCGGGTCGATTGCACTCAAATTTGGCACACCGCTAGAGACCGGTTAGTTGAGTGCAGTGCACGTCAGTTCGTAGCACACCCACTCCGATCTGCACGTGCAAGGCTCATCCTGTCGTTTGGCGGCGGGAGTTTTTGCTGCGTTTTCAAAGGTGCTTGCTCAAACAACCTGCGGTCCCGCGATGCGGAGCCCAGCATCGCAGATGCTGGTAAGCTCTGCCGTTGCCACGCCGGGAGGGACATAATAGGCTATCTAGTCGACAAGTGCAGGAAGTTTTATCGCGCAGGCGGCATGTACAGGTAACCGCAGGTTGTTTCTTCATTGACAAACACTATTCGTTAGAATTGTGTTTTTCTATTGAAAAACAACCGGAGCGGTCCTTCTCCGGGCTATGTTTTGCATACTTGGCCTGAGATTGGGGCAACTTGGGTCAGGCCTAAACGAATCGCTCAATCTTCGTAAAAATTTCAGGGTATGGGCTTCCGGAGGTGATCTACCTGATGGCATCGGTCGCTACTCGCTCAGAAATCTTTTGCGCGTGGCACGTGCAATTCCATTTTTCCCATAGTAAGTCAACGGGGTTTTGGACACTTTTTGCGCGATCGCGAATAGCGGAAAAAATCGCCGATCAAGGTATGGTTTGCTGCATACCATTTTATGACCGACACGTTCAGGTACACGCCTGTGGGCGCCGTATACCCGTCAGAATTCGTTAACTTGAGTTGCACGAGTTTGTAATCGGCACGTGCATTTTCCCCATAGGGTTAACATGGGGAAAAATTTAAAATGCGATTTGCGAAAAATTTCGTCAATTATATTTGCTGATATTTTTAGGGTCGGATCTCGGGCTGGCACCCCAACTGACGGTGGTAATTATTTAAAATATAATTGACAAAATTTCGGGTAATCGTCACAAACAGTTACCCCATGTTAAGCCTATGGCGAATTCGAAAAATTATTTTCAAATCGATTTTGCAAAAAATTTCCACGTTAGATTTTGAAAATGTTCCAATATGTTGTGCCCCGGGGTGTCGGCTACCACATGGTATGGGTCAGATATGGGGCGATTGAAAAGCACGTGCCACGTGCAAGCGTGTTTGATGGGGTAACCTCCGGGAAAATCCGACATTGGCCTACTCGGGGTCCTATGGCGTGGAAACCACTCCACCTAGCGACACCAAATCAGTGCAGCCGGTGAGCAGATGAGTCCAGCTTGTTGCACCAGTGGTCGCGTGGCGCACGTGCTATTGCACGTGCCGTGGCACGGGGTCAATTTTGGTGCTTAATTACACCAACAATGTGAAACGCAAGGAATGGGGGAAATGGCCGTCAGGCCGTCAGATTTTATGATAAGGTCGATCTGAAAACGGGTGTAGGCACAGAATGAAGGGGCCTAAAAAACTGCTATCTCGGATTTTTTGTAAAATGAAAAATTCAAAATTCTGGGGAAATTATATATTCGAAAGGTGAAATTTCCCTAAATTTTCCCGTTTTCGAGTTTACCCGTCCACTGTTCAGAGACGGTGACACCGGCCGGGGTCATTTTTTACATGCTGATGGCCACGTCGATGGGTCATCACGTGGCGTGAACGGTGAAACTATCAGAGGTCCGGCACGTGCCACGTGGCCACGTGTTTGAGTCGTGTACCTCCCAGATTATCGTATGTTTGCCGATTTGTGGCCTTATAGCACGAAAACAGCACAAGCCAGGAATACTGAAATGGTGCAATCAGTGAGGAGACAAGTCCTGCTTACACCACCGGCGATCACGTGGCACACGTGCAAATTTGGGCACCTCCGTTGCGGATATATTTTATAGTGAAATATTCAAATGTACATAACTTTGTCAGTTTAAGTCCGATTGGACTAGAATTTGGTGGGTTGATGAATTGTTAAGCGACATGAACGAATGCGGCACGTTTGTTGCAGTGCGCCACGTTTGTCTCAATGCGCCATTTTTGCCACAAAGTGCAGAATGTGCGTTATTTTGTGTCGAACATTGGACGATTAGGATGCGCTGTAATTAAGGGATGGCTGCTTAAACAGTAGATATGAATGCACCACATTTGCCGCAGGGCGCCATATTTGTCTTAATGCGTCAGCGTTTGCGTTTTGCCTACGGCGGGCGTTTTTGCGGCGGTGTTTGCGTTTTTCGGTGTTTGCGTTTGGCGGCGGGCGGCCGTTTTTTGCGTTTTTTGCGGTGTTTTTGTTTGGCGGCGGGCGGCCGTTTTTTTGCGGCGTTTAGCGGTTGGCGGCGGGCGGGCGGGCGTTGCGGGCGTTTTTTACGGCGGTGTTTGCGTTTTTTTGCGTTTTTTTTGTGTTTGGCGGCGGGCGGGCGGGCGATGCGGGTGTTTTGTGGTGTTTGCGTTTGGCGGCGGGCGGCCGTTTTAGCGGCGGTTTGCGGCGGGCGGATGTTTTTTTTTGCGGCGTTTTGTAGTTTGCGGCGGGCGGCCGTTTTTTGCGGGGTTTTGCGGTCGCCGGCGGCCGGGCGTTATTTGCGGTGTTGCGGTTTTAGGCGGGCGGCCGCGTTTTGCGGCGTTTTGCCTTTGGCGGCGGGCGATGCGGGCAATTTTTGTGGCGGTGGTATTTGCGTTTTTTGCGGTGTTTGCGTTTTGCGGCGGACGGGCGTTTTTGCGGCTTTTTTTGCGTTTTTTTTCTGCGGTTTTGTGCCTGCAGGCGATTGTTTTTTTGCGGCTTTTGCGTTGCGTTTTGAGCGTGCGTTTTGCGAGTTTTGCGGTTTTGCGTTTTGCGGCGGGCGGTACAGAGGTGCTTGCTTAAACAACCTGCGGTCCCGCGATGCGGAGCCCGGCATCGCAGATGCTGGTACGAGTAAGAACGCATACAACATAACCGCAGGTTGTTTGAAAAGACAAACACTATTCGTTAGAATTGTGTTTTTCTATTGAAAAACAACCGGAGCGGTCGTTGTCCGGGCTATGTTTTGCAAGTCTGGCAGCGAATCGAGACATCTTGGTCGCAGCCTAGACGAAATGTACAATCTTCGTAAAAAGTTCAGTGTATGGGCTCCCGGAGGCGATCTACCTGATGGCACCGGTCGCTACTCGCTAAAAAGTCTTTTGCGCGTGGCACGTGCGATTCCATTTTCCCCATGTTAAGTGAACGGGGTTTTGGACACTTTTTGCGCCATTGCCAATGGCGGAAAAACGAGCCAAGAAGGAGGTGGTTTTCTTCCCAGCATTTTATGGCAAACACGTTTGGGTACACGCTAGTGTGCACTGTATACCCCTCAGAATCTCGGAACGTGTCTTTGCACGAAGTCAAAGTTGGAATTTTGCTGTATCCCATGTTAAGTCAATGGACGGTGATGTCGAGACTTTGCAGAGACATTTTCATTCGATCTTTGTACAAAATTTTAGAGATAGATTTCGCCCAAACTCTTATATCTTGTAGAGGAAAGAGCATAGTACATGCCGTTATGCTTCGTTAAGCTGGCATAAGTCATTTTTCCTTATAAAGTTCATTTGAAAATTAAAATTTTTAACATGGAAAGTCAATGGAAGCGTCTTTGTTGCTTAATAACTTTTAACGTTGCAGATATACCAAAGTGAAAAGTTAATAAAATATACAACTTTCGATGCTCTTTCCACTGATGTATAGAACGTCACTGCACGATGTGCCGTTTTTAAGAAAAGTTGTAAAAAAAGCAGGGCTCGACTGTGACTTGAACCCAACCACATTAGAGTATACGAACAGGTGACGGCGACACCTCCCGTGTGCGGATGCGACACTGATTATTGCTAAATATTAGCAGTAGGCCGCCTGTGGGGTGCCTTTACAAACCTTATATCTCTGCAACCACTGGACCGATTCACTCGCGGTCTCTTGTGTGGGATAGCTTCTTCCTTTCTTTCACGTAGTGTGCTGTTCTCGATGCGTATGGGTGACCCCTAATGCACGTGCCACATGCAAAACGAAGACGTGTCAGTTCGGTAACAAGTCTAATAACTCTGTAGTTAGTTTGCCGATTGCGCTGGTACTTGGCATGGTTGTAGGCACCTGCCGCGCAATGCATTTCCATGTGTCACGGTTGGGGTGCCGCTGCACGTGCACACGGTCAGGGTGACGCTTTCAGATCTCGAGAACGGCTGGGCCGATTGTGATCAAACTTGGCACACCGCTAGAGGCTGGTTAGTAGGGTGCCGTGCACAAGTCAGATGGGACCCGTTATGCACGTGCGCACGTGCAGGCTGACGCTTCCAGATCTCAAGAACGGCTGGGCCGACTGTGCTCAAATTTGGCATACCGCTAGAGACTGGTTAGTAGGGTGCCGTGCACAAGTCAGTTAGTATGTATTTTCATGTGTCTCTGTTGGGGTGCAGCTGCACATGCGCATGTGTAGGGGTCGCTTCCAGATCTTGAAAACGGCCAGGTCGATTGAGCTCAAAATTGGTACACCGCTAGAAACCGGCGAATAGAGTGCCGTGCACAAGTCAATTGGGACCCAGGTTGCACCTGCGCACGTGTGGGATAACGTTTTTAGTTTTCAGGAACGTCTGGGCCGATTGCACTCAAATTCGGCAAATCGCAAGAGGCTGGTTAGTAGGGTGCCACACTGAGAAAACAGTGTCCCGATTTTCGGGCTCAGAGACCAGTTTTCGGGCTAATGTACCATATTCAAAACAGACAGCACATTTCGAGAATACTTTCTGAGCTAGCGCCACATGGGCTCATACGATCCCTTAAATCGGTATCATTGATCGCAGAAACAGAGCTCAGTCAGTACCCATTATCGGTGTCAAGCTCTAAAACTAGTCTCACTATGATACCAGTTTTCAGCCTGATCCCCATTTTCGAGCTCACCTGATTCCAGTTTGAGGGCTCAAATTGTGTGGTGAAGCCAATATTAGGGCTCACGTCATCGCTTTTCGGGGCTTTGGTAAAAGCTGGATTGCGTCAGCTGGCTGGCCAGCTGGCGACGCACGAAAGGTATTTAATTTTAGATATACCTAAGCGCGGTAGTAGGATGGACATAAATATTTCAAATGGCTTTAAATGAAAAATTGATTGGTAAATATTCATTCTTTTATATCTAGCATTGATATGTAAGAAGCTCTGCTAGCGCCACCATACGGCGCCAGCTGGCAAAAAATCCAGTTAATACCAGAGCCCGCTTTTCGTCCGATGCAGCCCCTCCTCCCCCCTCCCCCGTGTCCAGCAGCTGCGAATAAGACGAAGCCGCGGACAAACTTTTTTTTTGCTCGGCCAGCCTAGCGCCAGTCTCGAGCGGTGGGTCAGTTAACCGGCAATTTTGGCCGGGATGCAAAAGTTACGTTAAACCGGTTTATGTTAACCCGGGAGCAAATAACAACGTGGGAGCCTATCTTAGGTGTGGCAAAGCTAACGGATTACTTACTTGTTGCCGAGGTGCCCAAAGAAGGTACTGGAACCGAAAACACAACATTGGTTCATGTATTTATTAACATTCATACACACAGTCATACTTGCGCAAGGTGTCAGTGTTCGGTTGTGGGGTGTAATAGCCAGGGAAAAAGTTCTATGAACTGAAAAACCCGGCGCCTATTACTTCGCAACATGGTTGTGTATTCAACATGAACTGCAAGGAGTGCAGACGACATTGCCTGTGCTAGCTTAACGTCTCACGGGCAGCGCCGCGCTCTGACACCTTGGTCCCAGAAGCGGCGGCGTTTCTGACCGCAAATCGCCGGAGAGCCGGTCGACGCCGTCGAGGGGACTGAGCAGGCCGCTGCCAGCTCCACCTTCACGTCCGCGCGGCGCAGCTCGGTGTGCGGCGGCGGCTCATCGCGCGAGCCGCACCCGTCCGGCCGCTGCACGAGCCGCTTTTCGATTCGACAGCGCAACACCGGCACGCCATTGTGCTGGCTGAGCGGCGGCAGCGGCACGTAGGCAACAAAACAGTAGAAATCGATGGGCCTGGATCGGCGTTGCCAGCAACGCCGGCAGCGGCGCGGCGGGAGGCGCCAGTGTCGCCGTCGGGGTCGTGTGCCCTTCGCTGCGCTCATTCGAGTTGGCCGGCCGGCAGCGCGGCGTAGTCCTTTTGACACGGTGCGAGAAGAGCCGGATGAAGGTGGACTTTTTATTGGCGTTGCTGGTGCTCACGCCGCCGGCGTCCAGTTTGGGCGGCAAGTCCGAGTACCAGGAGTCGGACAAGTCCCGCGCGAACGCCGCCAGCCGGTCGTCGTCACTGCTGGCGGCGGCCCGCCGACGGCGCTGCCTCAGAATCGGACGAGTCGGTGGTACTGAGCACCTCGCGGGACGGGTAGCTGGGAGTGGGCCGGCCGCGGCCCCTGCCAGGCCGCGCCACCTTCACCGGCGCAGCCGCCTTCAAACTGCCCTTGCTTGGCGGCGGGTTGGTCGGCGGAGGCGGCAGCGGTGCCTCGACGTCAGTCCGAGTCGCTGTCACTGGGCGGCCGCCGCGGAAACGGCTTCTGTTTGACCCGCAGCCGGCCTGGGCCGGCTCGGCGCCCTCGGCCGGCGGCGCGCGCCGTTTCGAGCGTTTCACCTTTTCACTGTTACTCTCGCCTGGTCCTCAGCGTCGAGCGGCTCGGCGCTGTTCGGTTTCATGTGGCCCATGCTGCTGGGAAACTCGGGTGGGGACAGCTTTCTGACTGGAGTGCCGTCGAAGATGGAGGAGACGGGGGTGCTCGCAGAGTCCTTGCCCAATGCCCATGATAGAGCCGAGGCTCCACTGGACGCCCAGCTTAATCGGGCTATCGCCGCCCTCCTTCTATGGTGGATTCTTCGGCCCCCTACAGCCACTAGGGCCATCATATACTCCCAGATGGCGGCACCTAGGGGATGAGGGGGGGGGGGGTGGTGTCTGGGCCACTTGTCCACCTCGTGGCGTCGCCAGCGACGCCTGCGAGTCGGAGCAAATGATTATGGGGTCTTCCTCGAAGGACGGGTGCTCCAGGAGATGTTGCTTTGCCGTCTTGAGCGCCACCATCTCAGATCGGTAACTGGAGCAAATCCTCCCCGCCGCCTCCCGCAGTACCAATGTTGTACTGTCTGGGTGCTCGGTGAGGACCCCAGCGCCGCCTTCCTATTACTCCCCCGGTCGCAGACCCGTCGACCCAGGCCCACGTCGCACGCTGGGGGAGCGCTCCCAGGCACGCCTCCGCAGCACTCCTCCTCGCTGTCGCGGACGCCCCGATCGGCAGCCGGTCCAGGTGGACGGTGACGCCGTCTGTTGGCGTCTACGGGGGCAGTCTCGTGGATAGGCGCGCCTCGGCGGGCAGCGCCACTCCAGTGGTCCCACACCGCTCCCCCGCGCTCTCTCCAGCCGGTCACTGACTTCAGTCACGGTTGGGGGGGGGGGGCTTCCGCCACAACGCGGCGGGTCCTTCGACGGGAGGGAGAGCGCCTTCGCCAGTAGGCGCGATGCCAGCGCATCCCTCCTCATCTATCCATCGGCACGACGCCCGCCTCGGCCCTCACGGCGAGTCTTGGAGCATGGAAATCGGGCAGCCAGTGATGACTCATGCCACCATCAGCATCTCCGCCTCCAGGACGCCAAGATGTGTGGCCGCAGCCGCAGGCAGCCACGCCGACCCCGCTGCCCGCATGCCCAAGTAGTCTCGAATCGCTGACACCTCTCCTGAAACAAGAGTGGTGTCGTAAACTTAAACCCCTTGCTGGCGCCCGCCAGCCGCGACAACACCGCCACACCAATTTTTGTGACCCCGGAACTTCCGTCCCGAGCCTTATTTCACGGCACGATGCTACAGTGCGCTACACGTATTGTGGTATTCAGCTTCCATGGAAACATCAACTAATTTGGACGCTCAAACATGGGAGTCAGGAGTGGTTAAGGCCCAGAGCGTTCTGTCTGGTTTATAAAACCTTGGCCAGCAGATGTAAACGTGCTTTTTGTATAAGTGGCTTAATTTTGACGCAAAAGGGCACTAACCTTGCGCAAATAATGCAGAAATTTCAGCGCAAATTGCAAAATAGCTTGCGCCGAACTTCGGCGCATGACGGCTTCACGGGCGTCCGGCGTACCATATGGATGTTTTCCAGTTTGGGCTGCAGGTTTTAGCTCTAGGTTTTAGACTGTAGGTTTTGGGTTGGGTTGGGCTGGGCTGGGCTGGGCTGGGCTGGGCTGGGCTGGGCTGGGCTGGGCTGGGCTGGGCTGGGCTGGGCTGGGCTGGGCTGGGCTGGGCTGGGCTGGGTTGGGCTGGGCTGGGCTGGGCTGGTTGGGGTGGTTGGGTTGGGTTGGATTAGGTTAGGTAAGTTTAGGTTAGTTTAGTTTAGGATAGATATGAATACCTATTTTTTGTAAGTTGAATTATTTTTTTTTTCATTTTGTAGCATCATATGCCTTCCATCTTTGAACTGCCATATTCAAGCACCAGAATAAGTATGGACTTGAACCTTTTCCAGTCTGGATGCCTGTATGGAAGTTGTGCAAAATCATGCAGTTGAAGGTATTGTAACCACAAATAAGAGCTCATGACTCAAGTCTGAACTTGTCCATAATTGGTTATCTTGATGTATACTTGTAGACCCTTCCTCTTACTTGGCACACAGGCATGGTGTCACAGTGTTCTAAAATTGGATTTCAATTGGGTGTCCCAATAAAAAAAAATCTGAAGACAAAATGAGATAGATTTAGTCTTTCCGCAAAACTGCATAATGCCATTTTTACCTCAGATTTTGTCAGAACCTTCACAGGATCTGAAATGAAATGATGTAGAGTAGATGCATCAACTGTCAAGTCATGCGTAACCTGGCAGCTGGCTGTTGAATCAAACTTTTGACATATTTTTTTAGCAAAGATGAAATAAAGCCACTTGTCATATTTTTAGGATGAAAACATTTTCCCCATCATGTATGGTTATTCACCTAAAATTCTGAAACATGGAACACTGTCATACCAGCATTCCATCATGTCAACCAGCATTCCGCAGCATGTTAGCAGAAGCAGCAGCATGTTATAAGTATATGAAAGATCCAAATAGGTTGTAGGTTGGTAGGTATTGGTACTAAGTTTAACTTAATAGGTTAGTAGGCAAGGTTAGGATTAATTTTAGTTGAGCATCAAGATAACCATTATGAACAAGTAACAAAATCCTTACCTACCCTTGAAAGCATCGCTTCAATCACATCATCACGAAGAACCAGACAAAATTTTTGCACATTCTTACACTATTTGACATCCTGAATCCAGATATGATGCTTTCATGTGGCGCAAATACAAGAAAAACGAATAATCAAACCCGTGCGTATTCGTATCAACGGCGCCACAATTGTAGATCAGACCTTTTCTGAACAAATGCCACCACAATTTTAATTGATAAGGGATTAAAATGGCATGAGCATCAACATCTTGATTTTTTTCTAAAAGATAGCGATAACTGATAACTAATAACTTACCATTCATTTTGAAATCACGGCGGTAGGTACACCAACACATGGCACTGAAAACAGCAAAAGACGGAATGGCGGAATGTCGTATGGAGCCCTAAAACGCAGCTCGAATTGAGCCCGAAAAGGAAGACGAACTGATGCCGCTTTCGGGGCTAATGTACTTTGAGCCCGAAAAGGGCGCCTAACTGATCCCGATTTTAAAATCATACAGATTTGAGCCCTGTTTTGGCACTCATATGAGCCCTTATTCAAAAATGTTCTCAAAGTGTTTTCTGAGTGCATGCAAAAGTCAAAGTGACGTTTGTTCGCTTGGCAACATCGTGATAGCAACCAACTAATGGCAATATCGCGATCCTCTCGTCAATTTGCATTGAATCATATATGAGTTGACCTCAAAAGGTTAAGGTCAAAGGCTGACTTTAGGTCATGTGACCTCAAGGTCATCATGCATATCATTCGATGTGCCTTCACGAGCTGAACACAATGCAACCATTATCTCGTTCCTGTAAGATGAAGTCATTTATGATATTTTGGGCCATTCCGACGAGTTTTACCTACCAGTTTTTTTGTGTGTGGTAAGAGAACTATACCACGCGCAGCGTCACAAAGCCTGGTAAAGATTATGATAAATCAAATTCGCCAGCATTGTTGGGACATTGCTGGGACAATCAGCGACACCAGCTGGGCCGATAGCGCTCAACAGTAGCCCAGTACCATAGAAAGGTAGCATGATATGGTTCTGATGATGGTTTCTTCATATGATATGATATGACATGATATCTTCATATGAGCAATTTCGCTGGGTTTGTGTGTGGTATTGCGGAACAGTATGCATTCAAGCGCTACTTAAGTCAGAAGCAGCAATGCGGCACAGCATGCATTCAGGCGTCTGACACTTCTGCCATCTAGCGAGGAAAAAGGAATGTTTAGCTAAGATGCCAGCAACACACACAACACGTCAGTTTAACTTCAGGTGTCTTCAATCCAAGCAATTTGCTTCTGAAACAAGTTTTGAAATATGGCAAAATAGCTTTCAGCGTGCCCCCCCCCCCCCCAATAAACGGGCTCCGTGCCCGAAGAACACATATAGGTAAACCAAAAATAACTAAATGGCTAGGTTTATTCAAAACTGTATAGGGAGCTCCGCCCATGCTTCGCACTCGTTACTGATTGCTGTGAAATAAACGGCATTATTATTATTCTTATTGCAAGCACTGCACCTGAATCGCGAGGCGTCTGCAACCCAAAAATAGAAACTGACCAGGTGAACAAGGTCACGCGCTGTTTGAAGAATAGAAAATGCAGATGAAGTTGCTTACTTTGCTTCAGGAATTAGGAATTTGACGGTTACGGTTAATAATTGTGCTGTCAATTTCAATAGAGGCGCATACATTACTCGGATTGACGTATTTACACACATCTATGCAGTTCGTTACACTGATCATTGCTCTATCACTGCATTGGAACTGTTGTTTGTGCTTGGTTTGTTAGAAGACTGGGACGAGACCAAGATAGACACGGTGAGTGAGATGCCGCCGCACTGTACCATCGCTGTCGAAGCGACCGATTCTTTCAGCGTATATTTTTTTCCGAAAAATAGGGAGGCAATCAATGTTAGTTTCACAAAAAGTCATCTTAAGTTAAAGTCATTCTGGTCTGCGCAATTGATTACAAATCTCAGTACGATAACTGATTACGGTATTCTAAAAAAAATTGCGCATCTGAGACAAACGTTGGTTGTTTACAGCTTTGATTCATGTTGCTAGGTGGTTGCTAGGGAGCTAGAGACACCAAGAAAAACCATAATCTAAGAAGCATTGTAGCATTTACGGTGATATGCAGCGTGTATGTTGCTTTGCTAGTGAGGGCCGATAAGAATAAGAAAAAGAACGAGTTTTGATAAGATTGGCATCGGTTACAAATTCAATACCAGGGCTTTTCTTGTCTTTGTGCCATACTCGCACTGATTCTTTAGGGTTAGGTTGTTACGAGCGAGCGAGCACAGCGAGCGAAGCGAGTCTTTTCAATATAACGGAAAAATCTCAGTATGAGCGGCCCGGCCCGGCCCGGCCCGGCCCGGCCCGGCCTGTAACGCTTTTGAGAGGCTTATATCTCAGTAACCGCTGGACCGATTGGCCTGTGGTCTTTTTTGCTGGGTAGCCCCATCCCTTCTACCCCGTAATTGACTACTTTTGATACACCTCAATGACCGTCGTGCCACGTGCCACGTGAAAAGTCAAGGGTGTTCAAGCTGTGTTGCAAAAGTAGTGATTTAGAGAGGCTCATATCTCAGCAGCCGCTTGGGCGATTGACTTGCGGTAATTTTTGTAGGGTAGCATCATCCCTTCTTACTGTACTGAAAGTTTGATGATGATCAGCGCAGCGGTTCTCGAGATATATCGAAAAAACGAAAGGGGGCAAAAAAAATGTCCCCCTCCCTACCGCCTGGAAGGTTAATGTGCCATATGGAATCAACAAGGTACAGGTCTCGCGGGTTTTAGCAGTAGGGTTTGCCTCTATGAAATTTAGTAAATTTCACTGCGCATCTGAGACAAACGTTGGCTGTTTACAGCTTTGATTCATGTTGCTAGGTGGTTGGTCGGGAGCTAGAGACACCAAGTAAGACCATAATCAAACTAGCATTGCAGCATAACCGCAGGTTGTTTGAAAAGACAAACACTATTCGTTAGAATTGTGTTTTTCTATTGAAAAACAACCGGAGCGGTCCGTCTCCGGGCTATGTTTTGCAAGTCTGGCAGCGAATCGAGACATCTTGGTCGCAGCCTAGACGAAATGTACAATCGTCGTAAAAAGTTCAGTGTATGGGCTCCCGGAGGCGATCTACCTGATGGCATCGGTCGCTACTCGCTAAAAAGTCTTTTGCGCGTGGCACGTGCGATTCCATTTTCCCCATGTTAAGTCAATGGGGTTTTGGACACTTTTTGCGCGATCGCCAATAGCGGGAAAACGAGCCAAGAAGGAGGTGGTTTTCTTCCCAGCATTTTATGGCAAACACGTTCAGGTACACGCCAGTGTGCGCTGTATACCCGCCAGAATCTTGTGGCACGTGGCACGTGCGATTCCATTTTCCCCATGTTAAGTCAACGGGGTTTCGGACACTTTTTGCGCGATCGCGAATGGCGGGAAAACGAGCCAAGGAAGAGGTGGTTTTCTTCCCAGCATTTTATGGCAAACACGTTCAGGTACACGCCCGTGTGCGCCGTATACCCGCCAGAATCTCGCAACACCTCTATGCACAAGGTCAAAGTTGGAATTTTGCTGTGTCCCATGTTAAGTCAATGGACGGCGATGCCGAGCCTATGCAGAGACATTTTCTTTCGTTCATTGTACAAAATTTTAGAGATAGAATTTGCCCAAACTCTTATATCTTGTAGAGGAAAGAGCGTAGTACATGCTGGTATGCTTCGTTAAGCTGGCAGAAATCGTTTTTTCTAATAAAGTTCGTTTGAAAATGAAAATTTTTAACATGGAAAGTCAATGGGAGCGTCTTTATTCCTCTATAACTTTTATCTTTAGTAAGATATATAGGTGAAAAGTTAATATAATATAAAACTTTTGATGCTCTTTCCACTGATGCATAGAACGTCACTGCACGATGTGCCGTTTTTAAGAAAAGCTGTAAAAAATCAGGGCTCGACTGTAACTTGAACCCAACCACATTAGAGTATACGAACAGGTGACGGGGATACCTCCCATGTACGGACGCGACACTGATTATTGCTAATTATTGGCAGTCGGCCGCCGCGGGGGCGCCTTTGGAAAGCTTATATCCCCACAACCGATTGACCGATTCACTTGCGGTCTTTTATGAGGGATAGCCTCTTCCTTTCTGACACGTAGTGCGCTATTCTCGATGCGTATGGGTGACCCCTAATGCACGTGCCACGTGCAAAACGAAGGGGTGTCAGTTCGGTAGCAAGTCTAATAACTCTGTAGTTATTTTGCCGATTGCGCTGGTACTTGGCATGGATGTAGGCACCCGTCCCGCAATGCATTTCCATGTGTCACGGTTGGGGTGCCGCTGCACGTGCGCACGGGCAGGGTGACGCTTCCAGATCTCGAGAACGGCTGGGCCGATTGTGATCAAAGTTGGCACACCGTTAGGGCTTGGCGAGTAGGGTGCCGTGCACAAGTCAGATGGGACCCAGTTTGCACGTGCGCACGTGCAGGGAGACGCTTCCAGATCTCAAGAACGGCTGGACCGACTGTGCTCAAATTTGGCATACCACTAGAGACTGGTTAGTAGGGTGCCGTGCACAAGTCAGTAAGTACGTATTTTCATGTGCCGCGGTTGGGGTGCAGCTGCACGTGCGCACGTGTAGGGGTCGTTTCCCGATCTTGGAAACGGCTGGGCCGAATGCGATTAAATTTGGTACACCGCTAGAGACCGGCGAATAGAGTGCCGTGCACAAGTCAGTTGGGACCCAGCTTGCACGTGCGCACGTGCAGGGTGCCGCTTCAAGATCTCGAAAACGGCCGGGCCGATTGCACCCAAATTTTGCACACCGCTATAGACCGGCGAATAGGGTGCCGTGCACGTCAGTCCGTAGCACACCGACTCCGGTCTGCACGTGCGAGGCTCATCCTCTCGTTTGGCGGCGGGCGTTTTAGCTGCGTTTACAAAGGTGCTTGCTCAAACAACCTGCGGTCCCGCGATGCGGAGCCCGGCATCGCAGATGCCGGTAGAATTGTGTTTTTCTATTGAAAAACAACCGGAGCGGTCCGTCTCCGGGCTATGTTTGCAAAGTTGGCCTGAGATTGGGGCAACTTGGTAGGGGCCTAAACTTGTGGCTCGATTTTCGTAAAAATTTCAGGGTATGGGCTCCCGCAGGCGATCTACCTGATGGCACCGGTCGCTACTCGCTTAAAACCTCGTGGCACGTGGCACGTGCGATTCCATTTTCCCCATGTTAAGTCAACGGGGTTTTGGACACTTTTTGCGCGATCGCGAATAGCGGGAAAAATCGCAGGTCAAGGTATGGTTTGCTGCACACCATTTTATGGCCGACACGTTCAGGTACACGCCCCTGTGCGTTGTATACCCGTAAGAAGTCGATATTTTTTGTAGTACGACTTTGAAGTTGAACTTTTTTCGCTCCCCATGTTAAGTCTATGGACGTTTTTGCAGAGATATTTTCATTCGTTCATTGTACAAAATTATATGATACGATTTTGTTTAAACTTCCAGGACTTGTTGAGAAAAGACCATAGAACATGTTGTTATGCTTCTTTAAGCTGTGCAAATTCGTTTGTTCTTTTTAAGCTCGTTTAAAAATGAAAAATTTTAACATGGAAAGTCAATGGGAGCGTCTTTGTTGCTTAATAACTTTTTACAGTTGAGATATATTTAAGTGAAAAGTTGATAGGTTATACAACTTTTGATGCTCTTTCCAGTGATGTATAGAACGTTATTGCAGGTTGTGCCGTTTTTGAGGAATTTAGTAAAAAAGCACGACATTACCGAGATTTGAGCTCAGACCTATGGCCTTTGCTCAGACAGTATACGAACAGGTGACGGGGATACCTCCCATAGAAGGATGCGACATGAATTTACTGCTAAATAGCGGCCGGCCGCCGTGGGGACGTTTTTGTACGACTTATATCTCCGCAGCCACTGGACCAATACACTTGCGGTTTTTTGTGTGGGGTAGCGTATACCCTTCTTAGAAGTATTTTACTATGGACGATGCATGCAAGTGACCCCTACTGCACGTGACACGTGTAATACGGACAGGTGTCAGTTTTGTAATAAGTGCAATAACTCGGTAATTACTGGGCCGATTGCGCTGAAACTTGGCATGAAGGTAGTCACCTACCAGGCGATCCATTTTCATGTGCCACGGTAGGGGTGCCGCTGCACGTGCGCACGTGCAGGGTGACGCTTCCAGATCTCGTGACCGGCCGGGCCGATTGAGTTCAAATTTGGCACACCGCCAGAGACCGCGTATTAGGGTGCCTTGCACAGATCAGTTGGGTCCCAGGTTGCACGTGCGCACGTGCAGGGTGACGCTTCCAGATCTCAGGAACGGTCGGGCCGATTGCATTCAAATTTGGCACACCTTTAGAGACCGATCAGTAGGGTGCCGTGCGCAAGTCAGTTAGTATGTATTTTCATGTGTCACGGATGGGGTGCAGCTGCACGTGCGCACGTGCAGGGTGACACTTTCAGATCTCGAGAACGGCCGGGCCGATTGAGCTCAAATTTGGTACACCTCTAGAGACCGGCGAATAGGGTGCCGTGCAAAAGTCAGATGGGGCCATTTTGCACGTGCGCACGTGCAGGGTATCGCTTCCAGATCTCGAAAACGGCCGGATCGATTGCACTCAAATTTGGCACACTGCTAGAGACCGGTTAGCAGAGTGCAGTGCACGTCAGTTCGTAGCACACCCACTCCGATCTGTTTACAAAGGTGCTTGCTCAAACAACCTGCGGTCCCGCGATGCGGAGCCCGGCATCGCAGATGCCGGTTTACGGTGATGTGCAGCGTGTATGTCGCATTGCTAGTGAGGGCCGATAAGAATAAGAAAAAGAACGAGTTTTGATAAGATTGGTATCGGTTACAGAACGAGTTTTGATAAGATTGGTAACCGCAGGTTGTTTGAAAAGACAAACACTATTCGTTAGAATTGTGTTTTTCTATTGAAAAACAACCGGAGCGGTCGTTGTCCGGGCTATGTTTTGCAAGTCTGGCAGCGAATTGGGGCAACTTGGTCGCAGCCTAGACGAAATGTACAATCGTCGTAAAAAGTTCAGTGTATGGGCTCCCGGAGGCGATCTACCTGATGGCATCGGTCGCTACTCGCTAAAAAGTCTTTTGCGCGTGGCACGTGCGATTCCATTTTCCCCATGTTAAGTCAACGGGGTTTTGGACACTTTTTGCGCGATCGCCAATGGCGGGAAAACGAGCCAAGGAAGAGGTGGTTTTCTTCCCAGCATTTTATGGCAAACACGTTTGGGTACACGCTAGTGTGCGCTGTATACCCCTCAGAATCTCGGAACGTGTCTTTGCACGAGGTCAAAGTTGGAATTTTGCTGTGTCCCATGTTAAGTCAATGGACGGCGATGTCGAGACTTTGCAGAGACATTTTCATTCGATCTTTGTACAAAATTTTAGAGATAGATTTCACCCAAACTCTTATATCTTGTAGAGAAAAGAGCATAGTACATGCTGGTATGCTTCATTAAGCTGGCAGAAATCGTTTTTTCTAATAAAGTTCGTTTGAAAATGAAAATTTTTAACATGGAAAGTCAATGGGTGCGTCTTTATTCCTCTATAACTTTTATCGTTAGTAATATATATAGGTGAAAAGTTAATATAATATACAACTTTCGATGCTCTTTCCAACAATGTATAGAACGTCACTGCACGATGTGCCGTTTTTAAGAAAAGCTGTAAAAAATCAGGGCTCGACTGTGACTTGAACCCAACCACATTAGAGGATACGAACAGGTGACGGCGACACCTCCCGTGTGCGGATGCGACACTGATTATTGCTAAATATTAGCAGTAGGCCGCCTGTGGGGTGCCTTTACAAACCTTATATCTCTGCAACCACTGGACCGATTCACTCGCGGTCTCTTGTGTGGGATAGCTTCTTCCTTTCTTTCACGTAGTGTGCTGTTCTCGATGCGTATGGGTGACCCCTAATGCACGTGCCACGTGCAAAACGAAGAGGTGTCAGTTCGGTAACAAGTGTAATAACTCTGTAGTTATTTTGCCGATTGCGCTGATCCTTGGCATGGATGTAGGCACCCGCCCCGCAATGCATTTCCATGTGTCACGGTTGGGGTACCGCTGCACGTGCGCACGTGCAGGGTGACGCTTCCAGATCTCGAGAACGGCTGGGCCGATTGTGATCAAAGTTGGCACACCGTTAGGGCTCGGCGAGTAGGGTGCCGTGCACAAGTCAGATGGGACCCAGTTTGCACGTGCGCACGTGCAGGCTGACGCTTCCATATCTCAAGAACGGCTTTACCGACTGTGCTCAAATTTGGTATACCGCTAGAGACTGGTTAGTAGGGTGCACAAGTCAGTTAGTATGTATTTTCATGTGCCACGGTTGGGGTGCAGCTCCACGAGCGCACGTGTAGGGGTCGCTTCCAGATCTTGAAATTGACGGGGCCGATTGAGCTCCAATTTGGTACACCGCTAGAAACCGGCGAATAGAGTGCCGTGCACAAGTCAATTGGGGCCTAGGCTGCACGTGCGCACGTGCAGGGTGTCGCTTCCAGATCTCGAAAACGGCCGGGTCGATTGCACTCAAATTTGGCACACCGCTATAGACCGACGAATAGGGTGCCGTGCACGTCAGTCCGTAGCACACCGACTCCGGTCTGCACGTGCAAGGCTCATCCTCTCGTTTGGTGGCGGGCGTTTTTACTGCGTTTACAAAGGTGCTTGCTCAAACAACCTGCGGTCTCGCGATGCGGAGCCCGGCATCGCAGATGCCGGTAACCGCAGGTTGTTGTTTCATTAGACAAACACTATTCGTTAGAATTGTGTTTTTCTATTGAAAAACAACCGGAGCGGTCGTTGTCCGGGCTATGTTTTGCAAGTCTGGCCGCGAATTGGGGCAACTTGACGGGGGCCTAGACGAAATGTACAATCTTCGTAAAAAGTTCAGTGTATGGGCTCCCGGAGGCGATCTACCTTATGGCACCGGTCGCTACTCGCTTAAAACCTCGTGGCACGTGGCACGTGCGATTCCATTTTCCCCATGTTAAGTCAACGGGATTTTGGACACTTTTTGCGCCATCGCGAATGGCGGGAAAACGAGCCAAGAAAGGGGTGGTTTTCATCCCAGCATTTTATGGCAAACACGTTTGGGTACACGCTAGTGTGCGCTGTATACCCCTCAGAATCTCGGAACGTGTCTTTGCACGAGGTCAAAGTTGGAATTTTGCTGTGTCCCATGTTAAGTCAATGGACGGCGATGTCGAGACTTTGCAGAGACATTTTCATTCGATCTTTGTACAAAATTTTAGAGATAGATTTCGCCCAAACTCTTATATCTTGTAGAGGAAAGAGCATAGTACTTGCTGGTATGCTTCGTTAAGGTGGCAAAACTCATTTTTTCTTTTAAAGTTAATTTGAAATTTAAAATTTTTAACATGGAAAGTCAATGGGAGCGTCTTTATTCCTCTATAACTTTTATCTTTAGTAAGATATATAGGTGAAAAGTTAATATAATATACAACTTTTGATGCTCTTTCCACTGATGCATAGGACGTCACTGCACGATGTGCCGTTTTCAAGAAAAGTTGTAAAAAATCAGGGCTCGACTGTGACTTGAACCCAACCACATTAGAGTATACGAACAGGTGACGGCGATACCTCCCGTGTGCGGATGCGACACTGATTATTGCTAAATATTAGCAGTAGGCCGCCTGTGGGATGCCTTTACAAACCTTATATCTCTGCAACCACTTGACCAATTCACTCGCGGTCTTTTGTGTGGGATAGCTTCTTCCATTCTTACACGTAGTGTGCTATTCTCGATGCGTATGGGTGACTCCTAATGCACGTACCACGTGCAAAACGAAGAGGTCTCAGTTCGGTAACAAGTCTAATAACTCTGTAGTTACTTTGCCGATTGCACTGATGCTTGGCATGGATGTAGGCAACCGCCGGGCAATACATTTCCGTGTGTCACGGTTGGGGTGCAGCTGCACGTGCGCACGGGCAGGGTGACGCTTCCAGATCTCGAGAACGGCCGGGCCGATTGTGATGAAACTTGGCACACCGTTAGGGATCGGCGAGTAGGGTGCCGTGCACAAGTCACATGGGACCCATTTGGCACGTGCGCACGTGCAGGCTGACGCTTCCAGATCTCAAGAACGGCTGGGCCGACTGTGCTCAAATTTGGTATACCGCTAGAGACTGGTTAGTAGGGTGCCGTGCACAAGTCAGTAAGTATGTATTTTCATGTGCCACGGTTGGGGTGCAGCTGGACGTGCGCACGTGTAGGGGTCGCTTCCAGATCTTGGAAACGGCTGGGCCGATTCAGATTAAATTTGGTACACCGCTAGAGACCGGCGAAAAGGGTGTACGAGGGGGGCAAAAAATAGCCCCCCCCACCAGGTCGCGTTATAAACAGACCCCACCAGGGCGCGGGTTAAGTCAATGGGGTTTTGGACACTTTTTGCGCGATCGCAAATGGCGGAAAAACGAGCCAAGAAAGGGGTGGTTTTCTTCCCAGCATTTTATGGCAAACACGTTCAGGTACACGCTCGTGTGCGCCGTATACCCGACAGAATCTCGTGGCACGTGGCACGTGCGATTCCATTTTCCCCATGTTAAGTCAACGGGGTTTCGGACACTTTTTGCGCGATCGCGAATGGCGGGAAAACGAGTCAAGGAAGAGGTGGTTTTCTTCCCAGCATTTTATGGCAAACACGTTCAGGTACACGCCCGTGTGCGCCGTATACCCGCCAGAATCTCGCAACACCTCTATGCACAAGGTCAAAGTTGGAATTTTGCTGTGTCCCATGTTAAGTCAATGGACGGCGATGCCGAGCCTTTGCAGAGACATTTTCTTTCGTTCAATGTACAAAATTTTAGAGATAGAATTTGCCCAAACTCTTATAGCTTGTACAGGAAAGAGCGTAGTACATGATGGTATGCTTCGTTATGCTGGCAGAAATCGTTTTTTCTAATAAAGTTCGTTGGAAAATGAAAATTTTTACCATGGAAAGTCAATGGGAGCGTCTTTATTCCTCTATAACTTTTATCTTTAGTAAGACATATAGGTGAAAAGTTAATATAATATACAACTTTTGATGCTCTTTCCACTGATGCATGGAACGTCACTGCACGATGTGCCGTTTTTAAGAAAAGCTGTAAAAAATCAGGGCTCGACTGTAACTTGAACCCAACCACATTAGAGTATACGAACAGGTGAAGGGGACACCTCCCATGTGCGGACGCGACACTGATTATTGCTAAATATTAGCAGTAGGCCGCCTGTGGGGTGCCTTTACAAACCTTATATCTCCACAACCGCTTGACCGATTCACTTGCGGTCTTTTGTGTGGGATAGCTTCTTCCTTTCTCACACGTAGTGTGCTACCCTCGATACGTATGGGTGACCCCTAATGCACGTGCCACGTGCAAAACGAAGAGGTGTCAGTTCGGCAGCAAGTCTAATAACTCTGTAGTTAGTTTGCCGATTGCACTGATACTTGGCATGGATGTAGGCACCCGCCGTGCAATGCATTTCCATGTGTCACGGTTGGGGTGCCGCTGCACGTGCGAACGGGCAGGGTGACGCTTCCAGATCTCGAGAACGGCTGGGCCGATTGTGATCAAAGTTGGCACACCGTTAGGGCTTGGCGAGTAGGGTGCCGTGCACAAGTCAGATGGACTCATTTTGCACGTGCGCACGTGCAGGGCGACGCTTCCAGATCTCGAAAACGGCCGGGCCGACTGTGCTCAAATTTGGCATACCACTAGAGACTGGTTAGTAGGGTGCCGTGCACAAGTCAGTTAGTGTGTATTTCCATGTGCCGCGGTTGGGGTGCAGCTGCACGTGCGCACGTGTAGGGGTCGTTTCCCGATCTTGGAAACGGCTGGGCTGAATGCGATTAAATTTGGTACACCGCTAGAGACCGGCGAATAGAGTGCCGTGCACAAGTCAGTTGGGACCCAGCTTGCACGTGCGCACGTGCAGGGTGCCGCTTCAAGATCTCGAAAACGGCCGGGCCGATTGCACCCAAATTTTGCACACCGCTATAGACCGGCGAATAGGGTGCCGTGCACGTCAGTCCGTAGCACACCGACTCCGGTCTGCACGTGCGAGGCTCATCCTCTCGTTTGGCGGCGGGCGTTTTTGCTGCGTTTACAAAGGTGCTTGCTCAAACAACCTGCGGTCCCGCGATGCGGAGCCCGGCATCGCAGATGCCGTAACCGCAGGTTGTTTGAAAAGACAAACACTATTCGTTAGAATTGTGTTTTTCTATTGAAAAACAACCGGAGCGGTCGTTCTCCGGGCTATGTTTTGCAAGTCTGGCAGCGAATCGAGACATCTTGAGCCTGTCGAAAACGAATCGCTCAATCTTCGTAAAAAGTTCAGTGTATGGGCTCCCGCAGGCGATCTACCTGATGGCACCGGTCGCTACTCGCTAAGAAGTCTTTTGCGCGTGGCACGTGCGATTCCATTTTCCCCATGTTAAGTGAACGGGGTTTTGGACACTTTTTGCGCGATCGCCAATAGCGGAAAAACGAGCCAAGAAGGAGGTGGTTTTCTTCCCAGCATTTTATGGCAAACACGTTCCGGTACACGCCCGTGTGCGCCGTATACCCCTCAGAATCTCGGAACGTGTCTTTGCACGAGGTCAAAGTTGGAATTTTGCTGTGTCCCATGTTAAGTCAATGGACGGCGATGCCGAGACTTTGCAGAGACATTTTCATTCGATCTTTGTACAAAATTTTAGAGATAGATTTTGCCCAAACTCTTATATCTTGTAGAGGAAAGAGCATAGTACTTGCTGGTATGCTTCGTTAAGCTGGCATAACTCATTTTTTCTTATAAAGTTAATTTGAAATTTAAAATTTTTAACATGGAAAGTCAATGGGAGCGTCTTTGTTGCTTAATAACTTTTTACGTTGCAGACGTCTTTATTCCTCTATAACTTTTATCTTTAGTAAGATATATAGGTGAAAAGTTAATGTAATATGCAACTTTTGATGCTCTTTCCACTGATGCATAGGACGTCACTGCACGATGTGCCGTTTTTAAGAAAAGCTGTAAAAAATCAGGGCTCGACTGTGACTTGAACCCAACCACATTAGAGTATACGAACAGGTGACGGGGATACCTCCCGTGTGCGGATGCGACACTGATTATTGATAAATATTAGCATTCGGCCGCCTTGGGGGCGCCTTGCAAAGCTTCTATCTCCACAACTACTTGACCAATTCACTCGCGGTCTTTTGTGTGGGATAGCTTCTTCCTTTCTTACACGTAGTGTGCTATTCTCGATGCGTATGGGTGACCCCTAATGCACGTGCCACGTGCAAAACGATGAGAAGTCAGTTCAGTAACAAGTCTAATAACTCTGTAGTTAGTTTGCCGATTGCGCTGGTACTTTGCATGGATGCTGGCACGCACCCGGCAATGCATTTCCATGTGTCACGGTTGGGGTGCCGCTGCACGTGCGCACGGGCAGGGTGACGCTTCCAGATCTCGAGAACGGCTGGGCCGATTGTGATCAAACTTGGCACACCGCTAGAGGCTGGTAAGTAGGGTGCCGTGCACAAGTCAGATGGGACCCGTTATGCACGTGCGCACGTGCAGGCTGACGTTTCCAGATCTCAAGAACGGCTGGGCCGACTGTGCTCAAATTTGGTATACCGCTAGAGACTGGTTAGTAGTGTGCCGTGCACAAGTCAGTTAGTATGTATTTTCATGTGCCACAGTTGGGGTGCAGCTGCACGTGCGCACGGGTAGGGGTCGTTTCCCGATCTTGGAAACGGCTGGGCCGATTCAGATTAAATTTGGTACACCGCTAGAAACCGGCGAATAGAGTGCTGTGCACAAGTCAATTGGGGCCTAGGCTGCACGTGCGCACGTGCAGGGTGTCGCTTCCAGATCTCCAAAACGGCCGTGTCGATTGCACTCAAATTTGGCACACCGCTATAGACCGACGAATAGGGTGCCGTGCACGTCAGTCCGTAGCACACCGACTCCGGTCTGCACGTGCAAGGCTCATCCTCTCGTTTGGTGGCGGGCGTTTTTGCTGCGTTTACAAAGGTGCTTGCTCAAACAACCTGCGGTCCCGCGATGCGGAGCCCGGCATCGCAGATGCCGTACGTTGCAGATGTATCAAAGTGAAAAGTTAATAAAATATATAACCGCAGGTTGTTTGAAAAGACAAACACTATTCGTAACCGCAGGTTGTTTGAAAAGACAAACACTATTCGTTAGAATTGTGTTTTTCTATTGAAAAACAACCGGAGCGGTCGTTGTCCGGGCTATGTTTTGCAAGTCTGGCAGCGAATTGGGGCAACTTGGTCGCAGCCTAGACGAAATGTACAATCGTCGTAAAAAGTTCAGTGTATGGGCTCCCGGAGGCGATCTACCTGATGGCATCGGTCGCTACTCGCTAAAAAGTCTTTTGCGCGTGGCACGTGCGATTCCATTTTCCCCATGTTAAGTCAACGGGGTTTTGGACACTTTTTGCGCGATCGCCAATGGCGGGAAAACGAGCCAAGGAAGAGGTGGTTTTCTTCCCAGCATTTTATGGCAAACACGTTTGGGTACACGCTAGTGTGCGCTGTATACCCCTCAGAATCTCGGAACGTGTCTTTGCACGAGGTCAAAGTTGGAATTTTGCTGTGTCCCATGTTAAGTCAATGGACGGCGATGTCGAGACTTTGCAGAGACATTTTCATTCGATCTTTGTACAAAATTTTAGAGATAGATTTCACCCAAACTCTTATATCTTGTAGAGAAAAGAGCATAGTACATGCTGGTATGCTTCATTAAGCTGGCAGAAATCGTTTTTTCTAATAAAGTTCGTTTGAAAATGAAAATTTTTAACATGGAAAGTCAATGGGTGCGTCTTTATTCCTCTATAACTTTTATCGTTAGTAATATATAGGTGAAAAGTTAATATAATATACAACTTTCGATGCTCTTTCCAACAATGTATAGAACGTCACTGCACGATGTGCCGTTTTTAAGAAAAGCTGTAAAAAATCAGGGCTCGACTGTGACTTGAACCCAACCACATTAGAGGATACGAACAGGTGACGGCGACACCTCCCGTGTGCGGATGCGACACTGATTATTGCTAAATATTAGCAGTAGGCCGCCTGTGGGGTGCCTTTACAAACCTTATATCTCTGCAACCACTGGACCGATTCACTCGCGGTCTCTTGTGTGGGATAGCTTCTTCCTTTCTTTCACGTAGTGTGCTGTTCTCGATGCGTATGGGTGACCCCTAATGCACGTGCCACGTGCAAAACGAAGAGGTGTCAGTTCGGTAACAAGTGTAATAACTCTGTAGTTATTTTGCCGATTGCGCTGATCCTTGGCATGGATGTAGGCACCCGCCCCGCAATGCATTTCCATGTGTCACGGTTGGGGTACCGCTGCACGTGCGCACGTGCAGGGTGACGCTTCCAGATCTCGAGAACGGCTGGGCCGATTGTGATCAAAGTTGGCACACCGTTAGGGCTCGGCGAGTAGGGTGCCGTGCACAAGTCAGATGGGACCCAGTTTGCACGTGCGCACGTGCAGGCTGACGCTTCCATATCTCAAGAACGGCTTTACCGACTGTGCTCAAATTTGGTATACCGCTAGAGACTGGTTAGTAGGGTGCACAAGTCAGTTAGTATGTATTTTCATGTGCCACGGTTGGGGTGCAGCTCCACGAGCGCACGTGTAGGGGTCGCTTCCAGATCTTGAAATTGACGGGGCCGATTGAGCTCCAATTTGGTACACCGCTAGAAACCGGCGAATAGAGTGCCGTGCACAAGTCAATTGGGGCCTAGGCTGCACGTGCGCACGTGCAGGGTGTCGCTTCCAGATCTCGAAAACGGCCGGGTCGATTGCACTCAAATTTGGCACACCGCTATAGACCGACGAATAGGGTGCCGTGCACGTCAGTCCGTAGCACACCGACTCCGGTCTGCACGTGCAAGGCTCATCCTCTCGTTTGGTGGCGGGCGTTTTTACTGCGTTTACAAAGGTGCTTGCTCAAACAACCTGCGGTCTCGCGATGCGGAGCCCGGCATCGCAGATGCCGGTTAGAATTGTGTTTTTCTATTGAAAAACAACCGGAGCGGTCGTTCTCCGGGCTATGTTTTGCAAGTCTGGCCGCGAATCGAGACATTTTGGGTGGGGCCTAGACGAAATGTACAATCTTCGTAAAAAGTTCAGTGTATGGGCTCCCGGAGGCGATCTACCTGATGGCATCGGTCGCTACTCGCTTAAAACCTCGTGGCACGTGGCACGTGCGTTTCAATTTTCGCCCATGTTAAGTCAATGGGGTTTTGGACACTTTTTGTGCGTTCGCCAATGGCGGGAAAACGAGCCAAGAAGGAGGTGGTTTTCTTCCCAGCATTTTATGGCAAACACGTTCAGGTACACGCCCGTGTGCGCCGTATACCCGCCAGAATCTCGTGGCACGTGGCACGTGCGATTCCATTTTCCCCATGTTAACCCTATTCCTGGCGGGGGGGGGGGCCTCAGGAGCCCCCCCCCCCCCTGAGGTTTTTTGGTTATTTCTCCCAAACGCGTTGAGCTAGGAAGCTCAAATTTTCTGACTTTTCCTAAAAGGCTTCTACGCAACATGTCTGAAAATTTTGAGTTGATCTGACCTCAGGTCAGGTCACCAGAGGCGGTTTGGTGACCCTACCTCAGAAAAGTTTGCAATCACGCCAGAGCTAGAGTTTTTGACCGATCAATTTCTTCTCTTCAGGGTTTAGTTAGGGTACCAGTATGTGCAATTTGTATATCTCGGAATTTTGATATCGGTGACCTAAGGTCAGGTCAATTTCGCGACCTCCCCATTATAAGTCAATGGGGGAAAAATCAACTCCCTGTTTTTACCACTAAAACGGGTCGGAATGGCCCCATATACCATACATGACTTCATATACGAGTAAACTTCACTACCTTGAGGTCTGTTTTGCTGTTGGGCAGCTGTGAGGTCATGTGACGTCATCAAAGGTCACCAAAGGTTTTTGGCCAATAACTCCGTACAGGAACAAGATACAGACGCGTGGATGGTCTCATTGTGTTCAGCTCGTCAAGACGCATCGAATGATATACATGATGACCTCGAGGTCACGTGACCTGAGGTCAACCTTTGACCTTGACCTTTCGAGGTCAACATATATATCATTCGATGCGGATTGACGAGAGGATCACGATGATGCCCTTAGTTTGTTCTTATCTTGACTAATTCGAAAGTTATTCGAGAAAAACTCTCTCCATATCTAGCGCCGCCATTTTGACTTTTTCGACCACTGTGACGTCATCTTTGACCTGACCTGAAAATGACCTTAGTAAAAATTGTAGATCTTGGCCGTGCGTATCCGATGCCGTTTACCGCTTGTCGCTATCTTGCTTCGTTCTCGAGATCTCAGGGGGGGCCGAATCGGCCCCCCCCCCCCCGCCAGTTTCTTGTCCCGGCGGAGCCCGCCAGGAATAGGGTTAAGTCAACGGGGTTTCGGACACTTTTTGCGCGATCGCGAATGGCGGGAAAACGAGTCAAGGAAGAGGTGGTTTCCTTCCCAGCATTTTATGGCAAACACGTTCAGGTACACGCCCGTGTGCGCCGTATACCCGCCAGAATCTCGCAACACCTCTATGCACAAGGTCAAAGTTGGAATTTTGCTGTGTCCCATGTTAAGTCAATGGACGGCGATGCCGAGCCTTTGCAGAGACATTTTCTTTCGTTCAATGTACAAAATTTTAGAGATAGAATTTGCCCAAACTCTTATATCTTGTAGAGGAAAGAGCGTAGTACATGCTGGTATGCTTCGTTATGCTGGCAGAAATCGTTTTTTCAAATAAAGTGTGTTTGAAAATGAAAATTTTTAACATGGAAAGTCAATGGGAGCGTCTTTATTCCTCTATAACTTTTATCTTTAGTAAGATATATAGGTGAAAAGTTAATATAATATACAACTTTTGATGCTCTTTCCACTGATGCATAGAACGTCACTGCACGATGTGCCGTTTTTAAGAAAAGCTGTAAAAAATCAGGGCTCGACTGTAACTTGAACCCAACCACATTAGAGTATACGAACAGGTGACGGGGATACCTCCCATGTACGGACGCAACACTGATTATTGCTAATTATTGGCAGTCGGCCGCCGCGGGGGCGCCTTTGCAAAGCTTACATATATCCCCACAACCGATTGACCGATTCACTTGCGGTCTTTTATGAGGGATAGCCTCTTCCTTTCTGACACGTAGTGCGCTATTCTCGATGCGTATGGGTGACCCCTAATGCACGTGCCACGTGCAAAACGAAGGGGTGTCAGTTCGGTAGCAAGTCTAATAACTCTGTAGTTATTTTGCCGATTGCGCTGGTACTTGGCATGGATGTAGGCACCCGTCCCGCAATGCATTTCCATGTGTCACGGTTGGGGTGCCGCTGCACGTGCGCACGGGTAGGGTGACGCTTCCAGATCTCGAGAACGGCTGGGCCGATTGTGATCAAAGTTGGCACACCGTTAGGGCTTGGCGAGTAGGGTGCCGTGCACAAGTCAGATGGGACCCAGTTTGCACGTGCGCACGTGCAGGCTGACGCTTCCATATCTCGAGAACGGCCGGGCCGACTGTGCTCAAATATGGCATACCACTAGAGACTGGTTAGTAGGGTGCCGTGCACAAGTCAGTTAGTGTGTATTTCCATGCGCCAAGGTTGGGGTGCAGCTCCACGAGCGCACGTGTAGGGGTCGCTTCCAGATCTTGAAGTTGACGGGGCCGATTGAGCTCCAATTTGGTACACCGCTAGAAACCGGCGAATAGAGTGCCGTGCACAAGTCAATTGGGGCCTAGGCTGCACGTGCGCACGTGCAGGGTGTCGCTTCCAGATTTCGAAAACGGCCGGGTCGATTGCACTCAAATTTGGCACACCGCTATAGACCGACGAATAGGGTGCCGTGCACGTCAGTCCGTAGCACACCGACTCCGGTCTGCACGTGCAAGGCTCATCCTCTCGTTTGGTGTATTGGTTACAAATTCGATACCAGGGCTCTTCTTGTCTTTGTGCCATATTCGCACTGATTCTTTAGGGCTTAGGTTGTTTATTTCTTGCGTGATTGCTGTAACCGCAGGTTGTTGTTTCATTAGACAAACACTATTCGTTAGAATTGTGTTTTTCTATTGAAAAACAACCGGAGCGGTCGTTGTCCGGGCTATGTTTTGCAAGTCTGGCCGCGAATTGGGGCAACTTGACGGGGGCCTAGACGAAATGTACAATCTTCGTAAAAAGTTCAGTGTATGGGCTCCCGGAGGCGATCTACCTTATGGCACCGGTCGCTACTCGCTTAAAACCTCGTGGCACGTGGCACGTGCGATTCCATTTTCCCCATGTTAAGTCAACGGGATTTTGGACACTTTTTGCGCCATCGCGAATGGCGGGAAAACGAGCCAAGAAAGGGGTGGTTTTCATCCCAGCATTTTATGGCAAACACGTTTGGGTACACGCTAGTGTGCGCTGTATACCCCTCAGAATTTCGGAACGTGTCTTTGCACGAGGTCAAAGTTGGAATTTTGCTGTGTCCCATGTTAAGTCAATGGACGGCGATGTCGAGACTTTGCAGAGACATTTTCATTCGATCTTTGTACAAAATTTTAGAGATAGATTTCGCCCAAACTCTTATATCTTGTAGAGGAAAGAGCATAGTACTTGCTGGTATGCTTCGTTAAGGTGGCAAAACTCATTTTTTCTTTTAAAGTTAATTTGAAATTTAAAATTTTTAACATGGAAAGTCAATGGGAGCGTCTTTATTCCTCTATAACTTTTATCTTTAGTAAGATATATAGGTGAAAAGTTAATATAATATACAACTTTTGATGCTCTTTCCACTGATGCATAGGACGTCACTGCACGATGTGCCGTTTTCAAGAAAAGTTGTAAAAAATCAGGGCTCGACTGTGACTTGAACCCAACCACATTAGAGTATACGAACAGGTGACGGCGATACCTCCCGTGTGCGGATGCGACACTGATTATTGCTAAATATTAGCAGTAGGCCGCCTGTGGGATGCCTTTACAAACCTTATATCTCTGCAACCACTTGACCAATTCACTCGCGGTCTTTTGTGTGGGATAGCTTCTTCCATTCTTACACGTAGTGTGCTATTCTCGATGCGTATGGGTGACTCCTAATGCACGTACCACGTGCAAAACGAAGAGGTCTCAGTTCGGTAACAAGTCTAATAACTCTGTAGTTACTTTGCCGATTGCACTGATGCTTGGCATGGATGTAGGCAACCGCCGGGCAATACATTTCCGTGTGTCACGGTTGGGGTGCAGCTGCACGTGCGCACGGGCAGGGTGACGCTTCCAGATCTCGAGAACGGCCGGGCCGATTGTGATGAAACTTGGCACACCGTTAGGGATCGGCGAGTAGGGTGCCGTGCACAAGTCACATGGGACCCATTTGGCACGTGCGCACGTGCAGGCTGACGCTTCCAGATCTCAAGAACGGCTGGGCCGACTGTGCTCAAATTTGGTATACCGCTAGAGACTGGTTAGTAGGGTGCCGTGCACAAGTCAGTAAGTATGTATTTTCATGTGCCACGGTTGGGGTGCAGCTGGACGTGCGCACGTGTAGGGGTCGCTTCCAGATCTTGGAAACGGCTGGGCCGATTCAGATTAAATTTGGTACACCGCTAGAGACCGGCGAAAAGGGTGTACGAGGGGGGCAAAAAATAGCCCCCCCCCCACCAGGTCGCGTTATAAACAGACCCCACCAGGGCGCGGGTTAAGTCAATGGGGTTTTGGACACTTTTTGCGCGATCGCAAATGGCGGAAAAACGAGCCAAGAAAGGGGTGGTTTTCTTCCCAGCATTTTATGGCAAACACGTTCAGGTACACGCTCGTGTGCGCCGTATACCCGACAGAATCTCGTGGCACGTGGCACGTGCGATTCCATTTTCCCCATGTTAAGTCAACGGGGTTTCGGACACTTTTTGCGCGATCGCGAATGGCGGGAAAACGAGTCAAGGAAGAGGTGGTTTTCTTCCCAGCATTTTATGGCAAACACGTTCAGGTACACGCCCGTGTGCGCCGTATACCCGCCAGAATCTCGCAACACCTCTATGCACAAGGTCAAAGTTGGAATTTTGCTGTGTCCCATGTTAAGTCAATGGACGGCGATGCCGAGCCTTTGCAGAGACATTTTCTTTCGTTCAATGTACAAAATTTTAGAGATAGAATTTGCCCAAACTCTTATAGCTTGTACAGGAAAGAGCGTAGTACATGATGGTATGCTTCGTTATGCTGGCAGAAATCGTTTTTTCTAATAAAGTTCGTTGGAAAATGAAAATTTTTACCATGGAAAGTCAATGGGAGCGTCTTTATTCCTCTATAACTTTTATCTTTAGTAAGACATATAGGTGAAAAGTTAATATAATATACAACTTTTGATGCTCTTTCCACTGATGCATGGAACGTCACTGCACGATGTGCCGTTTTTAAGAAAAGCTGTAAAAAATCAGGGCTCGACTGTAACTTGAACCCAACCACATTAGAGTATACGAACAGGTGAAGGGGACACCTCCCATGTGCGGACGCGACACTGATTATTGCTAAATATTAGCAGTAGGCCGCCTGTGGGGTGCCTTTACAAACCTTATATCTCCACAACCGCTTGACCGATTCACTTGCGGTCTTTTGTGTGGGATAGCTTCTTCCTTTCTCACACGTAGTGTGCTACCCTCGATACGTATGGGTGACCCCTAATGCACGTGCCACGTGCAAAACGAAGAGGTGTCAGTTCGGCAGCAAGTCTAATAACTCTGTAGTTAGTTTGCCGATTGCACTGATACTTGGCATGGATGTAGGCACCCGCCGTGCAATGCATTTCCATGTGTCACGGTTGGGGTGCCGCTGCACGTGCGAACGGGCAGGGTGACGCTTCCAGATCTCGAGAACGGCTGGGCCGATTGTGATCAAAGTTGGCACACCGTTAGGGCTTGGCGAGTAGGGTGCCGTGCACAAGTCAGATGGACTCATTTTGCACGTGCGCACGTGCAGGGCGACGCTTCCAGATCTCGAAAACGGCCGGGCCGACTGTGCTCAAATTTGGCATACCACTAGAGACTGGTTAGTAGGGTGCCGTGCACAAGTCAGTTAGTGTGTATTTCCATGTGCCGCGGTTGGGGTGCAGCTGCACGTGCGCACGTGTAGGGGTCGTTTCCCGATCTTGGAAACGGCTGGGCTGAATGCGATTAAATTTGGTACACCGCTAGAGACCGGCGAATAGAGTGCCGTGCACAAGTCAGTTGGGACCCAGCTTGCACGTGCGCACGTGCAGGGTGCCGCTTCAAGTTCTCGAAAACGGCCGGGCCGATTGCACCCAAATTTTGCACACCGCTATAGACCGGCGAATAGGGTGCCGTGCACGTCAGTCCGTAGCACACCGACTCCGGTCTGCACGTGCGAGGCTCATCCTCTCGTTTGGCGGCGGGCGTTTTTGCTGCGTTTACAAAGGTGCTTGCTCAAACAACCTGCGGTCCCGCGATGCGGAGCCCGGCATCGCAGATGCCGGTAACCGCAGGTTGTTTGAAAAGACAAACACTATTCGTTAGAATTGTGTTTTTCTACTCATTTTGCACGTGCGCACGTGCAGGGCGACGCTTCCAGATCTCGAAAACGGCCGGGCCGACTGTGCTCAAATTTGGCATACCACTAGAGACTGGTTAGTAGGGTGCCGTGCACAAGTCAGTTAGTGTGTATTTCCATGTGCCGCGGTTGGGGTGCAGCTGCACGTGCGCACGTGTAGGGGTCGTTTCCCGATCTTGGAAACGGCTGGGCTGAATGCGATTAAATTTGGTACACCGCTAGAGACCGGCGAATAGAGTGCCGTGCACAAGTCAGTTGGGACCCAGCTTGCACGTGCGCACGTGCAGGGTGCCGCTTCAAGATCTCGAAAACGGCCGGGCCGATTGCACCCAAATTTTGCACACCGCTATAGACCGGCGAATAGGGTGCCGTGCACGTCAGTCCGTAGCACACCGACTCCGGTCTGCACGTGCGAGGCTCATCCTCTCGTTTGGCGGCGGGCGTTTTAGCTGCGTTTACAAAGGTGCTTGCTCAAACAACCTGCGGTCCCGCGATGCGGAGCCCGGCATCGCAGATGCCGGTAGAATTGTGTTTTTCTATTGAAAAACAACCGGAGCGGTCCGTCTCCGGGCTATGTTTGCAAAGTTGGCCTGAGATTGGGGCAACTTGGTAGGGGCCTAAACTTGTGGCTCGATTTTCGTAAAAATTTCAGGGTATGGGCTCCCGCAGGCGATCTACCTGATGGCACCGGTCGCTACTCGCTTAAAACCTCGTGGCACGTGGCACGTGCGATTCCATTTTCCCCATGTTAAGTCAACGGGGTTTTGGACACTTTTTGCGCGATCGCGAATAGCGGGAAAAATCGCAGGTCAAGGTATGGTTTGCTGCACACCATTTTATGGCCGACACGTTCAGGTACACGCCCCTGTGCGTTGTATACCCGTAAGAAGTCGATATTTTTTGTAGTACGACTTTGAAGTTGAACTTTTTTCGCTCCCCATGTTAAGTCTATGGACGTTTTTGCAGAGATATTTTCATTCGTTCATTGTACAAAATTATATGATACGATTTTGTTTAAACTTCCAGGACTTGTTGAGAAAAGACCATAGAACATGTTGTTATGCTTCTTTAAGCTGTGCAAATTCGTTTGTTCTTTTTAAGCTCGTTTAAAAATGAAAAATTTTAACATGGAAAGTCAATGGGAGCGTCTTTGTTGCTTAATAACTTTTTACAGTTGAGATATATTTAAGTGAAAAGTTGATAGGTTATACAACTTTTGATGCTCTTTCCAGTGATGTATAGAACGTTATTGCAGGTTGTGCCGTTTTTGAGGAATTTAGTAAAAAAGCACGACATTACCGAGATTTGAGCTCAGACCTATGGCCTTTGCTCAGACAGTATACGAACAGGTGACGGGGATACCTCCCATAGAAGGATGCGACATGAATTTACTGCTAAATAGCGGCCGGCCGCCGTGGGGACGTTTTTGTACGACTTATATCTCCGCAGCCACTGGACCAATACACTTGCGGTTTTTTGTGTGGGGTAGCGTATACCCTTCTTAGAAGTATTTTACTATGGACGATGCATGCAAGTGACCCCTACTGCACGTGACACGTGTAATACGGACAGGTGTCAGTTTTGTAATAAGTGCAATAACTCGGTAATTACTGGGCCGATTGCGCTGAAACTTGGCATGAAGGTAGTCACCTACCAGGCGATCCATTTTCATGTGCCACGGTAGGGGTGCCGCTGCACGTGCGCACGTGCAGGGTGACGCTTCCAGATCTCGTGACCGGCCGGGCCGATTGAGTTCAAATTTGGCACACCGCCAGAGACCGCGTATTAGGGTGCCTTGCACAGATCAGTTGGGTCCCAGGTTGCACGTGCGCACGTGCAGGGTGACGCTTCCAGATCTCAGGAACGGTCGGGCCGATTGCATTCAAATTTGGCACACCTTTAGAGACCGATCAGTAGGGTGCCGTGCGCAAGTCAGTTAGTATGTATTTTCATGTGTCACGGATGGGGTGCAGCTGCACGTGCGCACGTGCAGGGTGACACTTTCAGATCTCGAGAACGGCCGGGCCGATTGAGCTCAAATTTGGTACACCTCTAGAGACCGGCGAATAGGGTGCCGTGCAAAAGTCAGATGGGGCCATTTTGCACGTGCGCACGTGCAGGGTATCGCTTCCAGATCTCGAAAACGGCCGGATCGATTGCACTCAAATTTGGCACACTGCTAGAGACCGGTTAGCAGAGTGCAGTGCACGTCAGTTCGTAGCACACCCACTCCGATCTGTTTACAAAGGTGCTTGCTCAAACAACCTGCGGTCCCGCGATGCGGAGCCCGGCATCGCAGATGCCGGTAACCGCAGGTTGTTTGAAAAGACAAACACTATTCGTTAGAATTGTGTTTTTCTACTCATTTTGCACGTGCGCACGTGCAGGGCGACGCTTCCAGATCTCGAAAACGGCCGGGCCGACTGTGCTCAAATTTGGCATACCACTAGAGACTGGTTAGTAGGGTGCCGTGCACAAGTCAGTTAGTGTGTATTTCCATGTGCCGCGGTTGGGGTGCAGCTGCACGTGCGCACGTGTAGGGGTCGTTTCCCGATCTTGGAAACGGCTGGGCTGAATGCGATTAAATTTGGTACACCGCTAGAGACCGGCGAATAGAGTGCCGTGCACAAGTCAGTTGGGACCCAGCTTGCACGTGCGCACGTGCAGGGTGCCGCTTCAAGTTCTCGAAAACGGCCGGGCCGATTGCACCCAAATTTTGCACACCGCTATAGACCGGCGAATAGGGTGCCGTGCACGTCAGTCCGTAGCACACCGACTCCGGTCTGCACGTGCGAGGCTCATCCTCTCGTTTGGCGGCGGGCGTTTTTGCTGCGTTTACAAAGGTGCTTGCTCAAACAACCTGCGGTCCCGCGATGCGGAGCCCGGCATCGCAGATGCCGGTAACCGCAGGTTGTTTGAAAAGACAAACACTATTCGTTAGAATTGTGTTTTTCTATTGAAAAACAACCGGAGCGGTCGTTCTCTGGGGTATGTTTTGCAAAGTTGGCCTGAGATTGGGGCAACTTGACGGGGGCCTAGACGAAATGTACAATCTTCGTAAAAAGTTCAGTGTATGGGCTCCCGGAGGCGATCTACCTGATGGCATCGGTCGCTACTCGCTTAAAACCTCATGGCACGTGGCACGTGCGTTTCAATTTTCGCCCATGTTAAGTCAATGTATTCGTTAGAATTGTGTTTTTCTATTGAAAAACAACCGGAGCGGTCGTTCTCTGGGGTATGTTTTGCAAAGTTGGCCTGAGATTGGGGCAACTTGACGGGGGCCTAGACGAAATGTACAATCTTCGTAAAAAGTTCAGTGTATGGGCTCCCGGAGGCGATCTACCTGATGGCATCGGTCGCTACTCGCTTAAAACCTCATGGCACGTGGCACGTGCGTTTCAATTTTCGCCCATGTTAAGTCAATGGGGTTTTGGACACTTTTTGCGCGATCGCTAATAGCGGGAAAACGAGCCAAGAAGGAGGTGGTTTTCTTCCCAGCATTTTATGGCAAACACGTTCAGGTACACGCTCGTGTGCGCTGTACACCCCTCAGAATCTCGGAACGTGTCTTTGCACGAGGTCAAAGTTGGAATTTTGCTGTGTTCCATGTTAAGTCAATGGACGGCGATGTCGAGACTTTGCAGAGACATTTTCATTCGATCTTTGTACAAAATTTTAGAGATAGATTTCGCCCAAACTCTTATATCTTGTAGAGAAAGGAGCATAGTACATGCTGGTATGCTTCGTTAAGCTGGCAGAAATCGTTTTTTCTTATAAAGTTCGTTTGAAAATGAAAATTTTTAACATGGAAAGTCAATGGGAGCGTCTTTGTTGCTTAATAACTTTTTACGTTGCAGATGTATCAAAGTGAAAAGTTAATAAAATATACAACTTTCGATGCTCTTTCCAACAATGTATAAAACGTCACTGCACGATGTGCCGTTTTTAAGAAAAGCTGTAAAAAAGCAGGACTCGACTGTGACTTGAACCCAACCACATTAGAGTATACGAACAGGTGACGGCGATACCTCCCGTGTGCGGATGCGACACTGATTATTGCTAAATATTGGCAGTCGGCCGCCGTGGGGGCGCCTTTACAAACCTTATATCTCTGCAACCACTGGACCGATTCACTCGCGGTCTTTTGTGTGGGATAGTTTCTTCCTTTCCCAAACGTAGTGCGCTATTCTCGATGCGTATGGGTGACCCCTAATGCACGTGCCACGTGCAAAACGAAGAGGTGTCAGTTCGGTAGCAAGTGTAATAACTCTGTAGTTATTTTGCCGATTGCGCTGATCCTTGGCATGGATGTAGGCACCCGCCCCGCAATGCATTTCCATGTGTCACGGTTGGGGTGCCGCTGCACGTGCGCACGTGCAGGGTGACGCTTCCAGATCTCGAGAACGGCTGGGCTGATTGTGATCAAAGTTGGCACACCGTTAGGGCTCGGCGAGTAGGGTGTCGTGCACAAGTCAAATGGGACCCAGTTTGCACGTGCGCACGTGCAGGATGACGCTTCCATATCTCAAGAACGGCTGGACCGACTGTGCTCAAATTTGGCATACCACTAGAGACTGGTTAGTAGGGTGCCGTGCACAAGTCAGTAAGTATGTATTTTCATGTGCCGCGGTTAGGGTGCAGCTGCACGTGCGCACGTGTAGGGGTCGCTTCCAGATCTTGGAAACGGCTGGGCCGATTCAGATTAAATTCGGTACACCGCTAGAGACCGGCGAAAAGGGTGCCGTGCAAAAGTCGATTGGGTCCCAGCTTGCACGTGCGCACGTGCAGGGTGTTGCTTCCAGATCTCGAAAACGGCCGGGTCGATTGCACTCAAATTTGGCACACCGCTATAGACCGACGAATAGGGTGCCGTGCACGTCAGTCCGTAGCACACCGACTCCGGTCTGCACGTGCAAGGCTCATCCTCTCGTTTGGTGGCGGGCGTTTTTGCTGCGTTTACAAAGGTGCTTGCTCAAATAACCGCAGGTTGTTTGAAAAGACAAACACTATTCGTTAGAATTGTGTTTTTCTATTGAAAAACAACCGGAGCGGTCGTTCTCCGGGCTATGTTTTGCAAGTCTGGCAGCGAATCGAGACATCTTGGTCGCAGCCTAGACGAATCGCTCAATCTTCGTAAAAAGTTCAGTGTATGGGCTCCCGGAGGCGATCTACCTGATGGCACCGGTCGCTACTCGCTAAAAAGTCTTTTGCGCGTGGCACGTGCGATTCCATTTTCCCCATGTTAAGTGAACGGGGTTTTGGACACTTTTTGCGCGATCGCCAATGGCGGGAAAACGAGCCAAGGAAGAGGTGGTTTTCTTCCCAGGATTTTATGGCAAACACGTTTGGGTACACGCCAGTGTGCGCTGTATACCCCTCAGAATCTCGGAACGTGTCTTTGCACGAGGTCAAAGTTGGAATTTTGCTGTGTCCCATGTTAAGTCAATGGACGGCGATGTCGAGACTTTGCAGAGACATTTTCATTCGATCTTTGTACAAAATTTTAGAGAGAGATAGATTTCGCCCAAACTCATATATCTTGTAGAGGAAAGAGCATAGTACATGCCGTTATGCTTCGTTAAGCTGGCATAAGTCATTTTTTCTTATAAAGTTCATTTTAAAATTAAAATTTTTAACATGGAAAGTCAATGGGAGCATCTTTATTCCTCTATAACTTTTATCGTTAGTAATATATATAGGTGAAAAGTTAATATAATATACAATTTTTGATGCTCTTTCCACTGATGTATAGAATGTCACTGCACGATGTGCCGTTTTCATGAAAAGTTGTAAAAAAGCAGGGCTCGACTGTGACTTGAACCCAACCACATTAGAGTATACGAACAGGTGACGGCGATACCTCCCGTGTGCGGATGCGACACTGATTATTTGCTAAATATTAGCAGTAGGCCGCCTGTGGGATGCCTTTACAAACCTTATATCTCTGCAACCACTGGACCGATTCACTCGCGGTCTTTTGTGTGGGATAGCCTCTTCCATTCTTACATGTAGTGTGCTATTCTCGATGCGTATGGGTGACCCCTAATGCACGTGCCACGTGCAAAACGAAGAGGTATCAGTTCGGTAACAAGTCTAATAACTCTGTAGTTAGTTTGCCGATTGCGCTGATACTTGGCATGGATGTAGGCAGCCGCCGGGCAGCGCATTTCCATGTGTCACGTTTGGGGTGCAGCTGCACGTGCGCACGGGCAGGGTGACGCTTCCAGATCTCGAGAACGGCCGGGCCGATTGTGATCAAAGTTGGCACACCGCTAGGGATCGGCTAGTAGGGTGCCGTGCACAAGTCAGATGGGACCCGTTATGCACGTGCGCACGTGCAGGCTGACGCTTCCAGATCTCAGGAACGGCTGGGCCGACTGTGCTCAAATTTGGCATACCGCTAGAGACTGGTTAGTAGGGTGTCGTGCACAAGTCAGTTAGTATGTATTTTCATGTGCCACGGTTGGGGTGCAGCTGCACGAGCGCACGTGTAGGGGTCGCTTCCAGATCTTGAAATTGACGGGGCCGATTGAGCTCCAATTTGGTACACCGCTAGAAACCGGCGAATAGAGTGCCGTGCAAAAGTCAATTGGGGCCTAGGTTGCACGTGCGCACGTGCAGGGTATCGCTTCCAGATCTCGAAAACGGCCGGGTCGATTGCACTCAAATTTGGCACACCGCTATAGTATGGTTGGAGTGTTTTCCTGGAATCAATCATCACAAACATGAAAACCATAACCGCAGGTTGTTTGAAAAGACAAACACTATTCGTTAGAATTGTGTTTTTCTACGTGCAGGGTATCGCTTCCAGATCTCGAAAACGGCCGGGTCGATTGCACTCAAATTTGGCACACCGCTATAGTATGGTTGGAGTGTTTTCCTGGAATCAATCATCACAAACATGAAAACCATAACCGCAGGTTGTTTGAAAAGACAAACACTATTCGTTAGAATTGTGTTTTTCTATTGAAAAACAACCGGAGCGGTCGTTCTCCGGGCTATGTTTTGCAAGTCTGGCAGCGAATCGAGACATCTTGGTCGCAGCCTAGACGAATCGCTCAATTTCCGTAAAAAGTTCAGGGTATGGGCTCCCGCAGGCGATCTACCTGATGGCACCGGTCGCTACTCGCTAAAAAGTCTTTTGCGCGTGGCACGTGCGATTCCATTTTCGCCCATGTTAAGTCAATGGGGTTTTGGACACTTTTTGCGCGATCGCAAATGGCGGAAAAACGAGCCAAGAAAGGGGTGGTTTTCTTCCCAGCTTTTTATGGCAAACACGTTCCGGTACACGCCAGTGTGCGCCGTATACCCCTCAGAATCTCGGAACGTGTCTTTGCACGAGGTCAAAGTTGGAATTTTGCTGTGTCCCATGTTAAGTCAATGGACGGCGATGTCGAGACTTTGCAGAGACATTTTCATTCGATCTTTGTACAAAATTTTAGAGATAGATTTCGCCCAAACTCATATATCTTGTAGAGGAAAGAGCATAGTACATGCCGTTATGCTTCGTTAAGCTGGCATAAGTCAATTTTTTCTTATAAAGTTCATTTGAAAATTAAAATTTTTAACATTGAAAGTCAATGGGAGCATCTTTATTCCTCTATAACTTTTATCGTTAGTAATATATATAGGTGAAAAGTTAATATAATATACAACTTTTGATGCTCTTTCCACTGATGTATAGAATGTCACTGCACGATGTGCCGTTTTCATGAAAAGTTGTAAAAAAGCAGGGCTCGACTGTGACCTGAACCCAACCACATTAGAGTATACGAACAGGTGACGGCGATACCTCCCGTGTGCGGATGAGACACTGATTATTTGCTAAATATTAGCAGTAGGCCGCCTGTGGGGTGCCTTTACAAACCTTATATCTCTGCAACCACTGGACCGATTCACTCGCGGTCTTTTGTGTGGGATAGCTTCTTCCTTTCTTACACGTAGTGTGCTGTTCTTGATGCATATGGGTGACCCCTAATGCACGTGCCACGTGCAAAACGAAGAGGTGTCAGTTCGGTAGCAAGTGTAATAACTCTGTAGTTATTTTGCTGATTGCGCTGATCCTTGGCATGGATGTAGGCACCCGCCCCGCAATGCATTTCCATGTGTCACGGTTGGGGTACCGCTGCACGTGCGCACGTGCAGGGTGACGCTTCCAGATCTCGAGAACGGCTGGGCCGACTGTGCTCAAATTTGGTATACCGCTAGAGACTGGTTAGTAGGGTGCCGTGCGCAAGTCAGTTAGTATGCATTTTCATGTGCCACGGTTGGGGTGCAGCTCCACGAGCGCACGTGTAGGGGTCGCTTCCAGATCTTGAAATTGACGGGGCCGATTGAGCTCCAATTTGGTACACCGCTAGAAACCGGCGAATAGAGTGCCGTGCACAAGTCAATTGGGGCCTAGGCTGCACGTGCGCACGTGCAGGGTGTCGCTTCCAGATCTCGAAAACGGCCGGGTCGATTGCACTCAAATTTGGCACACCGCTATAGACCGACGAATAGGGTGCCGTGCACGTCAGTCCGTAGCACACCGACTGCGGTCTGCACGTGCAAGGCTCATCCTCTCGTTTGGTGGCGGGCGTTTTTGCTGCGTTTACAAAGGTGCTTGCTCAAACAACCTGCGGTCCCGCGATGCGGAGCTAACCGCAGGTTGTTTGAAAAGACAAACACTATTCGTTAGAATTGTGTTTTTCTATTGAAAAACAACCGGAGCGGTCCTTCTCCAGGCTATGTTTTGCAAGTCTGGCCGCGAATCAGTACAACTTGATTGGGGCCTAGACGAATCGCTCAATCTTCGTAAAAATTTCAGGGTATGGGCTCCAGCAGGCGATCTACCTGATGGCACCGGTCGCTACTCGCTTAAAACCTCGTGGCACGTGGCACGTGCGTTTCAATTTTCGCCCATGTTAAGTCAACGGGGTTTTGGACACTTTTTGCGCGATCGCGAATGGCGGAAAAACGAGCCAAGAAGGCGGTGGTTTTCTTCCTAGAATTTTATGGCAAACATGTTTGGGTACACGCTAGTGTGCGCCGTATACCCCTCAGAATTTCGTAACGTGCCTTTGAACGAGGTCAAAGTTGAACTTTTTTTGCTCCCCATGTAAAGTCAATGGGCGTTTTTGCAGAGACATTTTCATTCGTTCATTGCACAAAATTATATGATACGATTTTGTTTAAACTTTCAGGACCTTTTGAGAAACGACCATAGAACATGCTGTTATGCTTCGTTTTGAAATATAATGGCCCGTTTTGGGGTAATCGGCACGTGCATTTTCCCATAGGGTTAACATGGGAAAAAATTAAAATGCGATTTGCGAAAAATTTCGTCAATTATATTTGCTGATATTTTTAGGGTCGGATCTCGGGCTGGCACCCCAACAGACGGTGGTAATTACTTAAAATATAATTGACAAAATTTCGGGTAATCGTCACAAACAGTTACCCCATGTTGAGCCTATGGCGATTTCGAAATATTATTTTCAAATCGATTTTGTCAAAAATTTCCACGTTAGATTTTGAAAATGTTCCAATATGTTGTGCCCCGGGGTATCGGCTACCATAAGGTATGGGTCAGATATGGGGCGATTGAAAAGCACGTGCCACGTGCAAACGTGTTTGATGGGGTAACCTCCGGGAAAATCCGACATTGGCCTACTTGGGGTCCTATGGCGTGGAAACGACTTCAACTAGCGACACCAAATCAGTGCAGCCGGTGAGCAGATGAGTCCAGCTTGTCGCACTAGTGGTCACGTGTCGCACGTGCTATTGCACGTGCCGTGGCACGGGGTCAATTTTGGTGCTTAAGTATACTAGCATTGTGAAATGCAAGGAGTGGGGGAAATAGCCGTCAGGCCGTCAGTTTTTGTGATAGGGTCGATCTGAAAACGGGTTTAGGCACAGAATGAAGGGGGCTAAAAAACTGCTATCTCGGATTTTTTGTAAAATGAAAAATTTAAAATTCTGGGGAAATTATATGTTCGAAAGGTGAAATTTCCTAAAATTTTCCCGTTTTTCGAGTTTAGCCGTCCACTGTTCAGAGACGGTGACACCGGCCGGGGTCATCTTTAACATGCTGATGGCCACGTCGATGGGTCATCACGTGGCGTGAACGGTAAAGCTATCAGAGGTCCGGCACGTGCCACGTGGCCACGTGTTTGAGTCGCGTACCTCCCAGATCATCGTGTGTTTGCCGATTTGTGGCCTTATAGCACGAAAACAGCACAAGCCAGGAACACTGAAATAGTGCAATCAGTGAGGGGACAAGTCCTGCTTACACTAACGGCGGTCACGTGGCACACGTGCAAATTTGGGCACCTCTGTTGCGGAGATATTTTATAGTGAAATATTCAAATGAACATAACTTTGTCAGTTTAAGTCCAATTGGGCTAGACTTTGGTGGGTGGATAAAATTGTTAAGCGACAGGAACAAATGCGCCACGTTTGTCGCAGTGCGCCACGTTTGTCTCAAAGCGCCATTTTTGCCACAAATCACAGAATGTGCGTAACTTTATCGAACATGGGACGATTAGGATGCGCTTTGATTGAGGGATGGCTGCTTAAACGGCAGATATGAATACACCACACTTGCCGCAAGGCGCCATATTTGTCTTAAACGCAGGTTGTTGTTTCATTAGATTCAAGATAGCACACCGACTCCGGTTAGCACACCAACTCCGGTCTGCACGTGCAAGGCTCATCCTCTCGTTTGGCGGCGGGCGTTTTTGCTGCGTAACCGCAGGTTGTTTGAAAAGACAAACACTATTCGTTAGAATTGTGTTTTTCTATTGAAAAACAACCGGAGCGGTCCGTCTCCGGGCTATGTTTTGCAAGTCTGGCCGCGAATCAGTACAACTTGATTGGGGCCTAGACGAATCGATCAATCTTCGTAAAAAGTTCAGGGTATGGGCTCCCGCAGGCGATCTACCTGATGGCATCGGTCGCTACTCGCTTAAAACCTCGTGGCACGTGGCACGTGCGATTCCATTTTCCCCATGTTAAGTCAACGGGGTTTTGGACACTTTTTGCGCGATCGGGAATAGCGGAAAAAATCGCGGAACAAGGTATGGTTTGCTGCACACCACTTTATGGCTGACACATTCAGGTACACGCCCATGTGCGCCGTCTACCCGTAAGAAGTCGATATTTTTTTGTAGTACGACTTTGAAATTGAACTTTTTTCGCTCCCCATGTTAAGTCTATGGACGTTTTTGCAGAGACATTTTCATTTGTTCATTGTACAAAATTATATGATACGATTTTGTTTAAACTTCCAGGACTTGTTGAGAAAAGACCATAGAACATGTTGTTATGCTTCTTTAAGCTGTGCAAATTCGTTTCTTCTTGTTAACCTCGTTTACAAATGAAAAATTTTAACATGGAAAGTCAATGGGAGCGTCTTTGCTGCTTAATAACTTTTTACGTTAAAGATATATTTAAGTGAAAAGTTTATAGGTTATACAACTTTTGATGCTCTTTCCAATGTTACATAGAACGTTATTGCACGTTGTGCCGTTTTTGAGAAATTTAGTAAAAAAGCACGACATTACCGAGATTTGAGCTCAGACCTATATATGGTCTTGGCTCAGACAGTATACGAACAGGTGACGGGGATACCTCCCATTGAAGGATGCGGTTTAATGCTGAATATTAGCGGCCGGCCTCGGTGGGGACGTTTTTGTACGACTTATATCTCCGCAAGCAGGGGACCGATACACTTGCGGTTTTTTTTGTGGGGTAGCGTATACCCTTCTTAGAGGTATTTACTATGGATGATGCATGCCGGTGACCCCTACTGCACGTGACACGTGTAAAACGGAGAGGTGTCACTTTTGTTGTAATGACAATAACACGGTAATTACTTGGCTGATTGCACTGAAACTACACAAGGATGTAGGCACCCGCCGGACCATGCCTTTCCATGTGCTAAGGTTGGGGTGCAACTGCACGTGCGCACGTGCAGACTGACGCTTCCAGATCTCAAGAACGGCCGGACCGATTGTGCTGAGATTTTGCACGCCGCTAGAGACCGCGTAGTAGGGTGCCTTGCACAGGTCAGCTAGGCCCCAGGTTGCACGTGCGCACGTGCAGGGTGACGCTTCCACATCTCAGGAACGGCTGGGCCGATTGCATTCAAATTCGGCACACCTTTAGAGACCGATCAGTAGGGTGCCGTGCACAAGTCAGTTAGTATGTATTTTCATGTGTCACGGATGGGGTGCAGCTGCACGTGCGCACGTGCAGGGTGACACTTTCAGATCTCGAGAACGGCCGGGCCGATTGAGCTCAAATTTGGTACACCTCTAGAGACCGGCGAAGAGGGTGCCGTGCAAAAGTCAGTTGGGACCCAGCTTGCACGTGCGCACGTGAAGGGTGCCGCTTCAAGATCTCGAAAATGGCCGGGCCGATTGCACTCAAATTTGGCACACCGCTATAGACCGGCGAATAGGATGCCGTGCACGTCAGTCCGTAGCACATCGACTCATTTCTGTAGCACACCCACTCCGGTCTGCACGTGCAAGGCTCATCCTCTCGTTTAGCGGCGGGCGTTTTTGCGGCGTTACAGAGGTGCTTGCTCAAACAACCTGCGGTCCCGCGATGCGGAGCCCGGCATCGCAGATGCTGGTTTAACCGCAGGTTGTTTGAAAAGACAAACACTATTCGTTAGAATTGTGTTTTTCTATTGAAAAACAACCGGAGCGGTCGTTCTCCGGGCTATGTTTTGCAAGTCTGGCAGCGAATTGGGGCAACTTGGTAGGGGCCTAGACGAAATGTACAATCTTCGTAAAAAGTTCAGTGTATGGGCTCCCGGAGGCGATCTACCTTATGGCACCGGTCGCTACTCGCTTAAAACCTCGTGGCACGTGGCACGTGCGATTCCATTTTCCCCATGTTAAGTCAACGGGGTTTTGGACAATTTTTGCGCCATCGGGAATGGCGGAAAAACGAGCCAAGAAAGGGGTGGTTTTCATCCCAGCATTTTATGGCAAACACGTTTGGGTACACGCTAGTGTGCGCTGTATACCCCTCAGAATCTCGGAACGTGTCTTTGCACGAGGTCAAAGTTGGAATTTTGCTGTGTCCCATGTTAAGTCAATGGACGGCGATGTCGAGACTTTGCAGAGACATTTTCATTCGATCTTTGTACAAAATTTTAGAGATAGATTTCGCCCAAACTCTTATATATTGTAGAGGAAAGAGCATAGTACTTGCTGGTATGCTTCGTTAAGGTGGCAAAACTCATTTTTTCTTTTAAAGTTAATTTGAAATTTAAAATTTTTAACATGGAAAGTCAATGGGAGCGTCTTTATTCCTCTATAACTTTTATCTTTAGTAGGATATATAGGTGAAAAGTTAATATAATATACAACTTTTGATGCTCTTTCCACTGATGCATAGGACGTCACTGCACGATGTGCCGTTTTTAAGAAAAGCTGTAAAAAAGCAGGGCTCGACTGTGACTTGAACCCAACCACATTAGAGTATACGAACAGGTGAAGGGGACACCTCCCATGTGCGGACGCGACACTGATTATTGCTTATTATTGGCAGTCGGCCGTTGTGGGTGCGCCTTTGCTAAGCTTATATCTCCACAACTGCTTGACCGATTCACTCGCCGTCTTTTGTGTGGGATAGCCTCTTCCATTCTTACACGTAGTGTGCTATTCTCGATGCGTATGGGTGACCCCTAATGCACGTGCCACGTGCAAAACGAAGAGGTCTCAGTTCGGTAACAAGTCTAATAACTCTGTAGTTAGTTTGCCGATTGCACTGATACTTGGCATGGATGTAGGCACCCGCCCCGCAATGCATTTCCATGTGTCACGGTTGGGGTGCCGCTGCACGTGCACACGGGCAGGGTGACGCTTCCAGATCTCGAGAACGGCTGGGCCGATTGTGATCAAAGTTGGAACACCGTTAGGGATCGGCGAGTAGGGTGCCGTGCACAAATCAGATGGGACTCATTTTGCACGTGCGCACGTGCAGGACGACGCTTCCAGATCTCGAGAACGGCCGGGCCGACTGTGCTCAAATTTGGCATACCACTAGAGACTGGTTAGTAGGGTGCCGTGCACAAGTCAGTAAGTATGTATTTTCATGTGCCGCGATTGGGGTGCAGCTGCACGTGCGCACGTGTAGGGATCGTTTCCCGATCTTGGAAACGGCTGGGCCGATTCAGATTAAATTTGGTACATCGCTAGAAACCGGCGAATAGAGTGCCGTGCTTACGTCAATTGGGGCCCAGGCTGCACGTGCGCACGTGCAGGGTGTCGCTTACAGATCTCGAAAACGGCCGGGTCGATTGCACTCAAATTTGGCACACAGCTATAGACCGGCGAATAGGATGCCGTGCACGTCAGTTCGTATCACACCGACTCCGGTCTGCACGTGCAAGGCTCATCCTCTCGTTTGGCGGCGGGCGTTTTTGCTGCGTTTACAAAGGTGCTTGCTCAAACAACCTGCGGTCCCGCGATGCGGAGCCCAGCATCGCAGATGCTGGTTTACAAAGGTGCTTGCTCAAACAACCTGCGGTCCCGCGATGCGGAGCCCAGCATCGCAGATGCTGGTAACCGCAGGTTGTAACCGCAGGTTGTTTGAAAAGACAAACACTATTCGTTAGAATTGTGTTTTTAACCGCAGGTTGTTTGAAAAGACAAACACTATTCGTTAGAATTGTGTTTTTCTATTGAAAAACAACCGGAGCGGTCCGTCTCCGGGCTATGTTTTGCAAGTCTGGCAGCGAATCAGTACAACTTGACAGGGGCCTAAACAAATCGCTCAATCTTCGTAAAAATTTCAGGGTATGGGCTCCCGCAGGCGATCTACCTGATGGCACCGGTCGCTACTCGCTTAAAACCTCGTGGCACGTGGCACGTGCGATTCCATTTTCTCCATGTTAAGTCAACGGGGTTTTAGACACTTTTTGCGCGATCGCCAATGGTGGGAAAACGGGCCAAGGAAGAGGTGGTTTTCTTCCCAGCATTTTATGGCAAACACGTTCCGGTACACGCTAGTGTGCGCCGTATACCCCTCAGAACTTCGTAACGTGTCTTTGCACGAGGTCAAAGTTGAGCTTTTTTCGCTCCCCATGTTAAGTCAATGGGCGTTTTTGCAGAGACTTTTTCATTCGCTCATTGTACAAAATTATATGATACGATTTTGTTTAAACTTCCAGGACTTGTTGAGAAAAGACCATAGAACATGTTGTTATGCTTCTTTAAGCTGTGCAAATTCGTTTGTTCTTTTTAGGCTCGTTTAAAAATGAAAAATTTTAACATGGAAAGTCAATGGGAGCGTCTTTGCTGCTTAATAACTTTTTACAGTTGAGATATATTTAAGTGAAAAGTTTATAGGTTATACAACTTTTGATGCTCTTTCCAATGATATATAGAAAGTTATTGCACGTTGTGCCGCTTTTGAGGAATTTGGTAAAAAAGCACGACTTTACCGAGATTTGAGCTCAGACCTATATATGGTCTTGGCTCAGACAGTATACGAACAGGTGACAGGGATACCTCCCATTGAAGGATGCGATTTAATACTTAACATTAGCAGCCGGCCGCCGTGGGGACGTTTTTGTACGACTTATATCTCCGCAGCCACTGGACCAATACACTTGCGGTTTTTTGTGTGGGGTAGCGTATACCCTTCTTAGAAGTATTTTACTATGGACGATGCATGCGAGTGACCCCTACTGCACGTGACACGTGTAATACGGACAGGTGTCAGTTTTGTAATAATTGCAATAACTCGGTAATTACTGGGCCAATTGCGCTGAAACTTGGCATGCAGGTAGTCACCTACCAGGCGATCCATTTTCATGTGCCGCGGTAGGGGTGCCGCTGCACGTGCGCACGTGCAGGGTGACGCTTCCAGATCTCGTGACCGGCCGGGCCGATTGAGTTCAAATTTGGCACACCGTCAGAGACCGCGTAGTAGGGTGCCTTGCACAGATCAGTTGGGTCCCAGGTTGCACGTGCGCACGTGCAGGGTGACGCTTCCAGATCTCAGGAACGGCCGGGCCGATTGCATTCAAATTTGGCACACCTTTAGAGACCGATCAGTAGGGTGCCGTGCGCAAGTCAGTTAGTATGTATTTTCATGGGTCACGGTTGGGATGCAGCTGCACGTGCGCACGTGCAGGGTGACACTTTCAGATCTCGAGAACGGCCGGGCCGATTGAGCTCAAATTTGGTACACCGCTAGAGACCGGCGAATAGGGTGCCGTGCAAAAGTCAGATGGGACCATTTTGCACGTGCGCACGTGCAGGGTGTCGCTTCCAGATCTCGAAAACGGCCGGGTCGATTGCACTCAAATTTGGCACACCGCTAGAGACCGGTTAGCAGAGTGCAGTGCACGTCATTTCGTAGCACACCCATTCCGGTCTGCACGTGCAAGGCTCATCCTCTTAACCGCAGGTTGTTTGAAAAGACAAACACTATTCGTTAGAATTGTGTTTTTCTATTGAAAAACAACCGGAGCGGTCCGTCTCCGGGCTATGTTTAGCAAGTCTGGCAGCGAATTGGGGCAACTTGACCGGGGCCTAGACGAATCGGTCAATCTTCGTAAAAAGTTCAGGGTATGGGCTCCCGCAGGCGATCTACCTGATGGCACCGGTCGCTACTCGCTTAAAACCTCGTGGCACGTGGCACGTGCGATTCCATTTTCCCCATGTTAAGTCAACGGGGTTTTGGACACTTTTTGCGCGATCGCCAATGGTGGGAAAACGGGCCAAGGAAGAGGTGGTTTTCTTCCCAGCATTTTATGGCAAACACGTTCCGGTACACGCCAGTGTGCGCGGTATACACGTCAGAACTTCGTAACGTGTCTTTGCACGAGGTCAAAGTTGAACTTTTTTCGCTCCCCATGTTAAGTCAATGGACGTTTTTGCAGCCGTATTTTCATTCGTTCATTGTACAAAATTATATGATACGATTTTGTTTAAACTTTCAGGACTTGTTGAGAAAAGACCATAGAACATGTTGTTATGCTTCTTGAAGCTGTGCAAATTCGTTTCTTCTTTTTAACCTCGTTTACAAATGAAAAATTTTAACATGGAAAGTCAATGGGAGCGTCTTTGCTGCTTAATAACTTTTTACGTTAAAGATATATTTAAGTGAAAAGTTGATAGGTTATACAACTTTTGATGCTCTTTCCAATGTTATATAGAACGTTATTTCACGTTGTGCCGTTTTTGAGAAATTTAGTAAAAAAGCACGACATTACCGAGATTTGAGCTCAGACCTATATATGGTCTTGGCTCAGGCAGTATACGAACAGGTGACGGGGATACCTCCCATTGAAGGATGCGAGTTAATGCTGAATATTAGCGGCCGGCCTCCGTGGGGACGTTTTTGTACGACTTATATCTCCGCAAGCAGGGGACCGATACACTTGCGGTTTTTTTTGTGTGGGGTAGCGTATACCCTTTCATAGAAGTATTTACTATAGATGATGCATGCCGGTGACCCCTACTGCACGTGACACGTGTAAAACGGAGAGGTGTCAGTTTTGTAATAAGTGCAATAACTCGGTAATTACTGGGCCGATTGCGCTGAAACTTGGCATGGAGGTAGTCACCTACTAGGCGATCCATTTTCATGTGCCACGGTAGGGGTGCCGCTGCACGTGCGCACGTGCAGGGTGACGCTTCCAGATCTCGTGACCGGCCGGGCCGATTTAGTTCAAATTTGGTACACCGCTAGAGACCGAAAACAGCACAAGCCAGGAATACTGAAATGGTGCAATCAGTGAGGAGACAAGTCCTGCTTACACCACCGGCGATCACGTGGCACACGTGCAAATTTGGGCACCTCCGTTGCGGATATATTTTATAGTGAAATATTCAAATGTACATAACTTTGTCAGTTTAAGTCCGATTGGACTAGAATTTGGTGGGTTGATGAATTGTTAAGCGACATGAACGAATGCGGCACGTTTGTTGCAGTGCGCCACGTTTGTCTCAAAGCGCCATTTTTGCCACAAAGTGCAGAATGTGCGTTATTTTGTGGAAAGTTGGACGATTAGGATGCGCTGTAATTAAGCGATGGCTGCTTAAACGGTAGATATGAATGCACCACATTTGCCGCAGGGCGCCATATTTGTCTTAATGCGTCAGTGTTTGCGTTTTGCCTACGGCGGGCGTTTTTGCGGCGGTGTTTGCGTTTGGCGGCGGGCGGCCGTTTTTGCGTTTTTTGCGGTGTTTTTGTTTGGCGGCGGGCGGCCGTTTTTTGCGGCGTTTTGCGGTTGGCGGCGGGCGGGTGTGCGTTGCGGGCGTTTTTTGCGGCGGTGTTTGCGTTTTTTGCGTTTTTTGTGTTTGGCGGCGGGCGGGCGGGCGATGCGGGTGTTTTACGGTGTTTGCGTTTGGCGGCGGGCGGCCATTTTAGCGGCGGTTTGCGGCGGGCGGCCGTTTTTTGCGGCGTTTTGTAGTTTGCGGCGGGCGGCCGTTTTTTGCGGGGTTTTGCGGTCGCCGCCGGCCGGGCGTTATTGGCGGTGTTGCGGTTTTAGGCGGGCGGCCGCGTTTCGCGGCGTTTTGCCTTTGGCGGCGGGCGATGCGGGCGATTTTTTGTGGCGGTGGTATTTGCGTTTTTTGCGGTGTTTGCGTTTTGCGGCGGACGGGCGTTTTTGCGGCTTTTTTTGCGTTTTTTTTTCTGCGGTTTTGTGCCTGCGGGCGATTGTTTTTTTTGCGGCTTTTGCGTTGCGTTTTGAGCGTGCGTTTTGCGAGTTTTGCGGTTTTGCGTTTTGCGGCGGGCGGTACAGAGGTGCTTGCTCAAACAACCTGCGGTCCCGCGATGCGGAGCCCGGCATCGCAGATGCTGGTAACCGCAGGTTGTTTGAAAAGACAAACACTATTCGTTAGAATTGTGTTTTTCTATTGAAAAACAACCGGAGCGGTCCTTCTCCGGGCTATGTTTTGCAAGTCTGGCAGCGAATCGAGACATTTTGGGTGGGGCCTAAACGTGCATTGCGATTTTCGTAAAAAGTTCAGTGTATGGGCTCTCGGGGGCGATCTACCTGATGGCACCGGTCGCTACTCGCTTAAAACCTCGTGGCACGTGGCACGTGCGATTCCATTTTCCCCATGTTAAGTCAACGGGGTTTTGGACACTTTTTGCGCGATCGCCAATGGCGGGAAAACGAGCCAAGGAAGAGGTGGTTTTCTTCCCAGCATTTTATGGCAAACACGTTTGGGTACACGCTAGTGTGCGCTGTATACCCCTCAAAACTTCGTAACGTGTCTTTGCACGAGGTCAAAGTTGAACTTTTTTCGCTCCCCATGTTAAGTCAATGGGCGTTTTTGCAGAGACATTTTCATTCGCTCATTGTACAAAATTATATGATACGATTTTGCTTTAACTTTCAGGACTTGTTGAGAAAAGACCATAGAACATGTTGTTATGCTTCTTTAAGCTGTGCAAATTCGTTTGTTGTCTTTAGGCTTCTTTAAAAATGAAAAATTTTAACATGGAAAGTCAATGGGAGCGTCTTTGGTGCTTAATAACTTTGTACCTTGAAGACATATTCAAGTGAAAAGTTTATAGGTTATACAACTTTTGATGCTCTTTCCAATGATATACAGAGCGTTATTGCACGTTGTGCCGTTTTTGAGAAATTTAGTAAAAAAGCACGACATTACCGAGATTTGAGCTCAGACCTATATCGTTACGGTGTCAGGCGGACACGAGGACAGGTGGCGCCGCCGCCGCCCGCATAGCGGCGGGAATGTGAACTAGCCTGTTTACCGTCTATGATATGGTACATACCATCGGGGGACCGGCCGCCGTCGGCACGATTTCGGGACTTTGCATCGCAATAAAAGGCTTATTTACAATTGAAAATGGACTAGCGAGAGTCGTTATGGAAGCAGAATTTGATGCTCTACAAAACTAGGCTATTTTCATCGTGATGGCATCACAGACTACACCGCTAACCCCAATAAAGCAGATTTATGTCGCGTCATCGATGATTACATATAATGTTTCTTTGATATATACGTAGTCGGGTCTTTCAGCTGCGTCCCTCCCCTCCCTCGCCGCGCCGGCGGGTCGGCCATCCGCGGCTTGCCGCCCGCCGGCTGCTGGCCGGTCAGCTGGCCGGTCAGCTGGTCGCCCGCGGCTGTCGGTGCAGTGCGGGATGCCTACTTGCGGGGGGCCGTCGTGGCGGCGGCCCGGGTGGACTGGGCGAGCAGTGAGTTGGGGAGCGCTGCGCTGTCGGGTCGGTGCTCTAGTTTGTATTGCGTTCGCATGATACGGCTTGAGCCAATACAGAGTGAACTGATTGAGCTGAGCAAGTCTTTATATGCATTGAAAAGTAAAGCACTTTTTACTGCATCTACGGTGAGATGCTAGATAAAATTTATGGTCGGTCTACCTAATGGTACCCATTACTTAACAATTAAGTGAATCTATTTGCGTTTTTTGCGGTGTTTGCGTTTTGCGGCGGACGGGCGTTTTTGCGGTTTTTTTGCGTTTTTTCTGCGGTTTTGAGCCTGCGGGCGATTGTTTTTTTTTGCGGCTTTTGCGTTGCGTTTTGAGCGTGCGTTTTGCGAGTTTTGCGGTTTTGCGTTTTGCGGCGGGCGGTACAGAGGTGCTTGCTCAAACAACCTGCGGTCCCGCGATGCGGAGCCCGGCATCGCAGATGCCGCGTCTATTGAAAAACAACCGGAGCGGTCCTTCTCCGGGCTATGTTTGCAAAGTTGGCCTGAGATTGGGGCAACTTGATAGGGGCCTAGACGAATCGCTCAATCTTCGTAAAAAGTTCAGGGTATGGGCTCCCGGAGGCGATCTACCTTATGGCACCGGTCGCTACTCGCTTAAAACCTCGTGGCACGTGGCACGTGCGATTCCATTTTCCCCATGTTAAGTCAACGGGGTTTTGGACACTTTTTGCGCGATCGCCAATGGCGGGAAAACGAGCCAAGGAAGAGGTGGTTTTCTTCCCAGCATTGTATGGCAAACACGTTTGGGTACACGCTAGTGTGCGCCGTATACCCCTCAGAACTTCGTAACGTGTCTTTGCACGAGGTCAAAGTTGAACTTTTTTCGCTCCCCATGTTAAGTCAATGGGCGTTTTTGCAGAGGCATTTTCATTCGCTCATTGTACAAAATTATATGATACGATTTTGTTTAAACTTTCAGGACTTGTTGAGAAAATACCATAGAACATGTTGTTATGCTTCGTTAAGCTGTCAGAATTCGTTTGCTCTTTTGAAGCTCGTTTAAAAATGAAAAATTTTAACATGGAAAGTCAATGGGAGCGTCTTTGCTGCTTTATAACTTTTTACGTTATAGATATATTTAAGTGAAAAGTTGATAGGTTATACAACTTTTGATGCTCTTTCCAATGATATATAGAACGTTATTGCACGTTGTACCGTTTTTGAGAAATATAGTATAAAAGCACGACATTACCGAGATTTGAGCTCAGACCTATGTCGTTACGGTGTCAGGCGGACACGAGGACAGGTGGCGCCGCCGCCGCCCGCATAGCGGCGGGAATGTGAACTAACCTGTTTACCATCTATGGTATGTATGGTACCATCGGGGGACCGGCCGCCGTCGGCACCATTTCGGGACTTTGCATCGCAATAAAAGGCTTATTTACAATTGAAAATGGACTAGCGAGAGTCGTTATGGAATAAGAATTTGATGCTCTACAAAACTAGGCTATTTTCATTGTGATGGCATCACAGACTACACCGCTAACCCCAATAAAGCAGATTTATGTCGCGTCATCGATGATTACATATAATGTTTCTTTGATATATGTAGTCGGGTCTTTCAGCTGCGTCCCTCCCCTCCCTCGCCGCGCCGGCGGGTCGGCCATCCGCGGCTTGCCGCCCGCCGGCTGCTGGCCGGTCAGCTGGCCGGTCAGCTGGTCGCCCGCGGCTGTCGGTGCAGTGCGGGATGCCTACTTGCGGGGGGCCGTCGTGGCGGCGGCCCGGGTGGACTGGGCAAGCAGTGAGTTGGGGAGCGCTGCGCTGTCGGTGCTCTAGTTTGTATTGCGTTCGCATGATACGGCTTGAGCCAATACAGAGTGAACTGATTGAGCTGAGCAAGTCTTTATATACATTGAAAAGTAAAGCACTTTTTACTGCATCTACGGTGAGATGCTAGATAAAATTTATGGTCTACCTAATGGTACCCATTACTTAACAATTAAGTGAATCATTTCGTCGCTAAACTCTCGTAAATTCGTATGTCCGCCTCACTATGGAGTTTGGACCGTAACGTATGGCCTTTGCTCAGACAGTATACGAACAGGTGACGGGGATACCTCCCATAGAAGGATGCGACACGATTTTACTGCTAAATAGCGGCCGGCCGCCGTGGGGACGTTTTTGTACGACTTATATCTCGGCAACCACTGGGCTGATACACGTGCGGTTTTTTGTGTGGGGTAGCTTTTTCCCTTCTTTCACATAGTGTGCTACTCTCGATGCATATGGGTGACCCCTAACGCACGTTCCACGTGCAAAGCCAAGAGGTGCCTGTTTTGTAATAAGCGCAATAGCTCGCGGTAATTACTGGGCCGATTGCGCTAAAACTTGGCATGGAGGTAGACACTTTCCAGGCGATGCATTTCCATGTGTCTTGGTAGGGGTGCAACTGCACGTGCGCACGTGCAGAGTGACGCTTCCAGATCTCGAGAACGGCTGGACCGATTGTGTTCAAATTTGGCATAACGCTTGATACCGATCAGTAGGTTGCAGTCATTTAGTATGCATTTCCATGTGCCACGATTGGGGTGCAACTGCACGTGCGCACGTGCAGGGTGACGCTTCCAGATCTCGAGAACGGCCGGGCCAATTGTGCTCAGATTTGGCACACCGCTAGAGATCGCGTAGTAGGATGTCTTGCACAGGTCTGCTGGGCCCCAGGTTGCACGTGCGCACGTGCAGGGTGACGCTTCCAGATCTCAGGAACGGCTGGGCCGATTGCATTCAAATTCGGCACACCTTTAGAGACCGGTTAGTAGGGTGCTGTGCACAAGTCAGTTAGTAACCGCAGGTTGTTTGAAAAGACAAACACTATTCGTTAGAATTGTGTTTTTCTATTGAAAAACAACCGGAGCGGTCCGTCTCCGGGCTATGTTTTGCAAGTCTGGCCGCGAATTGGGGCAAGTTGAGCCTCTCCTAAACGAATCGCTCAATCTTCGTAAAAATTTCAGGGTATGGGCTCCCGCAGGCGATCTACCTGATGGCACCGGTCGCTACTCGCTTAAAACCTCGTGGCACGTGGCACGTGCGATTCCATTTTCCCCATGTTAAGTCAACGGGGTTTTGGACACTTTTTGCGCGATCGCCAATGGCGGGAAAACGAGCCAAGGAAGAGGTGGTTTTCTTCCCAGCATTTTATGGCAAACACGTTTGGGTACACGCTAGTGTGCGTCGTATACCCCTCAAAACTTCGTAACGTGTCTTTGCACGAGGTCAAAGTTGAACTTTTTTCGCTCCCCATGTTAAGTCAATGGGCGTTTTTGCAGAGACTTTTTCATTCGCTCATTGTACAAAATCATATGATACGATTTTGTTTAAACTTTCAGGACTTGTTGAGAAAAGACCATAGAACATGTTGTTATGCTTCGTTAAGCTGTCAGAATTCGTTTGTTCTTTTTGAGCTCGTTTAAAGAAGATTTTTTTTAACATGCAAAGTCAATGGGAGCGTCTTTGCTGCTTTATAACTTTTTACGTTAAAGATATGTTATAGTCAAAAGTTGATATTTTATACAACTTTTGATGCTCTTTCCAATGATATATACAACTTTATTGCACGTGGTGCCGTTTTTGAGAAATATAGTAAAAAAGCACGACATTACCGAGATTTGAGCTCAGACCTATATCGTTACGGTGTCAGGCGGACACGAGGACAGGTGGCGCCGCCGCCGCCCGCATAGCGGCGGGAATGTGAACTAACCTGTTTACCGTCTATGATATGGTACCATCGGGGGACCGGCCGCCGTCGGCACGATTTCGGGACTTTGCATCGCAATAAAAGGCTTATTTACAATTGAAAATGGACTAGCGAGAGTCGTTATGGAATCAGAATTTGATGCTCTACAAAACTAGGCTATTTTCATTGTGATGGCATCACAGACTACACCGCTAACCCCAATAAAGCAGATTTATGTCGCGTCATCGATGATTACATATAATGTTTCTTTGATATATATGTAGTCGGGTCTTTCAGCTGCGTCCCTCCCCTCCCTCGCCGAGCCGGCGGGTCGGCCATCCGCGGCTTGCCGCCCGCCGGCTGCTGGCCGGTCAGCTGGCCGGTCAGCTGGTCGCCCGCGGCTGTCGGTGCAGTGCGGGATGCCTACTTGCGGGGGGCCGTCGTGGCGGCGGCCCGGGTGGACTGGGCGAGCAGTGAGTTGGGGAGCGCTGCGCTGTCGGTGCTCTAGTTTGTATTGCGTTCGCATGATACGGCTTGAGCCAATACAGAGTGAACTGATTGAGCTGAGCAAGTCTTTATATGCATTGAAAAGTAAAGCACTTTTTACTGCATCTACGGTGAGATGCTAGATAAAATTTATGGTCGGTCTACCTAATGGTACCCATTACTTAACAATTAAGTGAATCTATTTGCGTTTTTTGCGGTGTTTGCGTTTTGCGGCGGACCGGCGTTTTTGCGGCTTTTTTGCGTTTTTCTGCGGTTTTGAGCCTGCGGGCGATTGTTTTTTTGCGGCTTTTGCGTTGCGTTTTGAGCGTGCGTTTTGCGAGTTTTGCGGTTTTGCGTTTTGCGGCGGGCGGTACAGAGGTGCTTGCTCAAACAACCTGCGGTCCCGCGATGCGGAGCCCGGCATCGCAGATGCCGCGTATGTAACCGCAGGTTGTTTGAAAAGACAAACACTATTCGTTAGAATTGTGTTTTTCTATTGAAAAACAACCGGAGCGGTCGTTCTCCGGGGTATGTTTTGCAAAGTTGGCCTGAGATTGGGGCAACTTGATAGGGGCCTAGACGAAACGCTCAATCTTCGTAAAAATTTCAGGGTATGGGCTCCCGGGGGCGATCTACCTGATGGCACCGGTCGCTACTCGCTTAAAACCTCGTGGCACGTGGCACGTGCGATTTCATTTTCCCCATGTTAAGTCAACGGGGTTTTGGACACTTTTTGCGCGATCGCGAATGGCGGGAAAACGAGCCAAGGAAGAGGTGGTTTTCTTCCAAGAATTTTATGGCAAACACGTTTGGGTACACGCCAGTGTGCGCCGTATACCCCTCAGAACTTCGTAACGTGTCTTTGCACGAGGTCAAAGTTGAACTTTTTTCGCTCCCCATGTTAAGTCAATGGGCGTTTTTGCAGAGACATTTTCATTCGCTCATTGTACAAAATTATATGATACGATTTTGCTTTAACTTTCAGGACTTGTTGAGAAAAGACCATAGAACATGTTGTTATGCTTCTTTAAGCTGTGCAAATTCGTTTGTTCTTTTTAGGCTCGTTTAAAAATGAAAAATTTTAACATGGAAAGTGAATGGGAGCGTCTTTGCTGCTTAATAACTTTTTACAGTTGAGATATATTTATGTGAAAAGTTGATAGGTTATACAACTTTTGATGCTCTTTCCAATGATATATACAACTTTATTGCACGTGGTGCCGTTTTTGAGAAATATAGTAAAAAAGCACGACATTACCGAGATTTGAGCTCAGACCTATATCGTTACGGTGTCAGGCGGACACGAGGACAGGTGGCGCCGCCGCCGCCCGCATAGCGGCGGGAATGTGAACTAACCTGTTTCTGATCTATGGTATGGTACCATCGGGGGACCGGCCGCCGTCGGCACCATTTCGGGACTTTGCATCGCAATAAAAGGCTTATTTACAATTGAAAATGGACTAGCGAGAGTCGTTATGGAATCAGAATTTGATGCTCTACAAAACTAGGCTATTTTCATTGTGATGGCATCACAGACTACACCGCTAAACCCAATAAAGCAGATTTATGTCGCGTCATCGATGATTACATATAATGTATCATTCTTTGATATATATGTAGTCGGGTCTTTCAGCTGCGTCCCTCCCCTCCCTCGCCGCGCCGGCGGGTCGGCCATCCGCGGCTTGCCGCCCGCCGGCTGCTGGCCGGTCAGCTGGCCGGTCAGCTGGTCGCCCGCGGCTGTCGGTGCAGTGCGGAATGCCTACTTGCGGGGGGGGGGGGCCGTCGTGGCGGCGGCCCGGGTGGACTGGGCGAGCAGTGAGTTGGGGAGCGCTGCGCTGTCGGTGCTCTAGTTTGTATTGCGTTCGCATGATACGGCTTGAGCCAATACAGAGTGAACTGATTGAGCTGAGCAAGTCTTTACATACATTGAAAAGTAAAGCACTTTTTACTGCATCTACGGTGAGATGCTAGATAAAATTTATGGTCTACCTAATGGTACCCATTACTTAACAATTAAGTGAATCATTTCGTCGCTAAACTCTCGTAAATTCGTATGTCCGCCTCACTATGGAGTTTGGACCGTAACGTATGGCCTTTGCTCAGACAGTATACGAACAGGTGACGGGGATACCTCCCATAGAAGGATGCGACACGATTTTACTGCTAAATAGCGGCCGGCCGCCGTGGGGACGTTTTTGTACGACTTATATCTCGGCAACCACTGGGCTGATACACGTGCGGTTTTTTTGTGTGGGGTAGCTTTTTCCCTTCTTTCACATAGTGTGCTACTCTCGATGCATATGGGTGACCCCTAACGCACGTTCCACGTGCAAAGCCAAGAGGTGCCTGTTTTGTAATAAGCGCAATAGCTCGCGGTAATTACTGGGCCGATTGCGCTAAAACTTGGCATGGAGGTAGACACTTTCCAGGCGATGCATTTCCATGTGTCTTGGTAGGGGTGCAACTGCACGTGCGCACGTGCAGGGTGACGCTTCCAGATCTCGAGAACGGCTGGACCGATTGTGTTCAAATTTGGCATAACGCTTGATACCGATCAGTAGGTTGCAGTCATTTAGTATGTATTTCCATGTGCCACGATTGGGGTGCAACTGCACGTGCGCACGTGCAGGGTGACGCTTCCAGATCTCGAGAACGGCCGGGCCGATTGAGTTCAAATTTGGTACACCGCTAGAGACCGATTAGTAGGGTGCCGTGCGCAAGTCAGTTTGGACCCATCTTGCACGTGCGCACGTGCAGGGTGACGCTTCCAGATCTCAAGAACGGCTGGACCGATTGCACTCAAATTCGGCAAACATCTAGAGATCGATCAGTAGGGTGCCGTGCACAAGTCAGTTAGTATGTATTTCCATGTGTCACGGTTGAGATGCAACTGCACGTGCGCACGTGGAGGGGTCGTTTCAAGATCTTGAAAACGGCTGGGCCGATTGAGCTCGAATTTGGTACACCGCTAGGGACCGGCGAATAGGGTCCCATGCACAATGCAATTGGACACAGCTTGCACGTGCGCACGTGCAGGGTGACGCTTCCAGATCTCGAAAATGGCCGAGCCGATTACACTCAAATTTGGCACACCGCTATAGATCAGCGAGTAGGGTGCCGTGCACGTCAGTTTGTAACACACCGACTCCGGTCTGCACGTGCAAGGCTCATCCTCTCGTTTGGCGGCGGGCGTTTTTGCTGCGTTTACAAAGGTGCTTGCTCAAACAACCTGCGGTCCCGCGATGCGGAGCCCAGCATCGCAGATGCTGGTAACCGCAGGTTGTTTGAAAAGACAAACACTATTCGTTAGAATTGTGTTTTTCTATTGAAAAACAACCGGAGCGGTCCTTCTCCGGGCTATGTTTTGCAAGTCTGGCCGCGAATTGGGGCAAGTTGAGCCTCTCCTAAACGAATCGCTCAATCTTCGTAAAAATTTCAGGGTATGGGCTCCCGCAGGCGATCTACCTGATGGCACCGGTCGCTACTCGCTTAAAACCTCGTGGCACGTGGCACGTGCGATTCCATTTTCCCCATGTTAAGTCAACGGGGTTTTGGACACTTTTTGCGCGATCGCCAATGGCGGGAAAACGAGCCAAGGAAGAGGTGGTTTTCTTCCCAGCATTTTATGGCAAACACGTTTGGGTACACGCTAGTGTGCGTCGTATACCCCTCAAAACTTCGTAACGTGTCTTTGCACGAGGTCAAAGTTGAACTTTTTTCGCTCCCCATGTTAAGTCAATGGGCGTTTTTGCAGAGACTTTTTCATTCGCTCATTGTACAAAATCATATGATACGATTTTGTTTAAACTTTCAGGACTTGTTGAGAAAAGACCATAGAACATGTTGTTATGCTTCGTTAAGCTGTCAGAATTCGTTTGTTCTTTTTGAGCTCGTTTAAAGAAGATTTTTTTTAACATGCAAAGTCAATGGGAGCGTCTTTGCTGCTTTATAACTTTTTACGTTAAAGATATGTTATAGTCAAAAGTTGATATTTTATACAACTTTTGATGCTCTTTCCAATGATATATACAACTTTATTGCACGTGGTGCCGTTTTTGAGAAATATAGTAAAAAAGCACGACATTACCGAGATTTGAGCTCAGACCTATATCGTTACGGTGTCAGGCGGACACGAGGACAGGTGGCGCCGCCGCCGCCCGCATAGCGGCGGGAATGTGAACTAACCTGTTTACCGTCTATGATATGGTACCATCGGGGGACCGGCCGCCGTCGGCACGATTTCGGGACTTTGCATCGCAATAAAAGGCTTATTTACAATTGAAAATGGACTAGCGAGAGTCGTTATGGAATCAGAATTTGATGCTCTACAAAACTAGGCTATTTTCATTGTGATGGCATCACAGACTACACCGCTAACCCCAATAAAGCAGATTTATGTCGCGTCATCGATGATTACATATAATGTTTCTTTGATATATATGTAGTCGGGTCTTTCAGCTGCGTCCCTCCCCTCCCTCGCCGAGCCGGCGGGTCGGCCATCCGCGGCTTGCCGCCCGCCGGCTGCTGGCCGGTCAGCTGGCCGGTCAGCTGGTCGCCCGCGGCTGTCGGTGCAGTGCGGGATGCCTACTTGCGGGGGGCCGTCGTGGCGGCGGCCCGGGTGGACTGGGCGAGCAGTGAGTTGGGGAGCGCTGCGCTGTCGGTGCTCTAGTTTGTATTGCGTTCGCATGATACGGCTTGAGCCAATACAGAGTGAACTGATTGAGCTGAGCAAGTCTTTATATGCATTGAAAAGTAAAGCACTTTTTACTGCATCTACGGTGAGATGCTAGATAAAATTTATGGTCGGTCTACCTAATGGTACCCATTACTTAACAATTAAGTGAATCTATTTGCGTTTTTTGCGGTGTTTGCGTTTTGCGGCGGACCGGCGTTTTTGCGGCTTTTTTGCGTTTTTCTGCGGTTTTGAGCCTGCGGGCGATTGTTTTTTTGCGGCTTTTGCGTTGCGTTTTGAGCGTGCGTTTTGCGAGTTTTGCGGTTTTGCGTTTTGCGGCGGGCGGTACAGAGGTGCTTGCTCAAACAACCTGCGGTCCCGCGATGCGGAGCCCGGCATCGCAGATGCCGCGTAACCGCAGGTTGTTTGAAAAGACAAACACTATTCGTTAGAATTGTGTTTTTCTATTGAAAAACAACCGGAGCGGTCCGTCTCCGGGCTATGTTTTGCAAGTCTGGCAGCGAATTGGGGCAACTTGATAGGGGCCTAGACGAAACGCTCAATCTTCGTAAAAATTTCAGGGTATGGGCTCTCGGGGGCGATCTACCTGATGGCACCGGTCGCTACTCGCTTAAAACCTCGTGGCACGTGGCACGTGCGATTCCATTTTCCCCATGTTAAGTCAATGGGGTTTTGAACACTTTTTGCGCGATCGCGAATAGCGGGAAAACGAGCCAAGAAGGAGGTGGTTTTCTTCCCAGCATTTTATGGCAAACACGTTCAGGTACACGCTAGTGTGCGCCGTATACCCCTCAGAACTTCGTAACGTGTCTTTGCACGAGGTCAAAGTTGAACTTTTTTCGCTCCCCATGTTAAGTCAATGGGCGTTTTTGCAGAGACTTTTTCATTCGCTCATTGTACAAAATTATATGATACGATTTTGTTTAAACTTTCAGGACTTGTTGAGAAAAGACCATAGAACATGTTGGTATGCTTCTTTAAGCTGTGCAAATTCGTTTGTTGTCTTTAGGCTTCTTTAAAAATGAAAAATTTTAACATGGAAAGTCAATGGGAGCGTCTTTGGTGCTTAATAACTTTGTACCTTGAAGACATATTCAAGTGAAAAGTTGATATTTTATACAACTTTTGATGCTCTTTCCAATGATATATACAACTTTATTGCACGTGGTGCCGTTTTTGAGAAATATAGTAAAAAAGCACGACATTACCGAGATTTGAGCTCAGACCTATATCGTTACGGTGTCAGGCGGACACGAGGACAGGTGGCGCCGCCGCCGCCCGCATAGCGGCGGGAATGTGAACTAACCTGTTTACCATCTATGGTATGGTACCATCGGGGGACCGGCCGCCGTCGGCACCATTTCGGGACTTTGCATCGCAATAAAAGGCTTATTTACAATTGAAAATGGACTAGCGAGAGTCGTTATGGAATCAGAATTTGATGCTGTACAAAACTAGGCGCCTATTTTCATTGTGATGGCATCACAGACTACACCGCTAACCCCAATAAAGCAGATTTATGTCGCGTCATCGATGATTACATATAATGTTTCTTTGATATATATGTAGTCGGGTCTTTCAGCTGCGTTCCTCCCCTCCCTCGCCGCGCCGGCGGGTCGGCCATCCGCGCCCTGCCGCCCGCCGGCTGCTGGCCGGTCAGCTGGCCGGTCAGCTGGTCGCCCGCGGCTGTCGGTGCAGTGCGGGATGCCTACTTGCGGGGGGCCGTCGTGGCGGCGGCCCGGGTGGACTGGGCGAGCAGTGAGTTGGGGAGCGCTGCGCTGTCGGTGCTCTAGTTTGCATTGCGTTCGCATGATACGGCTTGAGCCAATACAGAGTGAACTGATTGAGCTGAGCAAGTCTTTATATATGTTACAGGGAGTTTGAGAAATCCGTGAGTTTGCAAACTCCCTAGGGAGTTTGCAAACTCACTGATGGGTCAGGGAGTTTGCAAACTCACTAGGGAGTTTACAAATTCACTAGGGAGTTTGCAAACTCACTGACCGGTCAGGGAGTTTAAGAAATTCCAGAGCGATTGGGCCAAATAAAAATAAGTGGGCAGCATGTGGGTGGCATACGTGCCGTCCGTGATGTTAAAACAAAGGCGGCTAGTTGTGGGGCCTGGCACGCTGACAAAAAGCTTATAGATCATATGCATGCACACCATAAATACCTTGTTTTATTGTAAACTGCTCAGTGATCTATCCAAACATGTACCGCCGCTTTATTTAGTCATATATTTATTTAGTTCACGTCCCAATTAGATCAGTTCCACTCAAGTGAGGCTATTCCAGAGTCAGGCCCAATATATCAAAGAAGAAACAGCTCAGTTGGTCACCTATGCTTAAGTACAGGCACACGCACCAATTCACGGCCATTCCCACTCAGCCATAGACGTGTCATCGAGAGCCGGCGCTGCTGGCAGCCAGCCCAGCTGCGACTGGCGCACGCTGCTTGTTTTTGTTTTGCTGGGTTAGGCCCTTTCGGTCTAAAGAGACCATTTCAGAGCCAGAAGAATGATAGGAATTAGGGGGAGACGTTGGTCTGGGCAGACACCCTAGAGAGTCGCCGGGGCCTAGCCCGTCCGAATGACCAGGCCGACCAGCCCCCCCAAGCACTCTCTGCACCCGGCTACGGGGTGCGCTCCCTCGGGAGCAGCGGTGCCGCTCCAAAGGAGCATCCCGCATGAGATAAAGGTGCCTGTCCAGCCCGGAGTGGGGGTTTCGGCGTGGAGGAGAAGGATTTCAGTATCCTGATTCCTGAGGATGGAAACGACGGAACGGAGGAGCAAGTTGCTCTGAACCTCCCCTTTACATAGCCGCGAGTAGAATTTTTTCCCGGCAAAATAATTGAGGATCTGTAAGCTTTTTGTCAGCGTGCGACAGTTATATAGGCCGTACCACTAGCCGCCTCTGTTTTAACATCACGGACGGCACGTATGCCACCCTCATCTTACACATTTGATTTTATTTGGCCCAGCGCTCTGGAATTTCTCAAACTCCCTGACCGGTCAGTGAGTTTGCAAACTCCCTAGTGAATTTGTAAACTCCCTAGTGAGTTTGCAAACTCACTGATGGGTCAGTGAGTTTGCAAACTCCCTAGGGAGTTTGCAAACTCACGGATTTCTCAAACTCGCCGGTAACCGCAGGTTGTTTGAAAAGACAAACACTATTCGTTAGAATTGTGTTTTTCTATTGAAAAACAACCGGAGCGGTCCTTCTCCGGGCTATGTTTTAAAAGTCTGGCAGCGAATCGAGACATTTTGGGTGGGGCCTAAACGTGCATTGCGATTTTCGTAAAAAGTTCAGTGTATGGGCTCTCGGGGGCGATCTACCTGATGGCACCGGTCGCTACTCGCTTAAAACCTCGTGGCACGTGGCACGTGCGATTCCATTTTCCCCATGTTAAGTCAACGGGGTTTTGGACACTTTTTGCGCGATCGCCAATGGCGGGAAAACGAGCCAAGGAAGAGGTGGTTTTCTTCCCAGCATTTTATGGCAAACACGTTTGGGTACACGCTAGTGTGCGCTGTATACCCCTCAAAACCTCGTAACGTGTCTTTGCACGAGGTCAAAGTTGAACTTTTTTCGCTCCCCATGTTAAGTCAATGGGCGTTTTTGCAGAGACATTTTCATTCGCTCATTGTACAAAATTATATGATACGATTTTGCTTTAACTTTCAGGACTTGTTGAGAAAAGACCATAGAACATGTTGTTATGCTTCTTTAAGCTGTGCAAATTCGTTTGTTGTCTTTAGGCTTCTTTAAAAATGAAAAATTTTAACATGGAAAGTCAATGGGAGCGTCTTTGGTGCTTAATAACTTTTTACCTTGAAGACATATTCAAGTGAAAAGTTTATAGGTTATACAACTTTTGATGCTCTTTCCAATGATATACAGAGCGTTATTGCACGTTGTGCCGTTTTTGAGAAATTTAGTAAAAAAGCACGACATTACCGAGATTTGAGCTCAGACCTATATCGTTACGGTGTCAGGCGGACACGAGGACAGGTGGCGCCGCCGCCGCCCGCATAGCGGCGGGAATGTGAACTAACCTGTTTACCGTCTATGATATGGTACCATCGGGGGACCGGCCGCCGTCGGCACGATTTCGGGACTTTGCATCGCAATAAAAGGCTTATTTACAATTGAAAATGGACTAGCGAGAGTCGTTATGGAAGCAGAATTTGATGCTCTACAAAACTAGGCTATTTTCATTGTGATGGCATCACAGACTACACCGCTAACCCCAATAAAGCAGATTTATGTCGCGTCATCGATGATTACATATAATGTTTCTTTGATATATACGTAGTCGGGTCTTTCAGCTGCGTCCCTCCCCTCCCTCGCCGCGCCGGCGGGTCGGCCATCCGCGGCTTGCCGCCCGCCGGCTGCTGGCCGGTCAGCTGGCCGGTCAGCTGGTCGCCCGCGGCTGTCGGTGCAGTGCGGGATGCCTACTTGCGGGGGGCCGTCGTGGCGGCGGCCCGGGTGGACTGGGCGAGCAGTGAGTTGGGGAGCGCTGCGCTGTCGGGTCGGTGCTCTAGTTTGTATTGCGTTCGCATGATACGGCTTGAGCCAATACAGAGTGAACTGATTGCAGGGTTGTGCTCGACTCAAAAAAATTTGCCGACTCGACTCATCATTCAACTTCAGAATGCCCTGACTCAACTCTGACTCAAACAAGGAGATGATTTTTTCCCTTGACTCGACTCATGACTCAAGCGGCTCAATGAAAATATGAGTTGACTCAAACTTGACTCAAATTTTTTGTTGAGTCAAGTGTGTTGACTCAAAATTGACTCAGATAAAAAAGTTGTTGAGCGGGGGGGGGGTGAAAAAATCCGGCAGCAGGGCCAGGCCTAAGTTGTTAAGCGGGGGAGAATGAAAAACTTATACTATATATTGTTTCTAAAAAGTGTTGAGTCAGCTGACTCATGTTCCTAAATGTTCTTGACTCAACTCAATGTCAAAAGTTATTTTACTGACTCAACTCTGACTCAACTCAACACCTTAATATTTTTGTCCGACTCAACTCTGACTCAACTCAACAGCTCAACATTTTATCCGACTCGACTCAAATCTGACTCATTTGAGTCAGAGTTGAGTCAAATTTCTGACTCGACTCATGAGTCAAGCACAACCCTGACTGATTGAGCTGAGCAAGTCTTTATATGCATTGAAAAGTAAAGCACTTTTTACTGCATCTACGGTGAGATGCTAGATAAAATTTATGGTCGGTCTACCTAATGGTACCCATTACTTAACAATTAAGTGAATCTATTTGCGTTTTTTGCGGTGTTTGCGTTTTGCGGCGGACGGGCGTTTTTGCGGCTTTTTTGCGTTTTTTCTGCGGTTTTGAGCCTGCGGGCGATTGTTTTTTTTGCGGCTTTTGCGTTGCGTTTTGAGCGTGCGTTTTGCGAGTTTTGCGGTTTTGCGTTTTGCGGCGGGCGGTACAGAGGTGCTTGCTCAAACAACCTGCGGTCCCGCGATGCGGAGCCCGGCATCGCAGATGCCGCTACTGCATCTACGGTGAGATGCTAGATAACCGCAGGTTGTTTGAAAAGACAAACACTATTCGTTAGAATTGTGTTTTTCTATTGAAAAACAACCGGAGCGGTCCTTCTCCGGGCTATGTTTGCAAAGTTGGCCTGAGATTGGGGCAACTTGGTCGCAGCCTACAGTTTTGCGTCTAGGATCGTAAAAACTTCAGGATATAGACTTTTGCAGGTGATCTACCTGATGGTACCGGTCGCTACTCGCAACAAAAATCATTGCGCGTGCCACGTGCAATTGCATTTTCCCCATGTTAAGTCAATGGGCTTTTGGACATTTTTTGCGCGATCGCCAATAGCGGGAAAACGAGCCAAGAAGGAGGTGGTTTTCTTCCCAGCATTTTATGGCAAACACGTTCCGGTACACGTCAGTGTGCGCCGTATACCCCTCAGAATTTCGTAACGTGTCTTTGCACGAGGTCAAAGTTAAACTTTTTTCGCTCCCCATGTTAAGTCAATGGGCGTTTTTGCAGAGGCATTTTCATTCGCTCATTGTACAAAATTATATGATACGATTTTGACCAAACTTTCAACACTTATTCAGAATAGGCCGTAGTACATGCCGTTATGCTTCGTTAAGCTGTCAGAATTCGTTTGTTCTTTTTAAGCTCGTTTAAAAATGAAAAATTTTAACATGGGAAGTCAATGGGAGCGTCTTTGCTGCTTTATAACTTTTTACATTAAAGATATGTTTAAGTCAAAAGTTGATATTTTATACAACTTTTGATGCTCTTTCCAATGATATATACAACTTTATTGCACATGGTGCCGTTTTTGAGAAGTATAGTAAAAAAGCACGACATTACCGAGATTTGAGCTCAGGCCTATATCGTTACGGTGTCAGGCGGACACGAGGACAGGTGGCGCCGCCGCCGCCCGCATAGCGGCGGGAATGTGAACTAACCTGTTTACCATTTATGGTATGGTACCATCGGGGGACCGGCCGCCGTCGGCACCATTTCGGGACTTTGCATCGCAATAAAAGGCTTATTTACAATTGAAAATGGACTAGCGAGAGTCGTTATGGAATCAGAATTTGATGCTCTACAAAACTAGGCTATTTTCATTGTGATGGCATCACAGACTACACCGCTAACCCCAATAAAGCAGATTTATGTCGCGTCATCGATGATTACATATAATGTTTCTTTGATATATATGTAGTCGGGTCTTTCAGCTGCGTCCCTCCCCTCCCTCGCCGCGCCGGCGGGCCGGCCATCCGCGGCTTGCCGCCCGCCGGCTGCTGGCCGGTCAGCTGGTCGCCCGCGGCTGTCGGTGCAGTGCGGGATGCCTACTTGCGGGGGGCCGTCGTGGCGGCGGCCCGGGTGGACTGGCCGAGCAGTGAGTTGGGGAGCGCTGCGCTGTCGGTGCTCTAGTTTGTATTGCGTTCGCATGATACGGCTTGAGCCAATACAGAGTGAACTGATTGAGCTGAGCAAGTCTTTATATACATTGAAAAGTAAAACACTTTTTACTGCATCTACGGTGAGATGCTAGATAAAATTTATGGTCTACCTAATGGTACCCATTACTTAACAATTAAGTGAATCATTTCGTCGCTAAACTCTCGTAAATTCGTATGTCCGCCTCACTATGGAGTTTGGACCGTAACGTATGGCCTTTGCTCAGACAGTATACGAACAGGTGACGGGGATACCTCCCATAGAAGGATGCGACACGATTTTACTGCTAAATAGCGGCCGGCCGCCGTGGGGACGTTTTTGTACGACTTATATCTCGGCAACCACTGGGCTGATACACGTGCGGTTTTTTGTTTGGGGTAGCTTTTTCCCTTCTTTCACATAGTGTGCTACTCTCGATGCATATGGGTGACCCCTAACGCACGTTCCACGTGCAAAGCCAAGAGGTGCCTGTTTTGTAATAAGCGCAATAGCTCGCGATAATTACTGGGCCGATTGCGCTAAAACTTGGCATGGAGGTAGACACTTTCCAGGCGATGCATTTCCATGTGTCTTGGTAGGGGTGCAACTGCACGTGCGCACGTGCAGGGTGACGCTTCCAGATCTCGAGAACGGCTGGACCGATTGTGTTCAAATTTGGCATAACGCTTGATACCGATCAGTAGGTTGCAGTCATTTAGTATGTATTTCCATGTGCCACGATTGGGGTGCAACTGCACGTGCGCACGTGCAGGGTGACGCTTCCAGATCTCGAGAACGGCCGGGCCAATTGTGCTCAGATTTGGCACACCGCTAGAGATCGCGTAGTAGGGTGTCTTGCACAGGTCTGCTGGGCCCCAGGTTGCACGTGCGCACGTGCAGGGTGACGCTTCCAGATCTCAGGAACGGCTGGGCCGATTGCATTCAAATTCGGCACACCTTTAGAGACCGGTTAGTAGGGTGCTGTGCACAAGTCAGTTAGTATGTATACTCATGTGTCTCGGTTGGGGTGCAACTGCACGTGCGCACGTGTAGGGGTCGCTTCCAGATCTTGAAAACGGCTGGGCCGATTGAGCTTAAATTCGGTACACCGCTAGAGACCGGCAACTAGGGTGCCGTCCACAAGTCATTTGGGACCCAGCTTGCACGTGCGCACGTGCAGGGTGAGGCTTTCAGATCTCAGAAACGGCTGGGCTGATTGCATTCAAATTCGGCACACCTTTAGCGGCGTTACAGAGGTGCTTGCTCAAACAACCTGCGGTCCCGCGATGCGGAGCCCAGCATCGCAGATGCTGGTAACCGCAGGTTGTTTGAAAAGACAAACACTATTCGTTAGAATTGTGTTTTTCTATTGAAAAACAACCGGAGCGGTCGTTCTCCGGGCTATGTTTTGCAAGTCTGGCAGCGAATCGAGACATTTTGGGTGGGGCCTAAACGTGCATTGCGATTTTCGTAAAAAGTTCAGTGTATGGGCTCTCGGGGGCGATCTACCTGATGGCACCGGTCGCTACTCGCTTAAAACCTCGTGGCACGTGGCACGTGCGATTCCATTTTCCCCATGTTAAGTCAACGGGGTTTTGGACACTTTTTGCGCGATCGCCAATGGCGGGAAAACGAGCCAAGGAAGAGGTGGTTTTCTTCCCAGCATTTTATGGCAAACACGTTTGGGTACACGCTAGTGTGCGCTGTATACCCCTCAAAACTTCGTAACGTGTCTTTGCACGAGGTCAAAGTTGAACTTTTTTCGCTCCCCATGTTAAGTCAATGGGCGTTTTTGCAGAGACATTTTCATTCGCTCATTGTACAAAATTATATGATACGATTTTGCTTTAACTTTCAGGACTTGTTGAGAAAAGACCATAGAACATGTTGTTATGCTTCTTTAAGCTGTGCAAATTCGTTTGTTGTCTTTAGGCTTCTTTAAAAATGAAAAATTTTAACATGGAAAGTCAATGGGAGCGTCTTTGGTGCTTAATAACTTTGTACCTTGAAGACATATTCAAGTGAAAAGTTTATAGGTTATACAACTTTTGATGCTCTTTCCAATGATATACAGAGCGTTATTACACGTTGTGCCGTTTTTGAGAAATTTAGTAAAAAAGCACGACATTACCGAGATTTGAGCTCAGACCTATATCGTTACGGTGTCAGGCGGACACGAGGACAGGTGGCGCCGCCGCCGCCCGCATAGCGGCGGGAATGTGAACTAACCTGTTTACCGTCTATGATATGGTACCATCGGGGGACCGGCCGCCGTCGGCACGATTTCGGGACTTTGCATCGCAATAAAAGGCTTATTTACAATTGAAAATGGACTAGCGAGAGTCGTTATGGAAGCAGAATTTGATGCTCTACAAAACTAGGCTATTTTCATTGTGATGGCATCACAGACTACACCGCTAACCCCAATAAAGCAGATTTATGTCGCGTCATCGATGATTACATATAATGTTTCTTTGATATATACGTAGTCGGGTCTTTCAGCTGCGTCCCTCCCCTCCCTCGCCGCGCCGGCGGGTCGGCCATCCGCGGCTTGCCGCCCGCCGGCTGCTGGCCGGTCAGCTGGCCGGTCAGCTGGTCGCCCGCGGCTGTCGGTGCAGTGCGGGATGCCTACTTGCGGGGGGCCGTCGTGGCGGCGGCCCGGGTGGACTGGGCGAGCAGTGAGTTGGGGAGCGCTGCGCTGTCGGGTCGGTGCTCTAGTTTGTATTGCGTTCGCATGATACGGCTTGAGCCAATACAGAGTGAACTGATTGAGCTGAGCAAGTCTTTATATGCATTGAAAAGTAAAGCACTTTTTACTGCATCTACGGTGAGATGCTAGATAAAATTTATGGTCGGTCTACCTAATGGTACCCATTACTTAACAATTAAGTGAATCTATTTGCGTTTTTTTGCGGTGTTTGCGTTTTGCGGCGGACGGGCGTTTTTGCGGCTTTTTTGCGTTTTTCTGCGGTTTTGAGCCTGCGGGCGATTGTTTTTTTTTGCGGCTTTTGCGTTGCGTTTTGAGCGTGCGTTTTGCGAGTTTTGCGGTTTTGCGTTTTGCGGCGGGCGGTACAGAGGTGCTTGCTCAAACAACCTGCGGTCCCGCGATGCGGAGCCCGGCATCGCAGATGCCGCGTAACCGCAGGTTGTTTGAAAAGACAAACACTATTCGTTAGAATTGTGTTTTTCTATTGAAAAACAACCGGAGCGGTCGTTGTCCGGGCTATGTTTTGCAAGTCTGGCAGCGAATTGGGGCAACTTGGTCGCAGCCTAGACGAAATGTACAATCTTCGTAAAAAGTTCAGTGTATGGGCTCCCGGAGGCGATCTACCTGATGGCAACGGTCGCTACTCGCTAAAAAGTCTTTTGCGCGTGGCACGTGCGATTCCATTTTCCCCATGTTAAGTCAATGGGGTTTTGGACACTTTTTGCGCGATCGCCAATAGCGGAAAAACGAGCCAAGAAGGAGGTGGTTTTCTTCCCAGCATTTTATGGCAAACACGTTCAGGTACACGCCCGTGTTCGCCGTATACCCGCCAGAATCTCGCAACACCTCTATGCACAAGGTCAAAGTTGGAATTTTGCTGTGTCCCATGTTAAGTCAATGGACGGCGATGCCGAGCCTATGCAGAGACATTTTCTTTCGTTCAATGTACAAAATTTTAGAGATAGAATTTGCCCAAACTCTTATATCTTGTAGAGGAAAGAGCGTAGTACATGCTGGTATGCTTCGTTATGCTGGCAGAAATCGTTTTTTCTAATAAAGTGTGTTTGAAAATGAAAATCTTTAACATGGAAAGTCAATGGGAGCGTCTTTATTCCTCTATAACTTTTATCTTTAGTAAGATATATAGGTGAAAAAATAATATAATATACAACTTTTGATGCTCTTTCCACTGATGCATAGAACGTCACTGCACGATGTGCCGTTTTTAAGAAAAGCTGTAAAAAATCAGGGCTCGACTGTAACTTGAACCCAACCACATTAGAGTATACGAACAGGTGACGGGGATACCTCCCATGTACGGATGCGACACTGATTATTGCTAAATATTAGCAGTAGGCCGCCTGTGGGGTGCCTTTACAAACCTTATATCTCTGCAACCACTGGACCGATTCACTCGCGGTCTTTTGTGTGGGATAGCTTCTTCCTTTCTCACACGTAGTGTGCTACTCTCGATGCGTATGGGTGACCCCTAATGCACGTGCCACGTGCAAAACGAAGAGGTGTCAGTTCGGCAGCAAGTCTAATAACTCTGTAGTTATTTTGCCGATTGCGCTGGTACTTGGCATGGATGTAGGCACCCGTCCCGCAATGCATTTCCATGTGTCACGGTTGGGTTGCCGCTGCACGTGCGCACGGGCAGGGTGACGCTTCCAGATCTCGAGAACGGCTGGGCCGATTGTGATCAAAGTTGGCACACCGTTAGGGCTTGGCGAGTAGGGTGCCGTGCACAAGTCAGATGGGACCCAGTTTGCACGTGCGCACGTGCAGGCTGACGCTTCCATATCTCAAGAACGGCTGGACCGACTGTGCTCAAATTTGGCATACCACTAGAGACTGGTTAGTAGGGTGCCGTGCACAAGTCAGTTAGTGTGTATTTCCATGTGCCGCGGTTGGGGTGCAGCTGCACGTGCGCACGTGTAGGGGTCGCTTCCCGATCTTGGAAACGGCTGGGCCGAATGCGATTAAATTTGGTACACCGCTAGAGACCGGCGAATAGAGTGCCGTGCACAAGTCAGTTGGGACCCAGCTTGCACGTGCGCACGTGCAGGGTGCTGCTTCAAGATCTCGAAAACGGCCGGGCCGATTGCACCCAAATTTTGCACACCGCTATAGACCGGCGAATAGGGTGCCGTGCACGTCAGTCCGTAGCACACCGACTCCGGTCTGCACGTGCGAGGCTCATCCTCTCGTTTGGCGGCGGGCGTTTTTGCTGCGTTTACAAAGGTGCTTGCTCAAACAACCTGCGGTCCCGCGATGCGGAGCCCGGCATCGCAGATGCCGGGTTTGAAAAGACAAACACTATTCGTTAGAATTGTGTTTTTCTATTGAAAAACAACCGGAGCGGTCGTTCTCCGGGCTATGTTTTGCAAGTCTGGCCGCGAATTGGGGCAACTTGACGGGGGCCTAGACGAATCGCTCAATTTCCGTAAAAAGTTCAGGGTATGGGCTCCCGGAGGCGATCTACCTGATGGCACCGGTCGCTACTCGCTTAAAACCTCGTGGCACGTGGCACGTGCGATTCCATTTTCCCCGTGTTAAGTCAATGGGGTTTTGGACACTTTTTGCGCGATCGCCAATAGCGGGAAAACTAGCCAAGAAGGAGGTGGTTTTCTTCCCAGCATTTTATGGCAAACACGTTCAGGTACACGCTAGTGTGCGCTGTATATCCCTCAGAATCTCGGAACGTGTCTTTGCACGCGATTAAAGTTGGAATTTTGCTGTGTCCCATGTTAAGTCAATGGACGCCGATGTCGAGACTTTGTAGAGACATTTTCATTCGATCTTTGTACAAAATTTTAGAGATAGATTTCGCCCAAACTCTTATATCTTGTAGAGGAAAAAGCATAGTACTTGCTGGTATGCTTCGTTAAGGTGGCAAAACTCATTTTTTCTTTTAAAGTTAATTTGAAATTTAAATTTTTTAACATGGCAAGTCAATGGGAGCGTCTTTATTCCTCTATAACTTTTAGCTTTAGTAAGATATATAGGTGAAAAGTTAATATAATATACAACTTTTGATGCTCTTTCCACTGATGCATAGGACGTCACTGCACGATGTGCCGTTTTTAAGAAAAGCTGTAAAAAATCAGGGCTCGACTGTGACTTGAACCCAACCACATTAGAGTATACAAACAGGTGACGGCGATACCTCCCGTGTGCGGATGCGACACTGATTATTGCTAAATATTAGCAGTAGGCCGCCTGTGGGGTGCCTTTACAGACCTTATATCTCTGCAACCACTAGACCGATTCACTCGGGGTCTTTTGTGTGGGATAGCTTCTTCCTTTCTTACACGTAGGGTGCTGTTCTCGATGCGTATGGGTGACCCCTAATGCTCGTGCCACGTGCAAAACGAAGAGGTGTCAGTTCGGTAACAAGTCTTATAACTCTGTAGTTACTTTGCCGATTGCACTGATACTTGGCATGGTTATAGGCACCTGCCGCGCAATGCATTTCCATGTGTCACGGTTGGGGTGCCGCTGCACGTGCACACGGGCAGGGTGACGCTTCCAGATCTCGAGAACGGCTGGGCCGATTGTGATCAAAGTTGGCACACCGTTAGGGATCGGCGAGTAGGGTGCCGTGCACAAATCAGATGGGACTCATTTTGCACGTGCGCACGTGCAGGACGACGCTTCCAGATCTCAAGAACGGCTGGGCCGACTGTGCTCAAATTTGGTATACCGCTAGAGACTGGTTAGTAGGGTGCCGTGCACAAGTCAGTTAGTATGTATTTTCATGTGCCACGGTTGGGGTGCAGCTGCACGAGCGCACGTGTAGGGGTCACTTCCAGATCTTGAAATTGACGGGGCCGATTGAGCTCCAATTTGGTACACCGCTAGAAACCGGCGAATAGAGTGCCGTGCACAAGTCAATTGGGGCCTAGGCTGCACGTGCGCACGTGCAGGGTGTCGCTTCCAGATCTCGAAAACGGCCGGGTCGATTGCACTCAAATTTGGCACACCGCTATAGACCGACGAATAGGGTGCCGTGCACGTCAGTCCGTAGCACACCGACTGCGGTCTGCACGTGCAAGGCTCATCCTCTCGTTTGGTGGCGGGCGTTTTTGCTGCGTTGACAAAGGTGCTTGCTCAAACAACCTGCGGTCCCGCGATGCGGAGCCCGGCATCGCAGATGCCGGTAACCGAAGGTTTGTTGTCAATAGTTAAAACACTATTCTTTAGAATTGTGTTTTTCTATTGAAAAACAAATCTGAGTTCCCTGACAATTTGGCAAAAGCTGCCTGAGATCAGTACAACTTGATGCTCTTGAAAACGGCTGCTCCAAAAATTCTGATTTTTTCAGGATTTCTAGTGGGCCAGGTGATCTACGTTCTGGTATGGGTCTCCCCTCCGCGGACCATCTGGTGCACGTGCCACGTGACTTTGAAAATTCCCGTGTTAAGCAAATGGGCAAAATGAAAAAATGCGTTCCACGGCAGATTGCTCGAAAACGATCCAAACGACCCCCCATTTTCTTCCATGCAGATCAACCACCATTCGGTGCACTACCCATGGGTATGTCGCAAAGTGGCCGGAAAAGTCCAGAACCACGTGCCACGTGCCGTTGAAAATGACCCTGCACACCGGAAATTGGGACCTTTGGTCATTTCGGCGCACCCATGATGCATACTATGGCGTGGGTGACCAAACAATGGGTATCATCTGGTCGGCAACTGTTTAAGGTGTCGTCCAGTGGGCCAAAGTGGTAGTTTCAAACTTTTGGGATCCACCATTCTGGAGATTCTTTTTGACAATATACTTACGTTTCTTGGCGCAATGTTCATTCCACCCAGCCGGTCGTCAATGCGCTAGGTGACCCAAATGACGATTGACCTGAAGGAAGTTGGGGCGAGGAACACGCACGTGCCATCCGTTTTTTAATTGGGCGCTTTCATCTAGGAGATATTTGCAGATATCTTTTTGATTTGCGAAAATGACCATTGACCAGCCTAGCGGTATGCCAGTCGTTGATAAATTATTATCTTGCTGCGGCCGGGCGCTTATTTGCGGTGTTTGCGTTTGGCGGCTGGCGGGCGACTTTTAGTCGTTTTCGGTTAGCAGTTAGCGTCGGTGCGGTGCGGGCGGTTTTATTTTTTTTTCGGCGTTTCGGCGTTTTTCTGTGTGGTTTGCGGCGGTCGGTCGATTTTTTTGCCGTTTGCGTTGGCTTTTCGGGCGTGCGTTTTACACGTTTTGCGGTGTTTACGTTTTGCGGCGGGCGGGCGTTTTGTGTTTTTGCGGTGTTTGTCTTTGGCGGCGGGCGGGCGGGAGGGCGATGCGGGCGGTTTTCTTTTTTTGCGTCGTTTGCGGTGTTAAATTTGTTTGCGGTTGGCGGCCGCTTTTTCGTTTTTTTGCGGTGTTTTTTTTTTGGCGGCGGGCTGGCGATTTTTAGGCGTTTTCGGTTGGCGGTTAGCGGGCGTGCGATGCGGGCGGTTTTATTGTTTTGCGGCGTTTTTGCGTTTTTTTATTTGCGGTTTGCGGCGGGCGGCCGTTTGTTTATTTTTTGCGACCTTTGCGTTGGCGTTTATGGCGTGCGTTTTGCGCGTTTTGCGGTGTTTGCGTTTTGCGGCGGGCGGGCATTTTTCACAATTCAAAGTTCAAACCTTCGGGCCACAGCGCTCCTCGAAAAGCGCTGCCCTCGAGTATGCGCTGCGCAGGTGAAAACATCACAGCGCTGTCAGAGCTGTAAGTGTACATTTATGCGTAGTTGCGTGCGTCGGTGGTAACCGGTGCTCCTGCCAGTCTCAGCCCCAAGCCTGTCTATGCAAAAATGGTTCAGCATGAGCTTCAGTCTGCGAGTCTACTTGACACAGACATAAAACTGCATAGTAACCAAGCCTGATGCGGGTCCATGAGATGAGCAGCAAAAGTGCCATTTGCTTCGTCAGAGGCCACCAGCCAAGTTAATCATAAGTTTGTATTTAGTGCGCTTCCGTAAGTAGAATGAAGTGCATGGTTGATCTAGCTTCGCGCATCAGTCCTGTTGTCTTCAGATGTCTTTATGCATATGCTTTTGTGCTATTGCATACATAGATAACGCATCTTACCACATTGCATCTAATACCGACAAGGATCTCTGTGTCTTCATCTTTTGTTTGCATTCATAAAGAAATGCAGAAGGTTTTAATTCCACATCATGAGCATTGAGCATTCAACTGGAAACATATGTAGGGGAGACCCGGGAGGTATGGGCCGGTTTTGTGAAAAGGCAATTTTCTTCCAATGGGCAGTGGCTAGGCCCGGTTTTTCACTCTGTGTACGTGAAATTGCCTTTCGCCTGCAACGTGTGCCTGATATTAGGCATCTGGGATCAACTATTTTGTCTCGAGATAACTTTCAATAAATCATGTGCTTTTTCGATCCATCAAAATACACCGGGAGGTATGGGCCATGGCCCGGGAGGTATGGGCCGGTGCCATGTTTCATATTCTTTTCTCGACAATGAGAATAATACTCGTAGCTGGTATCTACCTTGATCTCTCTTAGAGCCCAGGAACCGCATAAGCGCCCCACAGCTTACTACATGGAGGTCACTTGTGCCCATATGTATTTTGGTAAACTTAAGCATGTACCATGAAATAAGCTAAATAATATTTTTTCTGTTCGAATGAAATTTGTAGTGAAAATGTTCGACCTTGCGCGACAAAAATAAAACTTATTGACGGGGACATTCAATGAAAGCATCTTTTTTTATTTATTTAGGATCAACGGGGTGGGTGGCCCGAACCTCCCGGTTAGGACGCCAGAATGTGCGTAGCATCTCAGCTCAAAATCTTGCAAGAAAGCTTCAAATTGTCTATCCAATCTTAATTTGCATGCTTTAAACTTTATGTTAGCGATGGTCTGGCATCATAAAACGAGCCTGGTTCAAATTTATCACGAATTTTCTGTATGTACTGTATTTTACTCGAAGATGGCAAAAACGCTTTATCACCGCTCATTGCCAAAGTAGACTGAGGAAGATTTTGAAAATCACGTGGGATGTATAACGGAATGGCGGCTACCAGTTAACGCCATCAAATGTGTAAAAATACGCAACACTTCTTCAAAACTGCGATGGTCCATACCTCCAGGGGGCCCATACCTCCCGGGTCTCCCCTATAGGTAACATAGGTAGGTAGGTACGCTTTATCTTGTAGTTGCACATGCACATCTTAGTTCAAGCTATCTCGCTCGCCGGAAATCATCTTTCATTGACGTAATTTAATCTGAATAATGGCGAAGAACCGCAACGTTTGAACGATGTCAAAATAACGATTTTGTTATTGGGACGTCACAGAAAGCATTTAGTTAATTGTGCCATCAACCGAAAACCGTGAGCGACTTCCAAGGACCTGCGTCTGATTAAATTAAAGACTCAGTGATTTGCTGCCGTAACGCTGACTGATATCAGCAGCAGAAGTCATGCGTGAGAACTGTGAACCATCACGACAAATGCAACGATAAAGCAGCTTTCAAAGAAATAAAATGAAATCATCCACTTGATAATTTGTGATTGCATATTCTTAGCCAAAAGGTGCATAAAATGCAACTATTTTAGCCACTTATCGGTTCCATTTCGGTGGAAGCAGAACATATATCAAAAGAGTCTCACCGGCAGAAGATTTGGAACCGATCTGGACTTTGGCGGCGCGAAGTCAGCATTTGTTGTCGACTGCCAGAACTTGACGTCCGATATTCTCTCTGCCCAGTCTTTACAGTATGACAGGTTGTGTGGAGGACGGGGGCAGCTCGGCTGGAAGAAGAAAAGATAATGATCAATTTGAATATAAGTGATTTTGCGTGCAATCGAAATCAATTTCAATTTAAAGATACTCTTTCATCAAACCGCATTTTTGTATTTCTTTTCAGCTTTAGTTAAAAAAAAAAATACTAGTTACAGTTAGATGTCTTATCATCATTAGACCCATAAGTAGAAGTAAAGGGCCTCAGTGAATAGGCATTGAATACCGAAGAGTACTTACGTTTTCATCAGGACATCTTGAGTTTGCCGTTGGATTTGCACGAACCGGTGTGTAGCAGGGCATTTTATTTCACGGTAAATAAAATGCTAACGTAGCCTTTTGTTTAAATAATGCAGAAATTTTAAATGGCACCGCTCGATGAATACAAGACCAAAAACAAAAGAGACAACGATAACAAAACAAATTTGTAAAATTGTTCCTGGAACTGTTCAATATTCTTAGCAAGGTAAAATATCTCGCTCGTGATAACGTTAAGGAAACGCCGCTCCTCAAAAGGTACCTACCTGCCATGCTGTTTACCAAAAGGTGATTTTTGAAATGGATCAATCCACCAACGGCCGCGCTATTTTGAAAACAGTTTTGGTTTGCTCATAAGTACCTAAAGCTATAAGCACATCCCATTTTCCTTTTAGAATAACCTAGACTGTATTATCTATTTATCTATTTCACGTCATAGGCCATATCACATAGCCGATGCTATTCTATATAATGCCAGGGTCAACATTTATAAAAGAAAAACAGGACTTGTAATGGAAAGGTCTCAAAATTTACCTGACCCTACATAGATCACCGGTATGGAGGCTCCGAGGTCTGCATTTTATACAGGGTCCGGCAAAAGTCTTGACGTAGTTTTAAAATCGTTCCACACTTCAAGCCATTGTAAATAAAATAGTTGTTCAGCGCTCAATGTATTGTCCACGGACAAGCAAACACTTGCGAACACGGTTCGGCACACTGGCCACGAGAGTGGGAAGCACAGACGGCTGGATTCGTGACCACGCAGACTTGAGCTGCGTCTCCAGCTGCGCGAGGTTGGTTGCTGGCGTCTGTTTGTCGAGGTCTTTCTGGACGATCGCCCACAGCTCTTCAATGGGATTTAGGTCGGAACTGTTCCCCGGCCCCTTTTCCTTCACCCAGAAGTGCGGCAGGTTGTCTCAGCACCACTGCTGGGCTGTGGCAGAGCGATGCGCTGGAGCCCCTTCCTGCATGAAGATGGCTTTCGACCTCTCAGCCACCATCCGTCGCTTCAGAACAGCCGTTTCTGGGAGTTCCTCCGAGATGGTCTCCACATAATACTTGGTGTCCACCTTCGTCTTGGGCGGGATGACATGGAGCAGCTCACTGAGCACTTAATGTGACACCATCCCCCACACCATCAACTTAGCTGGGAATTTGACAGGAGCTGTGGGCACACTGGCTGCGTCGGGCGCCCAAACAAATGCGGCCATTCTGGCGATTTGGTGGGTGTTAAGTGCTTCCACCACCTTTGCACTGGTCGGAGAGGGGCGCCGACATTATTCGCGACCAGACTTTGTGACATTCCCGCTTGAATCATGCCGATGGCTCGATTCCTGAGACTGACATCGTAATATTTGACCATGGTGTTTTCAGCCTTCATTTCAACTGCACGCTCGCTACTCAAATGACCTCGCACAATCAGCCGCTGACCCTTAGGTTATCTGTGATCTCATACCCCGGGGCACAATAGATGCGCTGACACAATGGCGTTGGAAGCAAAACGCTGGGTGGGGCAAAACGCGCATGGGAAGACACAGAAACTAGAATACCACATACGACAAGACTTTTGCCGGACCCTGTACATAGGTACTGCTGCCCTAATCAATCGCTGTAATAAATTGTCAAAACGGCACGCCGATATCGCGTTTCCGATTCTTTCTAGTTCGTTTTCAAATTACTAGTATTTTCTCTGTGTATCTCACCTGCACGGCCAGAGCTGCATGGTGCAGCAGGACACCAGCATACAATACAGCACTGAACGGACCGATTTCATCAGACCCATGGCGGCGTACTCTGGCCACAGGCGGGACTGTCAGCAGCTGCCCCCTGTGGATACCTATCTGCACCCTGCAGGGTGGCGAACGCCAATACTTTATATGTAACGCTGAACTGCACCACTACCCAGCCCGGCTGTTTGGGGAGGGTAGAGTGGAAGTGCCGCGACTGCCGCGCGTCTTTATACCGTCTAAATGCACCTCTTAGAGTGTCACATTGTCCGGCACTTGCTAGGAACTAGAACCGATAAGTGGAGTCAATGGGTGAATTGAATAGTCATCTACTGTGAAGGCAGTCGGCAGAGTACCTACGCTCCTTTGCCGATATGCAGACGACTATTTGCACACTTTTGCACGGACCCGAAAAAAATGGATCTGAGATCTGATCCCACGACTCTTGATCTCGGATCTAATGAGATTAAAGATCCAGCTCTCTAGGCATGCCGAGTGATCCATTGAAATCATAGATCCGAACCTATTTTTGTCTAGGAATCCAGTGAGATCACAGATCCCACTAACTTTTTGTCGACTGGTAGCCTGAGCTGAAATGTCAGAGACGGCTGAACTTTTCAGCGAAGGTGCCAAAAGGATGCCCCAGATGGTATGCAAACATTACGCCGTTTTTATGTTATTGGCGAAGAACCCCATGGAAGATTTATCAGCGCCATCCCCCCCCCCGGCCGAAGGTTAACCCTCGCCCCGTGGGGGGCCAATTTGGCCCCCCTGTGGTTTTTCCTGAATAGCAAGAAAACGGCAGCGCGCAGCGCCGCCAAATTTTCAGTACCTTCCCGGGCATCAATTTGACACCTTCACACAAAATTACAAGTCTTAGGTCACCTTAGGTCAGGAGTTATTGAAGTCAAACTGAGGTCATGTTCGAGCAAAAATGAGCAAAAAACATGCAATCTTTAAACGCTCACCGAATCTAGAGTTACCTACCAAGCAATTTCAAAGTTCTTTATATGGTCATGTAGACAAAAAGCGGCGCTACAAGACTGCCATCTCGGATTTCCAAAATTTTGGGTGTTTGACCCCTAAAAATTCAAAACATTGATTTTTTTAGAAAACTCAAAAAGCTTCCAAAATGTTTCGAATTTCGAAAAAACTGGAATATATGTGATAGTCCCTATGCTCTTCTATATACAAACCAAATTTTAGATCGTTATCTCCTTTTTTGGCAAGTTATAGCGAAAAAAAACTGTTGAAAATTGATGAAGTCAAATTTTTTAGCTCAATTTTTAGCAATTTTAGACCACGTAGCGCAAAACAAAGACCACCATTGAACTCCCCGTGACGAGTTGCATCGAATTGATACCCATTTTATGCAAAAATATCAACTTTGAAATTTGACCTTATTTGACCTGACCTTGACCTGACCTTGACCTGACCTTGACCTGACCTTCACCAGAACATAATCTTAACTGACCCCAAAGGCTGTCTGACCCGATAATCGTATTTGGCATATAAAATGGACCATAAAACATGCATCACATGATATTTTCATATTGTGACCCTCAGTGACCTGACCTCTGTGACCTGACCTGGTATCAGTGACCTCAAATAGCAAAATATGTGTGTGAAGAACATTTCCCCATCGATGATTTTTATTGAAATGCATTTTATTCGATTTTACAACGCATTTCTTGAAATGTCTGTAAACGGTGAAAATTCGACCTTTGACCTGACCTGTGACGTCATCGGTTTGACCTAGGTCAATGAAATTGGTTCACAAGGTAGTTCTCTGATGGGGCTACCCAACACCGTTTGCAGCTTGTCGCTAGGTTGCGTGGTTCTCGAGATCTTAGGGGGGGGGGCAATTGCCCCCCCCCCCCAGCAGGGCGCGTTGCTCGGCAGACCCCAACGGGGCGCGGGTTAACCCGCGCATGACTGGGGGGGGGCTCTACAGAGCCCCCTCCCGTTTTTCGGCAATATCTTCTAAACCGTTTCACGGATCTACACAAAACTTGCAGTACCCTCAGCAGCATCAATTTGACACCTTGTGTTTAAATGTCAACTTTCTAGCTACCATAGTTTGGCCGGAAATAACGTCAGAGTGACGTCATGCGGCCGATTTCGATGCAAAATATTGAATTACGAGAAACGCTGTCAAGAGCTTAATTTTAAAGCTAGATCCGATTTATTTGCATCAATGGATACGTGGATATCAAACTGCTATCTGGAATTTTCGAAATTAAAAAAAAATAAAAAGAAATATGTTTTTACAATTAAATAAAAACAAATATTTTTATTTTCTTCAAAAAGTTTTTGATAACCGGAATATATGTGATAGAACACACACTGATGAACTACTCTAGCAAGTTTTAGCTCAATACCTTCAAAAATAGCCAAGTTATTTGCATTAGGTATTGTCAAAATTTTGCAATTATGTATTTTTCAAAACTTTATCAATACGTTTTTGACATCGTACAGCAATATAAATGGCACCATCGTGTTTCTGAGCTCAAAGCGTATCTGATAGGCATCTTTTTTGGTGAAAAATTTCATTTTCAAAATTTGACCTTTTCTGACTTGAAATTGGCCTAACCTCCGGTAAATTCAGCTAAAAATGACCTCAAATGACACAGACGACATTATCTTTTTTTTGAAATCTACGTGTAAAATGGACCTGAAACATGCGTCACGTGACCGATACATGATATACAATTTTCGTGACCTAGGATGACCTGGCCTTGACCTGAAAAAAAAAATCGAAGTAAAAGTTCGGTACCCTCAGGGTATCTAGGGCATGTGTCAAAAAGTGCGTAAGCCAATGAGCTTGATCGGATTTGTCAGTCGGCGGCCAGAGCCTAACTTGCAAACAAGCAAAAATGCCGATAATTTTTACTTTGACCTGACCTGTGATGTCATCGGTGACGTCGAGGTCAATGATAATAGGTTTCGTTCGACAGTTTTTCCAGGGCTATCAGACGCCGTTTGAATTTTGACGATCGGCCCAGTAGTTTCGGAGTTAGGAGGGGGGCTATGAATAGCCCCCCCCCCCCAGTAGGGCGCGTTATACACAGACCCCAGTGGGGTGCGGGTTAACCCGCGCCCCGTTGGGCTCTGCCGAGCAACGCGCCCTGTTGCGGGGGGGGGCAATTTGCCCCCCCCCCCCCTAAGATCTCGAGAACCACGCAACCTAGCGACAAGCGGCAAACGGTGTTGGATAGCCCCATCAGGGAACTACCTTGTGACCCAATTTTATTGACCTAGGTCAAACCGATGACGTCACAGGTCAGGTCAAAGGTCGAATTTTCACCGTTTACAGGCATTTCAAGAAATGCGTTGTAAAACCGAGGAAAATGCAATTCATTGAAAATCATCGATGGGGAAATGTTCTTCAAACACATATTTTGCTATTTGAGGTCACTGATACCAGGTCAGGTCACAGAGGTCAGGTCACTGAGGGTCACAATATGAGAATATCATGTGATGCGTGTATTATGGTCCATTTTATATGCCAAATACGATTATGTGGGTCTGGCAGCCTTTGGGGTCAGTTTAGATTATGTTCTGGTGAAGGTCAGGTCAAATCATGTCAAATTTCAAAGTTGATACTTTTGCATAAAATGGGTATCGATTCAATGCAGCTTGTCACGGGGTCTTTGTTTTGCCCTACGTGGTCTAGAATCGCTAAAAAATTGAGTTCAAAAATTTGACGTCATCATTTTTGAACAGTTTTTTCGCTATAACTTGGCCAAAAAACGAGTATCGATCTGAACTTTGGTATGCATATAGAAGAGCGCAGGGTCTATCGTATGTAGGGGAAGCCGGGGGAAGCCCGGCATAGTAAGTTCTTTTTCATTTTTATTACATACCATACGTGCTGTATAAAATGTTGATATCCCGGCAGCTGCTGGGGTATTTCGCCACCCACCGTTTGCTGGGGGGGGGGGGCGTTAAACGCCCCCAGCCGATAACTCGAGAACCAATAGGCGCAGCGAAACGCACGAGGCGTCAAACGAAAGAGCGCGACGAGACGCTTCAGATGAGTACTTTAAAATTGATTTTGAGGTCACAGGTTGGGTCAAGGTCAGGTCAAACACCTGAAATCGGGCTTTCAGTAACATGGACTTCAGGACTTCGCAATGGGCGCCTCTCGTCATAAACTCTGTCAAAACGGTGCACAATCCTTCATATAAGGCCTACAAGAGTGTTAGTTCCATGTAGGGGTCAGTCAAGCATAGGTCAGGGTCAAGGTCAGGTCAACCGGGTGGGCACATATCCCCGAAAATCAAAACTGATATTCGTAGCCTGTGACACATGTTTTATGGGTAATTTTGGGCGTAGAACACGATGGTGACATTCATTTTATCATATGTGTACGTGTTTGGATCAAAAAGTTCAATTTAAGAAATTCATGTATCATGGTCGTGAAGTAGTCACGAGAAATTGCCAAGATTCAGTTTAACCCTCGCCCGTAAACGGCGATCTGCCACCTTCGCCCATGCAGGGGGGGGGGGTTGGTGCGACCCCCCCCCCCCTTGGCGTTTGAAAACGGAGCGTCGTAGAGCTTAGCGGAAAAGACCAACGGATTGCTCTCGCCGAGATCTCGCGATTGGTGGTATATTTTTTGGTCCTAGGTCAACATTTGACCTACTTTTGACCGGTCAAAGGTCAAATTTTCGGAAAAATAGACTTTTTTCAACTTTCCGCGGCGATTGCGGCAAAACGGTGGGAGATATCGACTTGAAACCTTCACTATCGTGTTCCTTGATCAATTCTCTATCGTTTGGTATGTATTTCGTTTCCCTAGCTCTAAAAATGGCGCGTTGGGAGCGCCGGAAGTCGGCAAGGTCACAGTCGGCGACAGAAATTCGAAAAATCAAAATTTAAATTTTTGTAATCTGATTGTATTTTTGGATTTGGAAGGTCCATTTGCTCCCTATAGAAGCTAATATTGCTGCATATTCCCATTGAGGTGACAAGAATTAGCAAAATAGTGGTTCGGGCGCTTTTCAAAAATAGTACCGGACGCTGTTCCTCTTGTGACGTCATAGCTCCGTGACCTGACCTGACCCGGTCAAGTTTCTTATACCATATGATAGCCAATACTTGCCCCAACATGCATGGGAAGTTTCATCACGATCCATCAACCGATGTCCGTACCACCGGCAGGAAACCTCGGGCGTTGGCACTCAGTTTGTGAAAATCCGGCCGGAGGCTGTTCCCTTTGTGACGTCATAACTCCGTGACCTGACATGACCCGGTCAAATTTTTTTGATCAAAAGATGCGCAAGGTTTGCCCCATAAGGTACTCAAAATTTGGCGGCGCTGCGCGCCGCCGTTTTTGCACTATTTCCGAAAAACCTCAGGGGGGGGGGTTGCACCAACCCCCCCCTACATGGGCGAGGGTTAAGATTTTGGAAAATGCGGAACGGTAATCAATAATCGAAGATTGCCATGTGATTGTTTATGGTATTGGCAGTCTAATGGCGTTTACGGCATGTCTGTATGTCTATTCTGTGATTTTATATGATTTTTTGAACATATGCCGTTTTTGGTCGAAAACTCAGAAATCATGACGTCACTAAAACCTCGATATCTCAAAAATTTTCCAAGCGATTTTTTTGAAACTTTGTCACAATAAACTTCAATCAATTCCCTACAGGTACTCAAATTTTGGCGCGCCTGCGGCGCGCCATTTTTATGCTATGGCCCGGCGAAAAAAGTGGGGGCGTTTAACGCCCCCCCCCCCCCCAGCAACTCACGGGATATCCTGCTAGCTAGCTAAGTTCATTGGCCGTGTTTTCCCAAAAATTCGGTTTCGTGGAATAAGTATAAGGTTGAGAAAATCGAGTTTTAAAAAAGTGTTGATTTTTCTGGGGTAAGCCCGGCATAGGGGTAACGCCGGCCACCTCCCCAGCGCTTTACAACGATTTGATGAAACCATTATGTGTTTTCCAACTATTAACGGAAAGTGAAATATTAAAGGGACCCTCCCACCTTCAAAAAAGTTAATGAATTGGCACGAAAGTGATGTCGCTCGGTTCAGAAAGAGCGAAAACGAATATCTACCAAATTTCATCGAAAAATATTCACCGGTTTTCAAGATATTAGACTTTTACTTTTGTTTACTTTTTGGGATCTCCGCTGTTCCTAGCGACTTTATTTGAAAGTGCGGCATTTGTTGCACGCAAAGCAGCATATACCACCGCGTGCTACCAAACGTTTTAGTAAAAGATTTAAAAATCGTTAGATCTCCGCTGACGTCACAAATTCTAAGGGGGCCTACCAATGCACTAGCCCCTTAGAATCCGAAAACTGCAAGTTTGAAATTTCATATCTCCGAATCAAAGCATTTGTCGATGTTGTGAGTGCCCAAACCGGTATTTGCAGGCCATGGCCACCAATTTGGCTATCTCAACTCAAAACTAATGTTAACCCTATTAGTGGCAGGGGGGGTTGTTTTTATCCAGCCCTCAGGTTTTTCGGGAATATCTCCGAAACCGCTGAAGCTACGATGCTGAAATTTTCTGACTTTTCCTAAAACTAAATTGGGCACATTCCCTGAAAATTTCAAGATCATAACTTTACCAGGGGCGGCTCCAGAGCACTGGGAATTGGGTGGTCCTATTCGTGAAGCGAGTCATTTGGGCGAAGATGACGATGCTGCACCAGTTTTACGAACAGTGAATGAAAGGTATCATGTGATAACATATACAAAGTTATTGTGCATCCTCTTTTGACACGTTTTTGCTATAATAGGCGGATCCAGGCGTCCAAAAAGGGGGGTTATTTTTTACCTCCCAACATAGGTGCCCTGACACCGCCTATGCATGACCAATACAATAGGGTTGGGACCTATCTGCATGCTCTGTATGTTTTGGTAAAATAAAAAAGCTCAGAATTTTTAATGATTTAATTTAAAATCACTTTGTTAAAAAAATGCCTAGTTAGTTCAGAAATTAACTATTTGTGGCTGAAAACGACTTGCTTTTGATTGGTCGGGCTAATTATGACGTCACATGTAGGTATATAACTGTCTGTATATTTGGCGCAGTTGAGACATACATTTTCTATGTATTTTCCTATGGTAAATCGGAGCGATTGGTCGTGTTTTCAGTGTCTCTTTATTTTGCGCTGGTATTGCGTGGCTAAGAAGTTTTATCAAGAATGGCATATACTAAAATGTTCCTTTAATAATGGAGCTTCAATATCTGTGAGTTTTATTGGCAAGCGAAAACTGATTTCGCTGTTATTTTATCTGGAAATTACTCATTTTTTTTAGGTCAATATTCAAAATATTTTACGGGAACAAGTTGGCGCTTTTCTTGATTTTTGCACTCAAATCGCGTGCGATTCAACTGTATTGGAACTTGCAAAGAAGCTTGGTGATTAATTAACTGTGTTGTTATGGCACTGTTTGCAAAGCATGGATAATGAATTCTGCCAAAGACTTAGCTACATAGCAATGCCTCAAGTAATACGCAGGAGGGACAGAATTCAGAGTCCGATCGAGAAGAATCGGTGCAAATGCTACGAAGACCAGGCAGCTCTGATACAATAGCTAGTCGTCTCACTACTCTCACTCCATTAGACCAGCTGATTCCTGACAGCACCGACTCGGATGCAAAGATGGAGCTCATCTTCCAAGCCAGAAACCAGTTCTTTGATGGAAGATGTGATGCTGCCTCTGTCTCTGCTTTGTTGGCCACTTTGGACGGGGCGGAGCTCCGCTCCTTGCGTGAGCGGTTATTCGCCTGTTATCCAGAAATAGTTCCTTCGTTTGCTGGCCGTTCCCTCATTAGGTGCAATACGGGGAGCTGTTATCAGGGAAGTAACTTTCCATATGAAAGGAGTGCAGGTGCACCCCCGTCCCCCATCCACTAGAAGTGCACCCCCATAGGCTAAGCGGCGCCCCACACGCCGCCCCACACGATTAGCTCTAGAGCAGATGGCGAGGGTGATTCCTCGGCTACATTCCATCTCGGCGTCGTGATGCTTGTGGGCTTGGAAAGCGTCCAGTCGTATGTAGGGTAGTGTAGGGGTAGGGTTGAGTTCAATAAGGTCCTTACATTTGAAAGGTTTGAACAACCCGCAATCAGCACAACATACCACAAGTTAAATAAAAACTACCAAACTCCGCCCAACTAATATTAATAAACATTACAGCCAAACTAATGGCCTAAATAAAAATATATCTCAAATCCTAACAGTTATCGCGGGTGATGGCGCCATGAGTTCCTATTATCCAAAACAGATGCAAATAAACATGTTTGTATGTCCTATGTATGTTTGTTTTAAAAACGTTGCAGCGGCGCTGGGAACTGCAGTCTTAGATCTGGGTATGTTTGGCATCTGCAACTCTTCATATACACATTAACCCTATTTCGGACGGGGAGACCTTTCAGGATTTTCTTGTACAATTGCCAAACGCTGCGAGACATTCAGCTCATATTTGGTGACTTTTCCTAAATGCTCATTGCGCACATCTCAGCAAAAAAAAAAAATCCGGGTCAGGTCAGGTCAGGTAACCAGAGCGGGTTTGTTGACCCCACCTCAGAAAAGTTTGCAAACACGTCAGAGCTTGAGTTTTTCACGAAGTTATTTCCTCTCATCAAGTCTTCAAAACAGTACCTGCAGTATGTGTCGTTTGTATATCTCAGAATTTTTGATCTGTGACCTGAGGTTAGGTCAGAGTCGTGACCTTTACATTGCAAGCCTATGGAAAAGTATTGAAATGCGACCTGCACCTCGAGTAAACGAGTGAAAACCACCCAATTCTTTAAGAATTATGACAAATTATCTTATCTGTAATGATCCAGGTGCAATTTACTGACAGGGACACCGGAGAGGGTTATCTGAGCCGAGATCATGTGAGGTGATATCTACCATACATCAATGCTCACAATACTTACAATATTGACAATGCTTTTGCTTACAACACTTACAATACTTACGATGAGACCAGCAAGCACTCTGCCGTTACAGTTCTAACTTCTGTTTCGAAAAACGACGTTACACACATTCGCTGCCAGCATAACATGTATTGTTTGACAGTAACAAAATACAATTGACATCTGAACCCCAAACGGACCGCCATCCACTCAAATTTTATAACCCTGACCGGTCAGGGGGCGAATGGAGATCATTTCCTGGGCATTACACTCAGCCCTTGCACAAAATATCTCACCTCACAGTGATCATTACAACAATATCACCGACTTGATAGTGGATTTCAAAGTACTTGCATCAGCTCTTCCTGCTATTGCAGACGACCATCTCCTCAGGGTAATGTTGTTCGGGACATGAACGAAGATCGTTTTCGGAGTTTCATAAGTGCTACTGCAACAGCCTGGCACAAAACAGGACTTGTACGCTCTTCTCTGCACTTTGCCCTTCAGTATATCACAAAATAATTGTTTAGAATCCATCTTACGCTTCTTTCACAGTCTCCCTTGCCACCGTAGGGCGTAGATAGATTGTTGTTGCTGGTAAGTTAAGGCACGGTAGATAGAAATTACCTCGGTTCTCAACGCCTTAAGTTATTTTCATAAAAAAGAACAAATAAATGATCAATAAGATGACAGGAATGTAAACATTTTAATCGTAAAGTAGTCAAAATATTGGAATGAGCTTTTGCTTTTCAGCATCCTCCGATTCATCATCTTTATCATTTGAAAATTCGAGGTACATAAAATGTTTATCACGCGCTCATGTTAAGTGGGAATATAGTACACGGCAGACACATCAATTTTTGACACTGAACATTTCATCCGTAAATGTTTTAGCATAATTTAAAGGTAAAAACAGCGCGAATGGCAGAGTGAAGCAAACAACATCTTTCACCCATTGATATAACATGTAATCTGTGGTGCGCCAGATGCGCCATTATTTGTCAACCGCAGAAGGTGACATGTGACGTAACAGCATCAAGAGCATCTTTTTTCAAGAACTTTTCAAAACAAGTTTCCTATCTTTCTTCCCCCATTTCTCTCAGCTTATTGATTTTATGAGGCAATGGTATGCACCATAAATTCTGTGAAAATAGTTTGATCATTTTCATGCATTCTTAAAAAAATCGAGTTCCCAACCCCATTTTAGTCGTTCTCTCATGAGAAAATTGTAACATAACAAGACCATTGACACCCTTTTTAGAAACAGTACCAACAAAAACCTTATTTACTATACTTTTTGTGTACCCCCAATCTCAATGATCTGTATCCGCCTATGATTTTTGAAAATGCATATTTTTAGGATCCATGTGAATTCCTGGTTCATTCTCTATCGATCGGCAAAAGTTGCGTTAAGATTGGTTCAGAAACCTGGCCGTGATAAGCAGTCTAAAATGTATCTGCAATTTGCCCGTTTTTACCCCCTCTACCCCCTATTGACATTTTTTAATTTTATTTTTTTTAGAAATGTAGATCTCGTTGAGCGAAATCGAATGCCGTTTGAATTTTGAAAATCGGCCCGTTAGATCTCGAGATATCAAGGGGGGTCGTAAACAGCCCCCCCCCCTGCCACTAATATGGGGTAGCCAGGAGCCTGCCACTAATAGGGTTAAGGTGGGAGTGTCCCTAAGGTACTGATTAGCTCTGGACATCTTAGAGTTTATGTCACTACTGGTATTTTAGCTAGCGTCTACTACATTAACAGTACAGGTCGATGAAAATCGTGATGCAAAATGAACAAAAAATGTGTATTTCAAAATTCCTTAAAATTTATTTTCTTTTTACCTTAATGCAACATATTGCATATCATTCGACTCGGCTGATGAAGAACACAACGACACCATTTTTGAAGCTCTAGCTTCATTGTCTGTCGCGTTATCTGCAAAAACGTAGTTTGACCCTAGTTGACCTTAAGTGACATGACTGGTTTTGTCTATGATAACATGTTTATTTTCGAAATTTATCTTTGATCTAGGTGTAAACCAAACCTGCTCAGTACCTATTATCTCATGGAAAACAGTGGTTTAGTGGCATTGCTCTCGGTTGGGGGTAAGCTTGGCCACTCGCCCGGGGTTACCCCAATGTGCTAATTTTTATTTTAGAACAGCGATATTCGAAAAAATGTCATACTTAAGCCAGCCTGCCTCGTCACCCCTCACTACAAACACTTAAACGGTCCTTACATAACATTCGTATAAATATTAGTACTGTATGGTATAACATTAACAGTGCAAGATATCTCACTTTTTAGCTAAAAACCCTTAAAATATCATTTTTGCGCTATAACTTTAACAATATGCAATTTTTGTTAGCCTTAAAGGGACACTCCCACCTTAACATTAGTTTTGAGTTGAGATAGCCAAATTGGTGGCCATGGCCTGCAAATACCGATTTGGGCACTCACAACATCGACAAATGCTTTAATTCGGAGATATGGAATTTCAAACTTGCAGTTTTCGGATTCTAAGGGGCTAGTGCATTGGTATGCCCCCTTAGAATTTGTGACGTCAGCGGAGATCTAACGATTTTTAAATCTTTTACTAAAACGTTTGGTAGCACGCGGTGGTATATGCTGCTTTGCGCGCAACAAATGCCGCACTTTCAAATAAAGTCGCTAGGAACAGCGGAGATCCCAAAAAGTAAACAAAAGTAAAAGTCTAATATCTTGAAAACCGGTGAATATTTTTCGATGAAATTTGGTAGATATTCGTTTTCGCTCTTTCTGAACCGAGCGACATCACTTTCGTGCCAATTCATTAACTTTTTTGAAGGTGGGAGGGTCCCTTTAACGTTTTTGCTGGCGTTACCTTAGCTGCCACGCTGAAAGGACAAAGACTTGAGCATTTTATTGTGAATAATTTAGCCGGAAACAGGGTGGCCGGGCTTTCCCCGCGCCCGGGCTTCCCCCGGCTTCCCCTATTCCGTTTTTTTTTTCGAAATTCGGATTTTTTAATTTTTTTTTGAATTTTTCTTTTAAAAAATCATTTTTTTTAATTTTTGGGGGTCAAAAACCCAAAATTTTGAAAATCCGAGATAGCAGTTTTGTAGCGCCGCTTTTTGTCTATCATGGCCATATAAAGAGCTTTAAAATTGCTTGGTAACTGTAGATTTGGTGAGCGTTTCAAGATTGCATGTTGTGCTCATTTTTACTCGAACATGACCTCAGTTTGACCTCAATAACTCCTGACCTAAGGTGACCTAAGACTTAAAATTTTGTGTTAAGGTGTCAAATTGATGCCCGGGAAGGTACTGAAAATTTGGCGGCGCTGCGCTAACTAACAATATTACTACTCAGTTAGAGGGGGGGGGGGGGGCAGAAAAGACGCGTTTGCATAGGGTTTGTTGCAAGCTTTCTGTCAGTGATGTTGGAAAAGATGCCAATGGTGCTTAACAATCTACAAAATGATCCCCTCTTAATATTAACCCGGCAGTTGCTGGGGTATTTCGCCACCCACCGTTTGCTGGGGGGGGGGGCGTTAAACGCCCCCAGCCGATAACTCGAGAACCAATAGGCGCAGCGAAACGCACGAGGCGGCAAACGAAAGAACGCGACAAGACGCTTCAGATGCGTACTTTAAAATTGAATTTTGAGGTCACAGGTCGGGTCAAGGTCAGGTCAAACATCTGAAATTGGGGTTTCAGTAGCATTGACTTCAGGACTTCGCAATGAGCGCCTCTCGTCATAAACTCTATCAAAACGGTGCACAATCCATCATATAAGGCCTACAAGAGTGTCAGCTCCATGTAGGGGTCAGTCAAGCATAGGTCAGGGTCAAGGTCAGGTCAACCGGGTAGGCACATAGGGGAAGGAGGGTGAATTGCGCCAAAGAAAAACGCATATCCCCGAAAATCAAAACTGATATTCGCAGCCTGTGACACATATTTTATGGGTAATTTGGGGCGTAGAACACGATGGTGACATTCATTTTATCATATGTGTACGTGTTTGGCTCAAAAAGTTCAATTTAAGAAATTCATGTATCATGGTCGTCAAGTAGTCGCGAGAAATTGCCAAGATTCAGTTAAAGATTTTGGAAAATGCGGAACGATAATCAATAATCGAAGATGGCCATTTGATTGTTCATGGTATTGGCAGTCCAATGGCGTTTACGGCATGTCTGTATGTCTATTCTGTGATTTTATATGATTTTTCGAACATATGCCGTTTTTGGTCGAAAACTCAGAAATCATGACGTCACCAAAACCTCGATATCTCAAAAATTTTCCGACCGAGTTTTTTGAAACTTTGTCACAATAAACTTCAATCAATTCCCTACAGGTACCCAAAATTTGGCGCGCCTGCGGCGCGCCGTTTTTATGCTATGGCCCGGCGAAAAAAGTGGGGGCGTTTAACGCCCCCCCCCCCAGCAACTCGCGTCGAAATTATTTCCACTGCATCGAAATTATCACCAAATGAACGAGCTAGAACCTCGTCAAAAATGCTGTGTAAACGCGACTTATATGTCTCCTCCCAGCAGGCAAGATTACTTTACTACTCCCAGCAGGGAGCGTATCAAGATTACTACTCGCGTGTATGGCTCAATCAAGATAATTACGGCTCAATAGCCCGGCGGCCGGCGGGGCTCGGGTCAAGTTCAAGTCAGTTCACCAACAGTGGCGGTTCCAGGGGGGAGGGGGGCAAAATGGGCATTTGCCCCCCCAAACGGCATTATTTTAACATTACGTCTATGGACGATGCATGGAAAGAATCGATAAATTGCTATGGTTTTGCCCCCCCCCCCCAAAAAAAAACTCTGAGCTGGATCCGCCTCTGTTCACCAATGACGAACTATAGAATCGGATGTGTGCGATTCACGTAACTAACTATAATATAACAATATACCTAATTCAATTTTGCCATAATTTCAATATGCCATAATATAACATTATGTCTAATTCAATTTTGCTCTGTGTGAAGGAAAACCTTTGTGAAGGAAATGTTTATTACATCATCAATTCTATTGCGTCAAAATTTGATCCTGAGCTATTGAGTAAACCTTGATCGGTGTACTGAGACGAAAACAGCGCAATCGTCAGTCAGCGAGAAATTCTTGTCGGAGTTGGAGTGGTGTGGTTGTGCTCTGGTGGTTGAATTATTTATTCTGAACTGTTATTTATTTTTTATCTAGGCAAATGGTTGTATATTTATATTGTGTGCGCTTCAAGTAATTGCTTACATTGACTCACGCGAGAAGTCTGATGAGTAAAGGTAAGTTTGAAGCTAGTAATATCAGCCAAACATTTAAATCTTCAAATTGAATCCTGACTGTACTCAAGCTATTTTTATGTACTGTGTCAAGTGATTGGGCAGCAAACTGAAGATTGGTTGGTTATTTTCAAAGTTAAGTCTATCATGACAGTCCATGACAGTCCATTAATGTTGACTTAAACTTAAACTTATAATGACCAGTATAACGCCTTTTGGGGCGACTAACGGAGCGAGCGAGAGGGTGGGCCTTGCACGTGCGAAATTGCGAGGGGGTACCTCCAACTGACTTGTGCACGGCACCCTACTAACCGGTCTCTAGCGATGTGCCAAATTTGGGCACAATCGGCCCAGCCGTTCTCGAGATCTGGAAGCGGCACCCTGCACGTGCACACGTGCAAAATGGGTCCCAACTGACTTGCGCACGGCACCCTACTAACCGGTCCCTAACTGTGTACCAAATTTGAGCGCAATCGGTGGAGCCGTTCTCGAGATCTGGAAACGACCCCTGCACGTGCGCACGTGCAGCAGCGCCCCAACTCTGGCACATGGATATGCAGTGCCTAGTGGGTGCCTACCTACATGCCAACTTTCAGCGCAATCGGCCAAGTAGTTACCGAGATATTGCAACAATTACAAAACGGACACCTCTTCGTTTTGCACGTGGCACGTGCATAAGGGGTCACCCACATGCATCAGGAATAGTCCAATACTTGGTAGAAGGAATGAAGCTACCCTACAAAAATTGCCGCGTGTAAATCGGTCAAGTGGTTGCTGAGATATAAGCCTCGCAAAAGCGTGACCATGGCCGGCCGGCCGGCCGCTCATACTCAGAAATTTCCGTTAATCTAATGCGTGGTTCACACCGGATCCGTAATGACGCCGTAACCGTTACGGCCGTAATGAGCAAGACATTTCTCAAGATTCCCCAAGCATTGCAACTTTTCTAGACGAAGTTGAAATTTGGCAACCAGCCGCCGTAAACTGGCATCGTCCACCGTACTCGTTACGGAACCTAACAGAAGTTGGGAAAATTGAACTTTTCGACCCGACCGGCCGCCGTAATGACTTTTGTTGACATGTATCTCCAAAACGGTTTGACTGTTTGATGAGCGGTCTTCTTTGGAGAGGGGATGTATCTTTTCTTCATGGAACTGTGCTATCCATAAAAGTCATGAGTGCCTGTTACAGCGCGTGCCACGTGCGACGTGAGAGGTTCCAGAAGAGCTCGTCATTTCATAACTCGGGAACGGCTGAAGCGATACAGCTCAAAATTTGTTTGTTGTTTTGGCTGGGTGCACACTACACATCCGGTGACCTTTGAACGGTTTTGAATCTCTTCAGCGCGTGCGCACGTGCACACCCCTTTTTAATATCTCGGGATCTGCTGGGCCGATAGCGCTCATATTTTGTATGCTAGAGGACACCATGTAAATATGAATATTGCACAGGTTGGCAAAGACCTGTGCATGCACGTGCGCACGTGCGTACCCCTTTTTAGTATGTGGGGATCGGATGGTCCGATAGCGCTCATATTAAGTATGGTGAAAAACACTATGTTTTTAAGCATATTGCACGGGCTGGCAAAGACATTGATTTGCACGTGCGCACGTGCATACCCCTTTTTCATATCTGTGGATCGGCTGGGCCGATAGCGCTCATATTTTGTATGCTGAATAACACCATGCTTATAAGCAGATTGCACGGGTTGGCAAAGACATTGATTTGCACGTGCGCACGTGCGTACCCCTTCTCCATATCTCGGGATCCGCTGGGCCGATAACGCTCATATTAAGCATGCCGAATGACACCATGCTGACCTGCAGCTTGTACTCGTCAGCGAGGGTATAGGCTAGCACGTGCGCACCCTTTTTCCATAACCGCAGATCGGCTGGGCCGATAGAGCTTATATTAAGTATGCTGAATAACACCATGCATATTAGAAGACTCCACAGGTCAGCGAGCGTATTGGTCTGCACACGTGCGCGTGCTTACCCTTTTTAATGGCATGTTCCGATTGCTTGGGATTGCATCTTTGGTAGGTTAAGCCAAGGTATCGCCGAGCGATTGTGAAGCTTCCAAATGTTGACGAGGGCAGCGGTCTGCTCGTGCGCACGTGCAGACCCTTTGGCCTTTTACCTTAGCTCGAATCAACCTGCCAATAGTTATTATTTCTTGTGAGCATGCCCTCAGCGTGTAACGTTCACGGCTTACTTTGTATCTTGTTTGTGGAGTTCTGAGTTCTGAGTTTCATGGAGTTCTGAGTAAACATCACCGGCCATATTGCCTCTGCTACTTGCTAAATTTGATACTTGGACTTGTAGATATTGGCAGACGTTTGAATCCACATTGACTCTTGGCAAGCCAATCGAGCAAATGGTATACAATCCAGATTCTGGCGTCCGTTGGTATTCCCACCACCCACGAATAGCAAAGAATGTAAGAAATAAACTTCAGCGTTGACGGGCATAGACATGCCCTCTTGTAATGCAAGAAATAATGCAAGAGTCTCCGACCAGTGTTCTGCCCATCGGCGTTTAATTAACAATGATATGACTCGATACAATTGCAGACCGCTATGTCAGAGCAAAATTAACAAATTAAAAGGAAGAGAGTAAAACAAGTCTACATTCTGGCGCTCCAGTATTAAAAACAGCTCTTGACTTTAGTCCATTTTCCGCTTGCCTACAGCTTGCCTATAAACAAAATAGAGTTTTGGCGCACTTGCTTCGAACGGTGACGCTCAGCGATGGCAATTCCCGGTGCACACCGAATCCGTAACCATTACGGCGTTACGGTGTCAAAAAATCGAACTACGCATGCGCGTTGCATTGTGCCCTCCACTTTCGAGATATTTTTTAATCGCCACCGTATTCATTACGGAACGTAACGGTCATTACGGATCCGGTGTGAACCACGCATAAGGAAAGACTACGCTCGCTTCGCTCGCTCCGTAATAAGGCCATCCATAGAAGGTGCAGTCACTCCCCCACCAATCAATCAGACAGATCCTGTGTGACGTAATCCCTGATGCTCACATGGGGTACTCCATTCCTAATCCAGTCGGTATCGGTAACCCTGGCGTCACCGGTAGTGATTTCGTTCAAGGCTAAGGTTTCCTGTATTAGGCTGCCGTGCCAAGCCGAAGCATGCTGTGACGTCACTGGGTAAGAGAAGATAACGTATCACGCTATCAGTATCGACTGAGACTCAGATAGACTCAGACCGACTCAGGCAGACTCAAATTGACTCGACCGACTCAAACCGATTCAGATCGACTCAAACCGATTCAGATCGACTCAGTCCGACTCAGAACGACTCAAACTGACTCAGACCGACTCAACCGACTCAAATCGATTCCGATTGACTCGGACAGACTCAGAACGACTCAGGCTGACTCAAACCGACTCAGGCTGACTCAACCGACTCAAACCGATTCAAATCGACTCAGACCGACTCAAACTAACTCAGACCGACTCAACCGACTCAAATCGCTTCCGATCGACTCAAATCGATTCCGATCGACTCAGACAGACTCAGGCAGACTCAGGCCGATTCAGATAGACTTAGACCGACTCAGATAGACTCAGAACGACTCAAACTGACTCAGAACAACTCAACCGACTCAAATCGTTCCGATCGACTCAGACAGACTCATAACGACTCAGACAGACTCAGAACGACTCAGACAGACTCAGGCAGACTCAAACCAACTCAGGCATACTCAAACCGACTCAGGCAGACTCAAACCGATTCAGATCGACTCAGACCGACTCATATAGACTCAGAACGACTCGAACTGACTCAGACCGACTCAACCGACTCAAATCGATTCCGATCGACTCAGACAGACTCAGAACGACTCAGACCAGGCAGATTCAAACCGACTCAGGCACACTCAAACTGATTCGACTGACTCAAACCGATTCAGGTCTGATGACTCAGATCAAACCGATGGGTCTGTCTGAGTCGGTCTAAATCGGTTTGAGTCGGTTGAGTCGGTCTGTCAGTTTGAGTCGTTCTGAGTCTAGCTGAGTCGGTCTCAGTCGATCTGAATTGGTTTGAGTCGGTCGAGTCAGTTTAAGTCTGTTTGAGTCTGGCTGATGATGTCTGAGTCGTTCCGAGTCTGTTTGAGTCGATCGGAATCGATTTGAGTCGGTTGATTCGGTCTGAGTCAGTTTGAGTCGTTCTGAGTCTATCTGAGTCGGTCTGAGTCGATCTGATTCGGTTTGAGTCGGTCGAGTCAGTTTGAATCTACCTGAGTCGGTTTGAGTCGTTCTGAGTCTGTCTGAGTCGATCGGAATCGATTTGAGTCGGTTGAGTCAGTTTGAGTCAGTTTGAGTCGTTCTGAGTCGTTCTGAGTCGGTCTGAGTCGATTTGAATCGGTTTGAGTCGGTCGAGTCAGTTTGAGTCTGCTTGAGTCGGTCTGAGTCTATCTGAGTATCAGTCGATAGTCGATAGCGTGGTACGTTATCTTCTCTTACCCAGTGACGTCACAGCATGCTTCGGCTTGGCACGGCAGCCTAATACAGGAAACCTTAGCCTTGAACGAAAACACTACCGGTGATGCCAGGGTTACCGATACCATCCAGTCTTCATAACATGGCAGCCAGCTTGACAAAATGTTTGGGGCAGCCGGAATCTGCCCCAATTCCTAAATGGGACAGTTGACCAACGGCTATGGGCAGCTCAATTTCTGTCCCAAATGGGCACAGACGGAGGGCAGCTTAGATTACGCTCTAATCATATCATATCTAGCTGTGAATGCCCACATAATGATATATTACCTGCGTAAACATTTGATTTGGATGCGTATATCAATATGAAATGAAACTCTGAAGAAGAATCATATCTGAATTGGGACGAATCACTCGAATGGGAAACGTGACCTCATCTTCCCATGCTGTGTGAAGCAGTACTTACATGACAAGTTGTATGTCCTTCCATTACCAAAGTGAAGTTTTTTTTTTTACCAAGGTTGAGGTGCAGTTAGTTATCAAATGCAAATGACAGCTACCTAGCAATAATGGCTAACTTGTGTTTCTGCAGAACACCTACTTAGGCCATGGTGTTGCTTGTTTGAAGCTGAAGGAATCGGATTCATGATCCCAAATGAGCCCTCTCTAGACAAATGAGAGGCCTGGAGCCATGGTCCCATTGGATCCAAAACCAAGATCCATGGGATCAGATCCCAGATCCATTGTCTGGAATATGTGCACATGTCTGCTGCCTATGGTTACCTACCTAGCAAATCAGCTGAACTACCTATGATTTTTGAAGCACCTATCTTACAAATAGAATGCTACCAGTCTTGAGAAAGTCTTCTAGTCAGTCTCTCTCTCTCTCTCTCTCTCTCTCTCTCTCTCTCTCTCTCTCTCTCTCTCTCTCTCTCTCTCTCTCTCTCTCTCTCTCTCTCTCTCTCTCTCCCTCTCCCTCTCCCTCTCCCTCTCCCTCTCCCTCTCCCTCTCCCTCTCCCTCTCCCTCTCCCTCTCCCTCTCCCTCTCCCTCTCCCTCTCCCTCTCCCTCTCCCTCTCCCTCTCCCTCTCCCTCTCCCTCTCCCTTTCCCGCTCCCGCCTTCTCCTTTTCCATCTCTCGCTCCTTCTCTCTTCTACTCTCCCTCTTTGTTTCCTTATCCCCTTCCTTCTTCCTCTCCCTCTCCATCCCCATTTGAACCATCTGACTAACTGCACGCCTGTTCTCAGCCATGAGTTTCGGAGCGCTCCGGCTGGCGGTGATCGCCCTGCTGGCGGTAGCTACGCCTGTCTTCGGCCGCCGGTTCCACACGCGTGGCGAGCCGGTCGTGCGTCCGCATCACAGCTCTCGGCCCGTCGAGTTCCACATGCCACCCTACCAGCCCAAGGAGGTCAGTAGGTGGCGCCCGTAGACGGGACTTTGGGGGCTGAAGAAGTGTTTAGAAAGGATTGAGGTTGTGCTGAGCACAACGACAACCTTGTGATATTTTTTTACCACTTGGTGTACTGGCTAGACTACTGTTTGAAATGAAAATTATGTTGTGTTGTGCTCTGAGTCAGTGAATATACTCGTATTACCTAGTTTATGCTTCCTAGCCAAAGACTAACAATTTATGTCGCCTGGACGGCACAGAGATACTGAGGCGGCAGCACACGTCTCCTCCCCAGCCTGAGTGCCTCTTCACAAGCCCGAGTGCCTCTCCCGGACTCCCTCTCTCGGCCGAATGTTGACGATGAGACGACAGCATTATGTTTTACTGCTGGTCAATGCTAATGACGCTCAGGAAGGCAGATGAATGTCGCCAACCGGGGCCGCCGCGCGGAGCGACTTCGCCCAATACTGAAGGCCTTATCTGAAGGCCTTCAGTACCGAAGTCTCTGAATTGAGTCGGTACTGTCGGTACTGAGTCAACTCAGTACCGAGTCTCTGAAGTAGCTCTCGGCTCTTCGAACGAACTTTTGAGACTCTTCCGTCATTTGTTGATTCATTTATAACTAGGAAGTAGCAAAAAGTACCAGCCTGTGTTGTTTTATGAAACTCCCACCTTTTGTTGGACGGGTATGTTTGCATTTTGCAAGTCCTGCTATTGAAAGGCGAGTAAGAATATTGCTCATTATCCATGCGTGAGTAGGTTATAGACCTATCGATGAGTTGTTTTTACAACTCCATTCTTTGACTTCCGCTTTTTAGTAATGGTGTCTTGCCTGTCCGAAAATGCTTTTACACCATTGCTTTATGCCCACTTCTTCTCAAAATCACTCAGCAAGCATTGGAAATAGTACCTATTTATCGTCGCGTATCTTCCTCTCGAGAACCGTTTCGACGTGCATTTTTATAAATATCGGCACGTACTTAACCTGTTAACTATTTTTAATCTATTACAACTCATTAGGTATAGGGAAGCAATCGGAGATCGTATAGTCAGAGACCTACGCTTCTTTTATCCATTATGCATGCATATTGCGTAGCTTGTGGAGATGACTCACGTGACATGGGCCCACCTCGCGACTCACTGACGAGTGATGACTTTCCCCGCTCTAACCTGCTCCACTGCCCCGTATCCCGTGCTTACTCCGCCGTCCTGACCGTCGTGCCCTTGTCCGCGGGGCCGGTTCCGCGGCGGTCACGACGCACGCCGGCTTTTCCCGCGCGTTGCATCATGTGGTGACGCTGTGCACTGTGCAGCCGGCCGGCCTTATACACGGTACGACCAGCCGGTCCGAGTGCACCGGTTCTGGAAAACGCTGCTATAGCCTTACCTGAGCCGGTGGCCGCCGTGACTGGGGCGTCTCGAGCTGTCGGGACGGCTTCTGGGCGAGAGAGAAGTGGTAATTCACACCACTCATGTGGTCGTATTTACGGCTAGAAGCTGACTGTTAGGCTGGGGAGAGAATCAAGATTACTTTGCTACCAGAGAATGGCCGCGTCGCTGTTGAGACTGACAGATCACCGGATCGGCCGAACTGTAGCACGTTTGGGACCCGTTTAGGGAACTGGGTTCATCTCATGGTCCGTTTGGAGCTTACATCAACAGAGTTGGCATCAGTTCTTGTGGCTCGTTTAGGGCTGGTACCGGGCGCCGAGCGGTGTCTGCTCCCACCCCCGAGGTGCTATTGAGCGGGTTGGGCCCCGACATTTGCGGTCCGTGTTGGACTGGTGCGGGGTGGTGCGGGCTCCCTGCCGCGGCCAGAGAGGGGCGGCTGCACGGACCACGGGATGCCGACCGTGACACTGCCAGTAATGGCCCGAGCTGCCAGTAATGGCCCGACCTACCGCTGGTGCCTGGTCACAGTCGGCTGCGTCCGCTCCGCTCCGGCAGTCTGTAGGTCACATGGGTCATATTGGGACAAATCTCTGATATAATGACATAGTCGCAAAATACATTTGTAAATGGTCTCAGCTTCTTCGCGTCAACGGTCAGGCCAGGCTATGCGGTATACTGGTCTTATTTCCCGGTCATTTTATATGGAAGTGTTACGTCTTACTTCGATACGTGTCCCGTTTTATTTTCAATCTTTTTTTGCGCCTGGCGCCGGTGACCCTGGCTGAACTGCCGAGCCGTTGGTCCGTCTGACCTAGCGTCAGTTCCGTTAGCTCGGCCGCTGCTGCCGGCTATGTGGAGACGACGTTTGTGGGACCGACGGTGGTCAGCAGATCTGCGATGTGGCTGGCTGGCTGTACGACGAACCGCCAGGCCTTTACCGATCAAAGATGATCACTGTTTTTCGATCATTCTTACCTTGGCGGGTGACTATTAGGTAGTTAATGTAGGGATGACTGATATTTCTATGTCTTAGGAGTGCAGGCTTTCTTGTGCTGTGACCGGGGTGTTACGCACGCGACGGTCGCTTATGAGCCAGATTACGTTTGGCGGTGTGTATGTCATGTGGGTTCTGCTGACCTCCACAAGGCGCGGAAGTGCGGTCTCTCGGGCTGGTCCAAGTGACCTTGTAATGTCGGGGGCCATAGTGAGAAGCCTGCGGCTAACATTTGTAGGTTACGTTGGCCCGGAGAATGACTGATTCGGACGATGTCTAAGGCGAAGATGCTCCGCTCTAGAGAGGTCCCGGCGTGATGGGTAGTGGGTTACATGCGTTAGCAAATGGAACTGAGAATACGCCTCGTCATTCTGGTTTCAAGCTAGCATGCGCGTTATCTTAGAGGGTCACCTATGTAACTTCTTGGAAGCATTGTTCCTCGCCTTTGCATTGGGCCCGTAATATGTGTGATTGAGCTGGTTTAGCACGCGACGGGCTGTGGGATTTCCATGATCTGAAACACTGTACTTACCGGTGGTTCGTCTTACAGAGAATAAGCATGATACTGCGTTTTGCTTAGGCCGGTCTTTCCTTGTTTACCTCTATCCTGCCAATGTTATCGGTAATAATGAACCTGGTTGCATCAAACGGTAAATCCCAGAACGGGCTAATCTCACCTCAAGCATGCCCCGCTGTCCTATCCGCTACAATCCGTCTACTATTTTCAACGGACACCATGTTGCCTATAGCTCTGAGCAGCAAATGGAAGATTTAACTTTTTGGCAATGTTTATCATTACCAGCCCCCTCCAAAGTCATATGGCAGCATGGGCGTGACTTTTCCTACTAGCCCATAGGGTTGCGTGTTAAAATGCGACTTTTCGCGCTCGGTTTTCAAGGTTTCGTAGTGTGGGCATCCACATACAAAGTATGTCAAAAGATAGCTACAACATTTTTATTTCCATTTTTGGGATGAAAAGTTCAAGCCCATCCAACCGTTTTCGAGATATTCGTCCATATATGACCCCATGTTTTTGATACATCGGAAGGTCCTGTGTTCGAATCTCGGGCAGACCAAAACTTTTATCGTTACTGTGCGGCAGACCGTTGTTGCAAAGTAAAGTAGGGGTGAGCGCGCTGATGATGGAGGGTTGTAAGTTGGCATACCTGACCTTTGATTCAAGCCGGATTTTGTGGCACCAACCTCATTTTCAGGTCAGGTCAGGTCACTGACCTATGACGTCATAAGTGAACCTCTGCACGGTCTCAAAAACGTCGTAACATAGCAACTCCATCAATTCAAGGAGATCTATCACAGAGAGATAAAACTTACAGAATTTATCAAACTCCCTTATTCTCAAAAGTCGTTAACTTCGGATTTCTTCTAAGGGTCACCTAACGTCAGGTCGGTCAGGTGATCTGGCCATTATAAGCCGATGGGGGGGGGAATATAGAGACAGTTATTTTGGCGCTGACCTGACAGTGATCTTAGACGGAACAGACACAAATAGACTCAGAAAGAACTGCCGAATTGAATAACGTGCAACTTGACCTCATCATGAGGTAATGACCTGACCTGACCTTGGACGGAGGTCAACATTCTAAATTGACCTCACCCATACAAAAAGCAAATCATTCGACGTGGCTGAGCATGACGAACACGATGGTGTCGAAATTGCAGCTCTGATACCATTTTAGGCGACCACCGAACAATCCACTTCCTGGTATGCCAATGCTTTTATTATCTAAAGACGATGAACACTGAACATTCTCATATATGCAAACATGCCACTTTGGGTTACAGAGTAAGTGGTTCCCAATCGTACATACTACACGTTCCACACATCACACTACCGCTCGTAATTGCAATGCAAATAAGCTTTGGCTCGTTGGAAATAAACTTTGGCATTGGAAGATGTCACGGTGTTACACTAAACATTGACCACAATTAGATATCATTATCAGGTATCAATATCAGTAACATTCAGCTCATCCTCGACACATAACAATCAGACGGAGAACACTACGGTAAACCTCAAAGAGATTTTGGCCATGGTAGGCAATGAGGCATAGCTGCGAGCAGGATCTTCGATCTGATAAAACATGAAGATGAAATTACATGCATCACACTTGCAATAAAAACAAACTCAAGTGATACCTATCTTTGAAAAATCAGGATGAAAGAACATGAACCTATTTGAAAACATAACAAGGCACAAGCATTATCAGAGGAATAATGCATGGTTATTTAAAAGACCTGTTAATATTAAGGTAGTGGATTGTTAACAGGATCTTAGAATGGTCAAGAGATGTTACCTTCAGAAGGGTTTCCTTTCGTGGTCACACATTATTGATGTTAACAAATGAACACTGGGTGGTGCATACCCTGAAAGTGACAGCTTCACACAAGCTGTTGTATATGTTGAAAACTAGGCTTCCTTCCTGTTCAGATTAAGACAGTTGATGGCACCTCTGGTTAGCTTTGTTCAAGGAAGCATTCATTCTGCCAGTGTCGGTAGGGCAGCCTGGCTACATATAGGAATCTTGAGCCAGGCACGGCATACATGTAGTAGTGAATGTTTTGTCCTGAAAAAGGATCAGAGATATGGCTAAGGAAGTCATGAATGGAATTGACTCAGGCTGCTCTGAGGATGATTGACCACAAAGAGCATGGCTATTGTGAAATCCCTGAAATAACTTATGAACTGGTGTGTTTTGAGTGAAGGGTAATCTCAAGAACAGCATTAAAAAAGAAAAAGTAAAAATTGACCTAAAAATTATCTTCCATGTTTAGTTTCAATCACCTAAATCTTACGCGTTTTCATACTAACTAATATTACCAAGAAATTGCACAATTATCACTAACATGTGGCAACAAATGCTTCTTTCTACATACTATCCACTTTCATGGATGCTGTGTTTTGATTTCATTATCACAGCAACACAGTTGTACGAGACGCTTACACAAAGTATTATGTTATATGTTGATGTTATTCAGCTGGAGCCTGGGGCAGTGATATTGTATTGTTAAGTTTGTTCAAAACCAATGTCCCAAAATTTGCCAGTTTTGGGTGGGTAGTGACATCCAACTGAAATCAATTTTCCACTTTCATGTCCAATTTTCAAGAACAATTTTTCACTCTGAAATAAAATTTTGGGACACTGTTCACTGTTCATAACACCAGCTTCATTTCTTAGTAATGATAGCTTTCAGAAGATTTCAGTCTGCTTCATCAGCCTGTCAGGGCTCTAAAAATACATACAAACGAGTAGCGACCAACATAGAAAAGACAATACACGAATGTCGTACGAAAGCTGCCATTGCAAATAGATAAAGCCGGTGTACGCAATCTTTGCAATACGATTATACCAAATATGCTCACAGCTAAGTCGAAAGGTGTCGCCATGCATCACGATTGATAAAATTCCTTGAAACTTCTTTTTTAACACATTGTTACGCAACAGTGAAAGAATGAGAAAGCATGAGGCTGGCCCACCACCCAGTCGTCAAGTACAGCAGTTTGCAAATTTGCACACAGTTACTCAGAAAGGCCTTTGTTCACACAATTCCATGCATAATGAAGAGCCAATTTTTTTTAATGCACACGATAGTTATTAAATACTTAGCCAGCACAATTTGTAGGTAAGTCTTTAAATGAAGGGAGAACACCATGGAACCGCGTGATATCACAGGCCGCCTTGTGTATAAATATGAAGCGCAATGTATCGAAACACGAGCGCCAGCTGCGCCGCGCTTCAGCGCAGCCATATCCTAGGATAATTTTCGGTATATAGTAAAAAGCTCCCAGTTTTAGTTGTTTTTCTAGATGATATAGTATAATTCTAGTATATACTAGGAAAAACTTTGGAGTACCCGACTCTTTAGTGCCCTGATCATTACCTTCAAAAACATCTCCATCTGGCCTCTACTATATTTTGCACCTTTACGGTTCTTTTACTGAAGCCACCAGTTGCTCTCAGTAATTTTTCCACACTTCAAGATGGCTAACACCTTTCCTGTTCTCTAAAGTACCGGAAATGACACGTCCGGCTGTAATGTCGTGGCCCAACTCTTTCCTCTGCTAATTCTTCAACGTTCAATGAGGGAAACTGCGCAGAATATTGACCGTTGCATCAAGCTTCTTGACCGATGCTTCGAAAAATTGGACAGATGTGTGTTTTCATCAGCAGAGCAAATAGTTCATAATGTCGTGATATGAAAACATTTCACATGACATTATGCATGTCCTCACTATATCTGCATCTGACCCCCTGCGCCTCTCGGGCGCCACTCTGCCCCCGTCGGTCGGTGCAGGCTAAAAGGACAGTCAGACTGTAATGGTGTAGGGGGGGGGAGCGGGAGAGGGGCTGACCTTTCCCGGGGTGTTTCGACCGTGACCGACGTGACGATGACTGCTGATGTCCCTATCATGGCCGCCATCGTCCGCTTGCCGCGGTACCGAATGAGCGGCTTGGTTCTCATTGGCGTCAATGAGACGCTTTGCACCGACATTGGACTATGTTGGCGACGCTGCGGCTGGGGTGTCGCGTGGAAATGCCTGGCGGAGTGGGTCATGGCTGCAGATGTGTCCTGACATTTGTTATGGCTCCGTGCGGATCGTAGATTTGTGTGTGTGTGTGGGGGGGGGGGGGGGTTAGTATTCACCATTCTCGGGAACAAGAGCCGTCGCTAATCGGACCGGTTTGTAATACCAGGATATAGCATCAAGGGCGACATAAGCTGTTTTACTGGTGTTCTGGTATGAGCTCGTGAAGTACTGAAATGAACAGTTATGTGATTTATTTACTTGCACATGAAATCTTACACTTGGCGAAAAGGGCATACGTTAGTTGTAGTAACTGCATGCAAATTGTGTTTCTCTTCATTTTAAATTGGTCCACACTTCACCAAGATTGAAGTTGAATCGAGCTTCCGATGTCCTCTCCCTCGGAGGTGGGGCTGAATGCGACGGAACCCCACCTACTGACTACACATTCGGCCAAGCTGCTCTGTTTCCGCTGACCGGCCTTGGCCTCTCGATCCCCTTGGCGAAGTTCCGGCGGCAAACACTCGACGGCCGGGTCCGGTCGTAATTGGACCGCAATGGGAGGAGTTTTTCTACGTCGTTAGAAGTTAGACACTTGCTACGTGTTTTGTTCTGCGCTCTGTTCTGCACTACTTTCCGCGCTGCTGAATTGTGTAGGTATAACTCCGCTGCCAGGTTCCAGAAACGATCGTGATTACTGAGTCGCAATCGTATGTAACCACATGTGTAAAATACATGCTTACATATGACATTTACTGCATGCATGATGCAACGGTAGAATACATCTACATGCCCTCTTTTAGAATAGCCGGACCTTAGCATCCTTTGAGCTCTGTGCCACTCTTACGTCCGTGTACTGTAAAGCTGTATCCGATTCCGTTTTGCCGAATGTTGTCGGCGCTGTCTGCCCTGATCAATACGCCAGTAGTGACAATCGTGGGCCGTGGGCTGCAGGCCAACGCACACGACCGGCACAAACAACGCTGGGCATTTATCGGAGTCCCGGCTGGCCGATGTAGCCGGCGTAAATACCAACTCGCCGTATGAGACAGTTGTTCTCAGAGAGATCCCAATTTGACCGCGGCCTGATCAATGTTGCTCGCGGTCGCTCGCCGGGCGATTTGTATCGATGCATGGTCGCAATTTTACCACATGCCACAGCGTAGCGATTTATTGCCACCTAGGAGTTTTATCTCTGACACTCGACTGCCGACACCTGACCTTATATATCGTTGTAGGAAGCGTGCACGTCGATCTGTAGTCGACGTACCGCATCGCATGTAGGTGGAAGTTATAGAAATTGATTGCGAGTGGTATGGTCGTACGTCGGAGTGAAAAGTTGGCCAATGGCGCAAACTCTGGTTCATAGCGCTATCTCGTTGGGCAGCCGCGGCCGCTGCCGGGATGCTGCGCCCATGGTCGTGGCCTCACCTCATCCCGTGCTCCGAATCTGCCCGGCCGGCCCGTGGCCTGGGGCGGATGGCCGGCCGAGACGGGCCGGGGTCGGTGACCGGCCACGGCGACTAACCCAGCGAGGAGAGAGGGAGGGAGACAGAGTGAGAGGAGAGACCACGCAGACAGGTGCTGCCGCCGTCCGTCGGAGGTGTTTGCGCGGCCCAGGCCCTGACCGTGGCCTTCGGCGGCCGTGCCCGAAGTTGTTTACCAGTGAGGGCGTGGACCCACGCCCACCCCGTCCCCTGGGACCGGTCAGTCTGCCACTGATGCCAAACTGCCGATCCCAGGCGTTGGGAGGCGCTGGCTGAACGATCACTCGGTCATCGGTCCTGGACAGATCCGGGCTGTCGGGTTGGCTGGTCTCAGACCTAACAGCCGCCCACCGCTGCTGACTCATGCTGCTAACCAGAACAGCCACGCAATGAGGCCTAACGGGAAACCGGTCGGCGCCGCGGCGCAGTGTGGACCTGCGTCTCACTAACGTCTGGCTGGAGGAACAGTAACAAGGAAATTTTGCTGGATAATGAGTGGGGCTGTTGTCAACGCCACCACAACATTGAAGCTAGAGTTGGCAGTAAATAGAAGAGACGCTCAACGTTCAAACTCTGTCGGACAAGCTCGTTTTTTTTTTTAATGAAAGCGAGAGTAGTGGTCGCTCGTTAACCCGGTTGATCATGAATGACTGAAATCCCGACATAGCGTGGTTCTTTAATCCTGAAGCCGGTGTTAGTACTATATTCGTTATGCGGCTGTCATGCTTCCAGTCGCCATCTGGACCATCACGAGTCGAGCAGTGAACCTGTCCTGGGTTCGGGCTAGGTGAGACCGGGAGTTGTTTCGGACGCCAATGGGCGTTTACACGGCTAGATCCGGTGGCGGCGCCACTATGACGGTCTGGCCTGGCATACATGTGGTGCCACGACCTTTGTTATTCTGACCCGTTTGTCCATTGGACCTCGTGGGTTTTCGCTGCTCCACTTGTTTCCATTTTTAGCCTACAGCCGGAGAGTTGGTACTCGCTTCAGCCACGTGGGCCGTGTGTCCTGGGCCGAGTGTCTCCGGCTGCGGGAGACGGGCGCGAGCTGTTTGTCTCTGTTTCTCCATGGGTGCAGGAAACAAGTGCGGGTCGTGTGTCTCTGTCTCCCTTAGCGGGATGCGGGCGCTAGCCTTGTCTCAAAGTCTCTGGTTGCGGGAGACAAGCGCGAGCCATGCGTCTCCCTCTCCATGACTGGACGGTGTGTGGAGCAGAGTTTAAGCCTCTTGTAAGCGGTAGTGAGCAGACCGGCGTCGAGCTATAGCGCTTCCTAGTTGGACTCACCCGGTAGGAAAGGACAGACTGGCTATTTTCCCGTGCGTCCTGTAGGCAAGGACACCAAAGTTGTTTAGTTTTGCTCTAGGACAGTTTGTGTCCAGTTTCAGTCGTGGGCGTGGGCGTGAGGGGGTTCGCTAATCCGACAGAGCCCTGGACTACCCCCAGATAGCCGACGGAAGATTGCGGCGCCGCCCTAGATTGTGGATTGTTGAGCGAGCCGCCCGTCGGCTGATTGCCAGACCTATAAAGGTGTATTTTTAGCCGGCGCCGCTCCTCTAATGTCAACAGGGTGATGGACGGCTCGGTGGGTCACGACCCCGGCGGCTCACGGCTCACGCGGGGCGGCTCAGCGGCTCACGGCTCAGCGGCTCACGGCTCAGCGGCTCAGCGGCTCACGGCTCACGCCGGGCGGCTCAGCGGCTCACGGCCGGGTGGCTCACGGCTCAGCGGCTCGATAGGGCAATGCATTTATTGGAGCCCTGCCGCACAATAGGAGACGCATCTAGCTATCTCGGGCGTTTCTTTGCTGTTGCGATCCAGAGCGGCTTCTGAGAAATTGACGTATGCTGTTAACCAGGCCAGATACGGGGAATTTATGAGTGCTGGTAAACAGTCGACAGACTGAATGGCCGAGAGATTATTCAGTTCTCAGAAAGCAGTAAATGGAAAGGTTACTATGGGGTTTCAAGTCTACCGTGTCCGTATTGCCGAAAATTTATATGCTATTTCTGTGTGGGCTGGTGATTTCGATTCCTGAGTCATTAATGAATATGTTTCAAGGCCGTTTAAGTAGATCTGTTTAGTTGGTTCATGCCATCAGATCTTCTAGAATGTCTGCGAAAAAGGCCGAGACGAGCCGACAAACTATTCACCTCCCCCTCCTTTCCCACCAGCCCACACAGCCCCCCCCCCCCCGGCACCAGCTCCATTTTGTGGCCGTATCTGTACCGACCCAACGTCTTGCTCCTTCCCTCTGTCCCTCTCCCTTCTGTCAACATCTCCCGCGTCCACCAGCGCAGCTCACCATGCACTCTGCGCGATACTGACGAATCATGTTTTGTTTCAGAATGACGCCTACGTGTGTACGGGCATCAAGGTGTCTGATTTGGCCGGTACGGATGCCACCGTTTGGGTGACCCAGTACCGCGCTCTGAGTGACGCCGACACGGCCCATCACATGCTGCTCTTCCAGTGCGACGACCTGACACCCCAGCAGCGCGCAGCAGGAAAATGGTGAGAGACTCGCCCGGGGAGGCTGGATTGGCCGGGAGAGCAAGGGACGATACACATTACATACATATAGTGTGTAGGGGAGGGGAAACAGTGCATGGAACTAGGCGAGATGGCAGCAGACGGTACGCAGGATTAGGGGAGATTGGAGAGACGGTTTTCGTAAGACGGTAGACAGGGGGCTCATGTGCTTAGGGAAGATGGAGAAATGGTTCACGTAGGACGTTAGACCGGATGCTATCTTTGCCGTGGGCCGTACCAGTTACACAAGCCTCGCGTTTAGGTGAGATGTCGGTGGCAACAGATAACCAAGATATCCCCGGCTTGATCAGGTCTGGTGCTGACTTATTCATCTAGTTTTTTTTTTCATAATGTTATATGTATGACTTGTGACACGATATTTATACGAATATCCGCCTACCGACAGTAAAGAGCCGGCGAGCTGATATATACGAGCTGATAGTGGTGGATGTATGCGCTAAGGTCGCACCAGCAAGATTCATGTTGACGCTGTGTTTAGCGAGGGTGACCACCACACCACTCGCTGGCATGTGTAACATTGCGTCAGTTTCGAGTTTGTGGCCACCTTACCGAACACGTGCCCTTGTTCGCTATGGCTGTGCTGCTGGCTGACGCCTGGGAGGCTCCTGATTTGTTACCACAAAAAAGTAAACAGTACTTTCCAGCATTCCTTGGCTGGTGCATATGTTGCAGAATCCAGATACATATATCCAGCATGCATTTCTGTTTTTGATGCTCTCATCAACATTGTATGAATAAGTTTTGCAGTTTGCGAGTCATATGGACATCGTAGGCTTTGCGTCAAAATGCATATTGTAGGTATGTATGTGCGATAGAGGCGTCTGAAGCATGGCATCAACGCTTTGATTCGCGCAGGTGTGTAGTTACTTGATCCATTGTGTACATTTTTACTAACCTGTAAAAGAGCAACAACCAATCGGAGCTCTGCGCCAAACCGTAGGGGAACAGCCAGACATGACAGGCGCACCTGTGACGTCAGAGGTGACAGGTGACGGCGCGCAGCTGTCACCTGACAGTCACCAGGTGTCAGTTCTGTCAGTCTGCCCGCACAGCGCGGGCGGGTGTGGGCGTGCTCGCGCTGCGCCCAGCCGACACTTGGGAGTGGTATGCACAGAGCAGGCGAACCCATACCGGAAAGAAATACATTGAAATGGAATTAGGTAGCTTGAATGGTAAACTGGTACATGGGATATTGAGTGGTAAATTGAATTTGAATTTGAACTGGTTGAAGCAACTAATGCATATGCAACAAGCTTGTAGTACCTAGTATGAATGTTTCTATCGATCTTTCCCTTTTTTCTCTTTCCGTCACTCTCCCTCTCCCTCTCTCTCTCTCTCTCTCTCTCTCTCTCTCTCTCTCTCTCTCTCCCTCTCTCACTCTCTCCTTCTCTCCTTCCCTTCCCTCCACCTCCCCCCGTCAGGCAGCCGATTTGACTGTTCAGCGATGGATGGGTGGCTATGCCGGGTTGGGTGGGAGGTGCCCCACCGGAACTTTGTGATCATGCGGTTTGACGGCCCGGACCTGTGTGTTTATGTGTGTTTGTGAGGGAGGGTGGATGTCTGTGGAAACAAAATTAGGACAGCACACTGAATTCATCCGCCCCGTTTCAGTCAGGTATGCACTTAGTTTAGGGGCGATACAGAACCTGAACAGATGCGCCCCACATATGACTGATGATCTGACCGTAGCTGATCTGACCTGACCTGAACTGAACCGACCTGACCTGGCTCGGCAGGGAGTGCGGCCACCACGGCGTCTGCCAGAACAGCCAGGTGATGTACGCCTGGGCCAAGAACGCGCCGGCCACCAAGCTTCCCGACGATGTCGGCTTCAAGATAGGCGGCACTACGGAGCACAAGTACCTCGTGCTGCAGGTAAGCAGTCGGGGAACGCGATGGGAGGGAAAAGGGCGTCACGGTATGTGTTTTGCTGAAAGTAATTGCTGGGGGCGCGGCGTTTATTAGTAGAGTATGTTGGTGGTGTTAAGGCCGGGATGGCACAAATGAAAGAACATTCCTAGTTGACTGTCAGGCTAGGTCATCGTTGAATGGACCATTTGCCCGACAGATCGGGTCACTAATAGGATAGATGAAGGAGGGCGATAGTTGGTCGCCATGCTAGATTAATATGTGCTGAGTTTATAGGTCTGCTCGGCGTGACTCTTGCTGTGGAGTCTGATAGATTTCCTCCTCACGATTTTCTGGACGTAGTGGATCAGGTTTGACGAATTTTCGTGGAAAAGTTTCGACTGCGCGATTAGTCGGCCGTTGTTGTGTTTTCGATTTGTATATGTGGTTTGCAGTTGGTTCTGCTATTAGGTTACGTTTTGTATGAATATGAGACTTTGAAGTTTTGGCAGGCAAGCAATTAGTTTATGCATTATCCTGTTTGACCATAATTGTTTTGTATGGGCCTCCCTTTGTTTCATTGTGCATTGATGCCACTTCCTGTTTAACTTCTCACGTTCTGTCGAATACGAAGAAGATACGAGCATACGAAGAAATCCAAACAATGCTCGATTTTGTGGAAATAATGTTGTGCTTATGAAAACAAAATGCATGTAGTTAGTCTCAAACATCGTACGCCAGAATAGCTCCGAATATCTGACATCAGCTATGTTGCGACCATTGGCGATGGTCTGTCCGCTTTCCTCGCTCTCTGGGACATGGTCTTGTTAGCTCGTCATGTTTTCATTGTCAACACCGAACGGACACCATCCAATCATCTAACACACAGCGAAACCATCCCGATATCTAGTGTCGCCAGAGACCGCCCGGGACCAAAGCGGCTGCGAACGGCTCCGGAAGACAGTTCGATGCAGGGTTGGCAGAGGGTGGCAAAAACTGGTTTTTGCCAGTGGTTTTAACCGGTTTAAACCGGCTGGCAGAAACCATGGTGGCAAAAACTGGCAGAAACTGGCAAAAACTCAAGTGGCCAAAACTGCGTTGCTTGCCTAAAAAGCAATCGGTTGAAATATACAAAGTCATGTCTGTCATTGGGACCCAGTAAGCATTGTCTCGCTAGTTTACCGCTGCTTAAAGGTAGTGTGCCAGCTTTCCTGGACCGTATGGAGTTAATGGCCCAGATAAGGAGAACCGGATTTTTAGAACTTATCCATACCTTCAAAACTCATGGAAACGTCTTAAATTCTTCAAATTTTGAGTACCCCAGTGCGAAATTCGCCCCGACGGGTTGTCGGTCGTACCCCAACCACATTTCACACCACTATGAACAATAAATGCACACACTGAAATCGCTATTACCGATATGCTCATCCAATCAAGTTTCGATAAACCCGTTCATCATCATCTCCTGCGGTTTCGAACACGCCTGTTAGGTGGTGCGGTAGACCGCGCCCAAAGCCAGGGCCCCGGTAACGTGAGGTAGCCGAGTCGGGGCAGCGTGCGCTGACCCAAGCCGGGGCCGCGCGTCCTCCCGGTGTCATGTGATAGCCCGGGGCTGCCCGCGGGGATGCGGTAGACCGCGCCCAAAGCTGCGGCCCCGGCTTGGGTCAGCGCACGCTGCCCCGACTCGGCTACCTCACGTTACCGGGGCCCTGGCTTTGGGCGCGGCTTCTGCTCATACTTTGTGGTGCGGTGGTGGTGCGTCGGGCCGCGCGCTCTGACTTCGGCCAAGAAAAATGCGTCAGCTGATCATTGTCATTTCTGCCACTTGCGTGTGGTGAAATGGGGTCATAACTTAACAGACGGCTTCTTCATATCAATTATTTTACATAAAATCATATTTCAAACCATAAATAATGTTCGACAGCCAAATAAAAGAAACAATACCAATACAGGCTTACAGTTTAAGGCTCGACATTGTGTTGTCTACGATTAGACAGCTGATAACTCATTCCCGTACGTCGTAACTCTATAATGACCTTTGCTTATTGTCACATGTGCGCCGCATTCGCGATTGTTGCCGACGCCTGTTTGCAGGTCAGCCCACTACAGTTGTTATACATATCGAAAAACCGATAAACTTTTAGGCGAAAAAGGCACTATTCCAGGCCCATTTTTGATTTTTTTGTGATATTAGGTAAAAACAGAAGCTTCTTATCCTAGGAAAAATAAAATGGGAAATCTTTCAAAGGTGGCACACTACCTTTAAAATGTCTGTCGGTAGTCAATAGATGTCCACCAGGAAGTGCACTTTCATGCATCGCTGTTGGTGTGCTTCTGCACATGAGCATATGCAGGAGTCGTTTCCGACCAGACCTCGAGAATGGCTGGGTCGATTGCGCTCAAATTGGGACACCGTTAGGGACTGATTAGTAGGGTGTCGTGCATAGTCGGGGTCCATTTTGCACATGCGCACGTGCGGGGTGACACTTCCAGATTGGGAGAACGGCTACGTCGACTAAGCACAAATTTGGCACTGACATTGTTAGGAACCGGTTCGTAGGGTCCGGTGCACAAGTCAGTGGCAGATGCCCTTTCTCACTTCTTCAATACTCGCCGCCCACCGGCGCACTTTCTCATTTGTCTCACCAAAAAGGCGCCTTATTGGTTAATTATAGAGGACTCACGGAACTATTTAACACTAAAATGGTCAAGATACCACTTCTGTTTGAAAGCATATTGTATTGACTGAATCCTACTTAAAACGTGTCCTGCTCAAACGCATGTAGAGGCATAGCGTTTTGACTGTTTTAGTTTTTGCCAGTTTTTGCCACTTTATGCCGGTTAAAACCGGTTTAAACCGGCAAATGGCAAAAACTAGTTTTTGCCGGCAAAAATGCCAACCCTGGTTCGATGTGTCAGAAAAACTCGCTTGCCTTGCCACTGCAGGTGGCATTGCTTCCGGACACAGCCCCTGGTTGAAAGGAGGTAGGGGCAGATAGCAGACGAATGACTCGGTCTTATCCCCGACTTTTTTCAACTCTGCCTCGCTTTGTCACTCCCGTTCTGCCTCGGACTCTTTCCGCCTTTTCCCCCACCCCACCCTATAATCTCGTCCTAGTTGTCGTACCTTTTTCAGTCCCATCCTTACTCGGCCCCTACTGCGTCGTTTATTTTCCTCCCTTGCTCCGTCCTGTCCTCATCCATATCCCTATTAAGACTTTCTTGCTCAGTTTCCATACCTACCCGGGCTACTCTGACCGCGCTGAAGATATTTGCCTGCAGCGAATCCGCCCGGTACCGTGTGTATGGACTTTTACACGAAGCGGCTAGCATGACTCGCTACATTAGGAGGGGAGCGGTCTCGGAGCGCCAGGTAACTGACCCAGGATGATCGGCCGCCACCGTCCGCCGGCCGCTCCAGCAGTGGTAAATGCAACTTTGGATGATGAAATAGTCGCTCAGTGGGTAGAAGTGGCGGTGACTCACCCGGCCGTGTTTGTGTGGGATTGAGGTGAAAGTGCCAGGGAGATGCCGGATTTACGGTGTGGTGTATGTGCGGAGTTGTGTTAAAGATGGGTCTCTCATATAACCCATCTTTATTTGGTCTGTGGGGGCTGACGATTTGCTGTGCTGTTTTCCGTAGTTTCTTTTTGGGTTTGGATTTTACCACGATCGTTTAGCGAATACGAGGCTCTTATAATGCCAAGAATAGCAGCCGGACACTTCAAGACTTGGCTTCTGGCCATAACGCCTCTCTGCCGCCTCCTTTGCCGCTTCCTTTTCTCGCGGTAGGTATACTGAGTCGAGCCTCGCAGCTGGGACGTAACAGGCCATCTACAGACGAAGGCGTCCCACAAAGGCCTTCGGACTGGCCTCAGTGGCTCTGAGAGGATTTGCCGCGATACTTCCCTGAGATCTGCAGAGGGACTTGTGTGCAATTTAAAACCATGCTGGTGGACCGACAAAGCCGGGCGCTGAGTTTTCGCGGCTTTTGGCTTGTGCTCTCGCGTTGCCGCGGTTTTTTAACAGGAACTTCGTAGAGATCAGAGATGGAATGAGATAACATCTGCGTGACACGTCTGTTGACCTTCAATGTGTTGTTCCTATGCCTAGAAATAGCACCGCTTTGAAAGAAATGACATCACACTGGCGGGTTAGAGAATCCCACGACCCGCCCCGACTTGTGCCTGTTGCGATGGACCCTGTCCCGCCCCCTTCCCACCGTGACGAGCCCTGCTCCGTTTCAGATCCATTATGCGCACCCACTGCCGGCGCCGGATACGAGCGGCGTGGAGCTGATGGTTTCAGAGAAGCCCCAAAAGTACCAGGCGGGCATCTATCTGCTGCTGGACGGATCGATAGTCATCCCACCAAACACGCCAGGTGAGATGGGTTGACTGCCGGTGGTTGGATTATAACGGTCAGGGCACAATGGGTGCTTAGTATGCCACGTGTCAAGATCATTGGTAACTTACATTGATATTGGGCTTCTTTGGTAATTAAGAACATAAGCGTTGAGATTATTAGTTTTGACCATTTGTTGTTGGATTATTGGTAATTGGAATCGTTCTATACTCTCACCAACGGCGGTGACAGTGGCATTGCAAATGCTATGTGTCATTTGCAATGTGTGACGGGCAAGTTTCATCAATGTGTCCATACTGACGCCCCTTGTCGCTTTGTTTCAGTGACGCATGCCGACGTCAACTGTCAGTTTAATGGCGAGAACACGCTGACTGCGTTCGCGTATCGCGTGCACGCCCACAAGCTGGGCAAGGTCATCACCGGCTACCGCTACAACACACAGGTATCGGCACAGTACGCCACCCTATGGGGATGAAAGTAGCGTTCTGGTGCTAGTATCATGGCTGCACCGTATCACCAGACCAGTATCACCTTGTCCCTCGCTTACCACAATACTCGATTATGTCCCATGTTGGTTATGCTTTTGATTTTGTTGTTGTCTAATGTGAGTCGTATATCCAGCAGTCTGTGATTGTTTGGCTGCGGGGCCTCCGGGCCTATAACAGATGTCGCTGTTTTCCGGGCTGTCGGGCTGGTGGGACTGGGCGGCGCCGGCGGCCGCTCGATACGGGATACCGTCCAGCACAGACGGGCTGTCGCCCCGCCCCTCGCCCTTCTCCCGACCCTACCGGCATCATACTCTGCTCGCACGTACTCAGCCTTCCTAAATAACGTGCGAATTCAGCCGGCCATCTGTGCCTGTCCCTTGATTCCTCTCACTCTATGTTGTGACCATATGTCCGACCATATGTTTGCTGACCTTGTGTTGCCTGACCCTATCCTGGCCTCTATCGACCCTGCCTGACATCAGATGATCCGAACTGATCACTTTATGACCCCCACTGGTTTCTGGTCCCGTTCTGCCTTCCACTCCGACCACTCCTGATCTCTGTTCTGACCTTTAATCTCTTTCACTATATCTCAGAACCAGACTCTGTTGGAGACAACTCGCGGTAACCCGCAGTACCGACTCTGACTCTAACAACACCAGAGTCAAAGTCAGCTCCTCAACACTGCCTCTGACCGATGACCTTTCTCACTACCTCACAGAACCAGACGCTGGTGGAGATGGCCCGCGGTAACCCGCAGTGGCCTCAGGCGTTCTACCCAATGAAGCACCCGATCGACATTCATCCCGGTGACCTGGTGCACGCCCGCTGCACGTTCGACTCAACGGGACGAAACAGGACCACAAGGATCGGTGAGTCGGCGGGAGAGCGGATTATTATGGTTTTACTAGGTATTCTGTTATAAGTCGATGGGCTAGCGAACTCTGGTCTCTGAAGATGGACTAACATCAATTATTCCGTCTACTGTTGTCTTCTGTTCTCCGTCCAATATTATTAGGTATACATGGTGGTGGACTATCCTTTCGGTGGGCTACTTGGACTATTTTGTTCATACTGTTGTCCTCCGACTGCTATTTTATTCCGCCGGCTACCGTGCTCTGTGGGCCGTCTGCCAGCGCGACTGGGGTGCAGGAAAACAACACTGACGACCACAGGGGAAAACGGGTGCGCGTCTCTGTGACAGGAACTGGATTAGAATGGAAACGCCACTGAACGTGGTGCGTGCTGTCTGGCTAGTACCTAGATTGGATGGGACGAGGTCTGTCCAAGAGTCCCGACATTTTACACTGGGGTTGTAGTGCTTTTGTTATTCAAATTGTGTTTGTGAATGGTGTCAGCTGTTCGTTTTAGCGATGAAGTAGAGATGGTTCGATGTTATCACTAAATTATCTCGGCTGAATTTGCTGTTTGCATATTATGAAACATTTATGCAGCCGTCTGGAAACTTTCGCCGTTTCTGAAAGCCGCAGGAAGATGAGTTAGTCTCTTCAACAAACTATGTTTGACTGAAGCGAACTTCGTTGGTTGATTATTGTGGCATCGTGTTGGTGCCCTTCCTATGTTAAAGACAGCGGCTGCGACCATTACGATGTAGTTATGTCGACTGCTGTACGATATCAGTTGGCCTCAGTGGCTCGACTGTTCTGCATTGGTAGTTTGGTGTGCTATGGAGTATGGTCAGTGGCTCGGTTACCAATGTCAGATGGCCGCTGGAAATCGATTGAGCTGGTTTTATACGAGGGCTGTCCGCCCGACGCTTCCGGAAGTCAGACTGAATGTTTGTCTGTGTTGGCCTGACTGTCTGTCTGACGGTTTATCTGTCTGGATATGTTTGTGTATGTTGGTTTCTGTTAGTCTGTCCGTCTGTCTGTGTCTGTCGGTCTGTGTCTCAAGCCTGTCTGTAAGCCTTTCCTGCCCTGAAAGTGGCCGAATCTGCACCGGTAGACCGCGACATCATCCAGGGCCCACTTTCGTACCCACATGGTTTGTAGTGTATATGCAGGATCTGTTCCAAAATTCACACGTCTAACCCCCGCTACCCCTCCCGCAGGCGCCACCTCGGCTGACGAGATGTGTAACCTGTATGTCACGTCTGACCCTGCCCCCCCCCCCTCCCCCGCCCACAGGCGCCACCTCGGCGGACGAGATGTGTAACCTGTACGTCATGTACTACACGGACGCCGAGAAGGGACGATCGGCGTTTGCCTGTATGGGCGAGAACGTACCGGAGCTGACGGACGCGCTGCCGGCCAACAGCGACCAGCCGCTGCCGCCCAATCCGCTGCTGGAGGAGCACGCCAAGCATACCCACAAGGAGGACATGGTGAGGGAGCGGGTGGTGGAGAGAGAGGCTCTAGAGAGGGGGATGACAGAGAAGGAGGTGAGAAGCGGGAGTGTAGGTTGGGGTGCTAGAGATTGGTTGGTTTGTGGGTGATAAGAACGGTGTTTAGATGGGAATGAGATGTGGTAATGTCAGGCAATGGAGTTATAGATTGCACAGAAGCCTCCTGTCTGAAAAGATCATAGAGAAAACATTTGGGTGTTACATTTGCTGTAAATATGATCATTGGTCACTTAGCCCTGAGTTTTTATGACGTAGAATGCAATTGTCATGTGGCACTCTTATCACATTAATATTAATGTAAGGGCCTACCAGCTGAACCTGAAGTGGTAATAATGTGCAATGTGCATGTTTCTGCTCATAACTAGTTTGGCTCTTTCATCTACAACATTGAATCTACAATATTTTTTGTTCTTTTTTGTTGCTCGTGGGTCTGACTCGTTTTCTGTCGCTTGAACATATGCTCTATTTTAGTTGATAAATACCTCCCTCCCCCATTGATACTGGTGACTGCCTGCCTGCCTGCCTTCCCTCCCCCCCCCCCCACACACACACGCACGCACGCGCACATGCCTCTCGTTTCCCTGTCCTATCGCTATGCATGTTCGGGTAACGGCTTCTCGTGACGCTGACGCAGACCAAGACACTTCAGTACAACGTGGCTGCGACGGGCTTGTCGGCCGGCGCAGCGGACATGCAGTCGGAACAGCAGCCGGAGCAGCCGGAGCTGCAGCCGATCGGCACTGTACTCAATCCGGACGACTACGAGCCGGGACGGATCGCCAAGGCGCTCGGAGGTGAGCGAGGGGAAGGGGAGCGTGGAGGGAGAGGGTGGGCGATATCCGTGAAGGGAAAGAAGAACTTAAGGGGAGGGTATTGAACACGAGAGCTCAGAGGGGAGAGGCCGTTAGGGAGAGTGAGTGCAGGCGAAAATTTCTGCTTTTGAGATGCTGGAGGGGGGAGCCGGAACATTTGGGTACTGCTTCTGTCTAGAAAAGAGGCGCCTTCTGTTGCTTCGGTTTGATGAAATTCACCAGTATTCGGAATATGTTCGAGGCATACCCAGATAGCCGATACGGTCTGTTATTAGCTGAGCCAGCAATGTCTCATCAGGTAGCCTACAGTTCTCACAAAAACCTCTCGTTTTTTACTCTTACCTCTCTGTGCCGCTGTTCCACTCTCTTCTACCGCAACCCCCCCCCCCCCGCTCCTTCCCCAGGTGTCCAGTTCGTGCACAACTGGGGCGGCTCGGCACACACGTTCGGTCAGGCGGTGGCCGTGTCCGTCGACCTCTCGGGTAACGTGGTGGTGTTCCACCGCGCCTCGCGCGCCTGGAGCGGTGGCTCGTTTAACGGCAACCGTCTGCGCGATACCAGCTCGCCCATTCCGGAGAACACCATCGTCTATCTGCGCAACGATACGGGAGAGATTGTCTTCCAGATGGGCGCCAGATTGTGAGTATGGGTGATAAGTGTGGTGGTGCGGAGGCTTGGGGTTGGATAGTACGGGGAATCGTCGTATGGTAGTAGTGGGATTTGGTCCATGGTGAGAATGCGGGAGGTGTGAATGACGGTGTGCGTGTTATGATGAGTGAGTGATTGGCCGAATGAAGTGAGGCTTATTTGTTGCCTTACCAGGCGTGTTTGTTTGTGTTTGGGTGCTTTAGGAGTGGTGTCGCCTTGTCATGGGATATGTGTCTTGTTTGCTTATCAAAATGTCCTCGTCTGAGACATACGAATCTACGGGTATGGGCTGTAGCCGTTTATCCGCTAGTATGATGAGGATAAAGCTGTGAAAGGTGTTTTAGTCTTGCTTGGGACTCGCTATCTACGTCGCATTGGGGTTATATTCACGCTCCACGTTATGTCCGTATTCGCTAAGAATATGTCCTCGTGGGGGTTTCTGAACTGTTGTTCGCCGGGACGCGTGTAAAGTATGGGTTCTGTCTGGTCATTGGCCATGTCCCGCTGCGCGCTCCCCAGTATCTGCCCGTCTGTCCGTCTGTCTTCCCGTCTGCCCCCGTCTTTCCGCCCGTCTGTCTCTACCTGTCCGTTTATTTGTCTGTCTGTCTGTGTCTGTCGAATGACGTTGGGGCGCCGATACCGCAGCTTCTACATGCCTCACGGCCTGACCATCGACCACGAGGACAACGTGTGGTGTACCGATGTCGGCATGCATCAGGTGAGATCGGCTGGGCTGCGGGCTGTGGGCCGTTGGGCTGTGGGCTGCTGGGCTGTGGGCCGCTGGGCTGCGGATGTACGGCCCTCCAGGTATTAAGTGGTTGGTTGCCAATATCACAATAATCGATCTGCATTGATGAATACGTCTAATGGCTGTTGAAAACCACAGCCGAAATGTGTGCACGAACCCTCTTCTCATTTCTTTTGAGTCATTTTGCAGGAGTGTCTCTGTCATTTAAAGTTATTACACCAAAAGCACATCTCTTTTACCTAACCAACCACTCTTTTGCTGGAGGGCCGTACCGTGAGATGGCCAGTGGGAGTACCCTACCGAAGCTACACCCACACGAGGGTGAAGGCCTGTCGCGCAGTAGCGGCATCACTTGACCGCCTGCTCGGTACTGAATATGCTGTCCAGTGAAAATGCACTTGTCATTAGTATGGTCGGAGCATGAGCTATAACTATCTTCCGAAGTGCGGCTAGCCTGCTACTGTTTGGCAGGATGTGCGCTCAACCATCAAGATTTCTATCCCACGCTACTCAATGCCCATTAGCTCGGACTTTTTTAACTGCGATAGCTGCCCACGGCTGCTTCTATGGCTACTGTTGGCTGATCTGGTCATATCGGCCCAATTCCACGGAACGACAGGCTGTGTTTACGTTTGGAATCAATGACGTCTACTTATCTGACAAGCTGCCGCCCACGCTGCTCTCGTGTTTGAGCCGGCTCAAAGCTGAATGGACGTCCTGTAATAAAACTTGTTTAGCAGACTCACAGTAAAGCTGGTTTAGTGATGCTGCGGATTTGGTCTTGTATTATTGCTTAAGATATTTTGTGTTTTCTTTCCGCGTCCTGTGGGGTAACCGTAAAGTTTATATGTATTTCATATATTGATTAAGTGTAGAAACTATGTACTTGCAATTGCATTACCGTTCAATATCGCAGCTATCCTTGTTTGAATGTACTGACGAACATAACTACGCCTATCTCCCACGGACCCGTCTAACGCGCCCTGCCCGTGTCCAGGTATTCAAGTTCAGCCCGCGGGGCGGGGACGGTACGCCGCAGCTCACCCTCGGCACCAAGTTCGAGCCCGGCTCGGACGACTATCACTTCTGCAAGCCCACCTCAGTCGCCGTGATGCGCGACGGCTCGTTCTTCGTGGCTGACGGCTACTGTAACACGCGCATCCTCAAGTTCGGCCCCGGTGGCGGCCGGCCAGTGCGCACCGTCGGCCGGGCATCAAGTACGTTCGCTATTTTTGGTACGTGCCGACCGCCGACCGGCTGTTAGAGCTTTGAACCTGGGACAGAGGAGGTGGCAGAGGCGGCGGGTCTCACCACTCGAGCATGGGAGCTATATGTGGAACGTGTTGTGGGTTTAATATGCTGTATATATTACTGACCCTGGTGAGGCCTGGTGAGGCTATGGTATGTGGAAACATGTTTTGCTCATTTATGATTTTCATAGTGCGCTTGTTTTTTGTGTGCTTCTTCCTACCTATTGTGTCGGTCGTTGCCCAGTCATCGTTGCGATAACTAAATCTCTCCTGGCTTACCTATCTCAATGTTCTTCGTGACCATCTGTTTTCGTGTTGTTTGCTCTTCAACATTCTACTACAGCTTCATTTTTTCTTAAGTAATTGACATTTTTTTACATAGGAAGCAATTTCATGAAAAGTACGTGTGCTTTGCAACTACGAACATTTAAGTAATTTATCCCGTTTCATTTGTGTTCTCTCATGATTCTTTGTGTTCTTTGTAATTGTGTATTGAGTAGCCTCGTTTTGTGACTTAGTTATGTCGCAGTTTGCACCGCAACAGTAGGCAATAGCACTGTCGCCTTCGTTGCTCAGTGTTTTTTTTTTTTTTCTCTCTCATCCGTCCTACGTCGTCGCTGGGTCTCGCTACTGGACCGAATCAGCGACGAATCGACAGTCGAACCTCTCCTTAATACATATACCTATGATACAAATCCTCCGGCATCTTCCCTGACGTCTTCGCTGACATTGTTCGACACCTTCTCTGACACGTCCTTCCCTGATACACTATTTGACACTTTCCCCGACACAATGTGCCACCATCCCTGCCACCCTCTCCGAAATCCTCTGACTGACCCGTCCTTCTCGATGCCTAGCCTCCTTGACACTTCCCTTTGACACCATTATCTTACACCCGTTCTGTGTCTGCGTTTCGCGCAGGCTCACTGCTCGGCCGTCCTCCTGCGCTGGACGAATTCAACATCCCTCACTCGCTGGCGCTCCTCGAGGATCGCAACATGATATGTACGGCGGACAGAGAGAACGGCCGCGTCGTCTGTTTCCGCGCCTCCGACCTGAGTGCCACGGACGTTACCATCAACTGGCAGCGCTCGAGGATCTACGGCCTGGCGTACTCCCCGCGCGATGGAGGCGCCCTCTTTGTCGTCAATGGACCCAACTATGCCGGCAATAAGGTCCAGGGGTGAGTAGGGGTGATGGGATGGAGGGGAGGAAGGATAGAGTTGAGTGGGGGGGGGGTGATGGGACGCAGAGGGGTAAGTGTGGGGTGGAGGTGGGGTCAGGGCTGGGGGTGTTAGAATAGAGGGGATTTCACGTTACGGGGATGAGTGAGGAAGTGCTGGGGCTGTGGGGAGTGCCACTTTTTGTCCAGACGCTGACGTGTTGTGTTCCGCTAGGCAGGGTTGTGCTTGACTCATGAGTCGAGTCAGAAATTTGACTCAACTCTGACTCAAATGAGTCAGATTTGAGTCGAGTCGGATAAAATGTTGAGCTGTTGAGTTGAGTCAGAGTTGAGTCGGACAAAAATATTAAGGTGTTAGGTTGAGTCAGAGTTGAGTCAGTAAAATAACTTTTGACATTGAGTTGAGTCAAAAACATTTAGGAACATGAGTCAGCTGACTAAACTTTCTAGAAGCAATATATAGTGTAATTTTTCATTCTCCCCTGCTCAACAACTTAGGCCTGGCCCTGCTGCCGGATTTTTTCACCCCCCCCCCCCCCGCTCAACAACTTTTTTATCTGAGTCAATTTTGAGTCAACACACTTGACTCAACAAAAAATTTGAGTCAAGTTTGAGTCAACTCATATTTTCATTGAGCCGCTTGAGTCATGAGTCGAGTCAAGGGAAAAAATCAGCTCCTTGTTTGAGTCAGAGTTGAGTCAGGGCATTCTGAAATTGAATGATGAGTCGAGTCGGCAATTTTTTTTGAGTCGAGCACAACCCTGCCGCTAGGGCCGTCCTGTAATGGACTGATGACACGTCCGTCCCGTGGTGCTCATTATGGTCATTATGCTCATTACTACAGTCGGTACATGCGTTGCATATATTACGACACATTCGCTATTTCTAAAAGGTTACGTGATGGCTAATCAATACCCATTTCCGTTACTACTAGGCAGGCATCGGTAGGATTGTGATTGCAGGATTGCAAAATCCTGATTGCATTCCTTTTTGGTGGATTGCACCTGGATTTGAAATCCATTCCAAAAAGCAGGATTTGATTGCGGATTGGATTGCATCATACTTCCAATTTTTGCAATCCAATTGTGTTTTGATTAGTGCTTTGTGTGCAATTGTGTTTGATTAGTGCTTTGAAATGGTTTGTTGCGATTGAAAATTATGAGATCGGCTTCATCGGCTTAATGTACTTTGCTATCAAGGGTTTTACATCGAAACTTGAAATAATTTAAACGCTTTTAATTTAAACGCTCAAAATAATTTACGCTGATGAACTACATGGGAAGGGCAAAATTACGTATTTGAGGGTGAGTTTTAAAAATATAAAACACTGGTTGGGTAGAGGTTTAAATGTGGGGGTGTTTGAGGCAAAAAATATTTCCCATAAAATACCTGTGCCTTAGATAGGAATTACTCGCAAGACTAGGTACTAGAAATGGGTGATTTGGGGATGGAGGCACGGCCCTATGCCCCCATCCCTCCCTCAGATCCACTAGTGCACATAATAATACAGCAGGATTGCAAAAAAGGATTGCGGATTTGATCACAATCCAAGTGAAAAAAGGGGATTGCGGGTAGGAATGCAATCCACGTCGGCACTAGGAATGTGAATTGGGAATGCAATCCTTTCAAAAAGGATTTTACCGATGCCTGCTACTAGGCGAGCATATAGCAATGTGAGAATGAACGGTAAAAAAGCTTCGTTGTTTTTATATTCACTTTGTTCTCATGTTTCTGGCCGATGGTCTAACCCTCCTCTCTCTTCCCCCAGTTACGTGGTGAGCGTGACGTCCAAGAGCGTGACTTCCACGTTCAGTCCGGACGGTAACGGCCTCTCGAATCCGCACGACGTGGCCGTATCCCGGGACGGCACGGCCGTCTATGTGGTCGAGCTGAACCCTCGCAAGGTGTGGCGCTTCAACGTCGGTGAGTATGGGAAGGGGCAGTGTATCAGCCGGTTGGGAATGGTAGACCGTCGGACGGTCGGCAATGGGAATCAGCTGGGATTCAGTGTGCTGTGGAGTGTTGATCGCCTCTTTTACTTTTTTAACGGCTGGTATTTGCGAATGTGTGCGTCATTTTTTTTTACATTGCCGTTTTCGCTTCAGTCGTATGTTTTGTGGCACATGTGTTTGTGGCATGCTATTACACAGTAAATTCAGCTAGCTTTTCCATACTTGCCGCCCTCCTCCGTGTTTTTCCTCGGCATTGTTCTGTTCATTGTTTTGTGATGATGGCGCTTGTCTTTCCGCGCCATGCTGGCTATTTGTTGTAGTGCCCCTTATTTTGTTGCATTTCCATGTAACGCTTTATCGTCTGTTTGAACTGAAGTGCCTATTTGGTCCACCGTGTCCGTCCAGCCTGTCGTGCTTGCCCTGCCTTTCGTGCATGTCGTATGCCCGGCCTGAACGTCTCCCTCTCCGTTCCCCATTGGCACAGACGGTCCCCACACTGCTCAGAAGAAGTCGAACCTGCAGACGAGCGCAGGTAAGATCTCGAGGCCAAACGCTGGTTAAAGGACAGGGAGAGGTGGCTTACGACTGCAGCAGTTGGGATGCGGCCTATGTGGATAAAATTCACACACGTTTTTGTAGGCTGATACGAATGTCTGGGCTGATTCGAATATCGAGCTCTCTTAGGAGGTGGCATCGTTACATGGCTTAGATTCAATGTTTGCTTTTTGTCCTTTCAGTAATGGCTCGTGCCTCGTATTTTGTTACGGCGCTATCGGTTGTCGTTATTTGAACAATGCATCGTCGAATAGTTCAGCCATATATTAACTTGAGGATGATAGTTCCACAAGTGGTCTTAATGTTCACCACCAATCAAACCGCCGATCATCAGAGCCGTTTTACTTACTCGGGGTAAACCGCTGTGTTTTTCTGTTCCAGCTGCTGGCGTAGCGGGAGGCGTTCAAGGTTAGTAATGGTCTTTGGATTACCAAGGACACATATTATATTTCACCGCTCGTACTGGGCATAAGCTTTACGAGTACGTTTAGCATCGTTATTTTCTCAAATATCACTAAGATCGTAGTATCCAGATCTTTTAATGGCTGCAATCCTATCAACATACCTAGAATTTGCGGCCATCAAAGCTGTGTGCTAGTGTGTCATTGTTAATATTTTCTTTCTAACCTTTCATGGAATTCAGCACTCTGCTCGGCCACATCGACGCACTAATCCACTCTCTCCCTCTCTGTAGACCCCACCGTTGAGTTTGTCAAGTCGCCGGACGCTGCTGGCGGCGACTCGGCGGCGCCGTCCCTCTCCGGGCACGCTAAGCTGGCGATGGCAGCCCTGTTCGGCGTCCCGGTGGTGCTGTTCGTGGTCATCATGGCCGTGCTGCGACTCAGGAAGAGAAGTAAGTTCGGGGACTGTAGTTAGGGGAGGAGGGTGGGTCCCTGTACTGGGCAACTGAGTATTAATGCGGAAAATGTGGTGGTTAGGAGGAGACGGCCAAGAAGACCGCGCCGACGCTCCAGCCAAGGTGTATGAGGGTCGAAATTTGGATAAATTAGTATTAGCACATATGTACCTCTGCAGATAACCGGGTGCAGGAGTCTGTGGTGTGGTGCCTTTCCTCCTCACTTCATGATCCTGGCAATAGCGATGTTTGGTGCACTGCGGAGCGGCGGGAGGCGCTGATTGGGTGATAATGCGCAGTTTTCGCAGACGAATGCGTCTCTCATTCTCTACTCCCCTGCTAACGGTACCACAGAATAGAGGCTACAAAGGATTTTGTGTTGCAAGATTTCCGCCCAAAATATCTGCAATTCTGCGGGTACCTTCATGCTTACACAATAACACATATTACCCGCAGTGACTGTGATGATGTCTGTTTTTTTAGCCCAAATAATTTTGTTATGGCTAGCGATTGTCAAGAGAAACGTACTGCTATTTTATTTAAGGACATGCCTTGTATATTGTCCTCGCTTCTTACATTGTTTTGCCCGAAATCCGCCTGGAGTTCGAATGTCATTTAAATTTGGCCCAGGATAAAGGTATTTAAACTTTGTGGCCCAGGTTCGAGGCTTGAGGACAGCACGCCGTTTGACCCGCCCACTTAACTGGGTCAGCTGGCATATGGATCTGTATCCTGACCTCAGAGGTCACTGATCGGTATGAGATCCTGAAGTAAGGTATGGACCCGTCGCTATGGCTCACAATGGCGCGCACGTTTTTTCACGAACGTCTTGTTCATTAAGGTACGAAACGGTGAAATAGTCGTACCCCCCTCAGCTTGATCGTGACTTATGTAGAAACCCACCTGGTTCGGCCAGGGTCAAATAGACACTCGCGGAAAACAGTCTTACCCGTCCATTCTTTGAATTAGACAGGTTAATTCATGGAATAATGTAAGATTATTTATGAATTAGTTTTATCACCGTGAAGGTCGCGCGCCCCGTGTTAGACACTGGTCGACCGGAGAGCTCTGATTCTTAACCCGCGCACCGACGGGGGTCTGCGCCAACTTCGCACCGACGGGGGGGGGATGACCGCCCCCCCCCTGAGATCTCGAAAACGAAGCAACATAGCGACAAGCGGTAAACGGCATCGGATACGCACGGACAAGGTCTACAATTTTTACAAAGGTCATTTTCAGGTCAGGTCAAAGATGACGTCACAGGGGTCAAAAAAGTCAAAATGGCGGCGCTATATATGGAGAGTGTTTTTCTCGAATAACTTTCGAACTAGTCAAGATAGAAACAATCTAAGGGCATCATCGTGATCCTCACGTCAATCCGCATCGAATGATATATATGTTGACCTCGAAAGGTCAAGGTCAAAGGTTGACCTCAGGTCACGTGACCTCGAGGTCATCATGTATATCATTCGATGCGTCTTGACGAGCTGAACACAATGAGACCATCCGCGCGGCTGTATCTTGTTCCTGTATGGAGTTATTGGCAAAAAAAAACTTTGGTGACCTTTGATGACGTCACATGACCTTACAGCTGCCCAACAGCAAAACAGACCTCAAGGTAGTGAAGGTTGATCGTATATGAAGTCATGTATGGTATATGGGGCCATTCCGACCCGTTTTAGTGGTAAAAACAGGGAGTTGATTTTTCCTCCATTGACTTATAATGGGGAGGTCAAGAAATTGACCTGACCTTAGGTCACCGATATCAAAATTCCGAGATATACAAGTTGTAGTTACTAATGACTTGATAAGATCCTGCGACTTTCAAAGGCCTCCGACTTCTACTGTAGCTCTGGCACGGTGACAAAGTTGCAAAAAAAGTGACTTGAGGTTGGGTCATTCAAAGTGACCTGGTGACCTGACCTTAAAATTTAGGAGGTTCAAACTTGCACATCATGTGTAAAATTGATGATAGAATAGTCGTACCAAATTTCGCGGCGCTACGCGCCGCGGTTTTCCCGCTATTCGCGGGGGGGGGGCGGATATCCGCCCCCCGTCGGTGCGCGGGTTAAGCTCCACGACGGGATGTGTTCGGACATATACCCACCCCTACTGGATGTGCAGGGCCACCGACGAAGCGAGCTGAGGATCACCGCCTGGTGGTCCTGAGCCCGGTGCAGCAGGGCCCCTCTGGCGTCGTCTCCGATGACAATGAAAACGCTTCAACAATCTAGGCATACACAGGTTTTAGACTTTTTACAGCTATTTTCTCATAACAGGTACGTTTGCAAAGAAATATAATGCTTGGGTAATTTTCCAACTACCATGCTTCCAACAAAAGGAAAAGACAGAGGGATAAATAAAAGGAGCTTCAACATTGCTTGACCCGTTACCGCCCTTGGCGTCAAAAATGGTCGCTGCACTGCACTGGGAGGGCTGACCTGTCCACGTCGTTCATGTGATTGGCTTTCCAGACCCTCTGAGCCGCTGGGAGGGATGCTTGGACTCAAACATGCAGCCCCAAGAGACATCTCTCACAGGAACTAGATTTGGCAGGGTGGCGATTTTCTAACATCACGACGTGAGGACTATCAAAGTCAATTTCCGCTTGCCAATGTTGTCATTATGAACAAAAATGATGTCATAAGGTGAAAGGGAAATGTTCATTCAATCATTCCTATCAAGCCTTATCGCTTTGCTTAATTGGTTTATGGTTTACACCAGCCGCGAAATTTGGATAGACCAATTTCGACATCCCCAATGGGTCACTTTTAATGCACGTGCGGAACAAAGGTTTCAAACTTGTTTCCATTACAAAAGATCGGGAATTACCGTGGCGATCGCGCTACGGTTGGGTTGCTACTGCACGTGCGCACGTGGAGAGGTCGCTTCCAGATCTGGAGAACGGCTGGGCCGATTGCGTTCAAGCTTGGTATCCAGATAGGTACAGTGAAGAGATAACGGGAAAAGTCAGTTTGAACCCAGATTGTTTCTCTCGCCCTCCCTCCCTCCCTCTCCCTCTCTCTCTCTCTCTCTCTCTCTCTCTCTCTCTCTCTCTCTCTCTCTCTCTCTCTCTCTCTATCTCTATCTCTATCTCTATCTCTATCTCTATCTCTATCTCTATCTCTATCTCTATCTCTATCTCTATCTATCTCTCTCTCTGGTCTCTGTCTCTGTCTCTGTCTCTCTCTCTCTCTCTCTCTCTCTCTCTCTCTCTCTCTCCCTCTCCCTCTCCCTCTCCCTCTCCCCCCGGACGGTTCTCGAGCCAGGTCAATCGATTGTGGCCGGGCACCTGAACCGTGTGGGCGTCCCGGTACCGACCGGCGCTCTACCTCCTCCGCTCTGCAAACCGGCCGTGATCGTCTCCCGCTCCTCTCCCCAGCTGTCTGTGACCCGTGGTCGACCCTGTACCGTCCGTCCTAAACCCTGTCAGCAAGAGAGAACATGACCACGCAGCCGTCCTCTCAAAGCGGCGCCTCCAATGGGAGTGTGAGGCTTTTGTAACCGGACCCTACCTACAGACTATGACACGGCTGCTCCACTTTGACTGATGGGTCGCCTCTCGTCGGCTGTGTCCTGTCTAACCACGGGTCTATTTCGGATTTCCCACAGACCAGCGGCGAAGGTTCTTCCTGCATAACCTGAACGACGGCCCCGGTCACCGCAAGACCCTCGACTCGCTGCTGGGAACCAAGTCCCGCCAGGGCTTCGAGCCGCTCGCCACCCAGGATCTAGACGACGACTCAGATAGTGATGTAGAGGAGTTCATCGCTAAGATCAAGTCGCGCACCTGAGAGGTAGGCTTGGACGGTCCGCGATTGGACAGTCCTGGGAGGGGTCAGTGAGGTAGGAGAATTGAGGCGGGTTTCGCGGTGGACAGGACCGCAGTGATGAACTGAAGCGGTGGTGACGCTGGACAGTGGTGACGCAGGTGATGTGTCTCACGGACTGACTGTCGGTGGTACAGTGACGGTACGGTAGTTGTGCTGCGGGAGGTGGTGACTGCCGGCACTGGACCGCAGCACAATGGTGACAGTGAGGATGGTGAGTGCAGTGGACTTCAGTGAAGTGGTGACAGGATGGTGGTTGTGACGAATGGTGCGGAACTTCTGCAACTGCAGTGGTGACAGGTGGTTGTGATGAATGGTGCGGAACCACAGGACAGGACGACTGGAATGGTGTGGCAGAGTGGCTGTATGATTAGCTCACGGCGCTACGCTGCCTTGGCTGGCTGGAATCTGCCACTCCCAGTGCATGGAGCCTGCCCCTACCTGGGCACATGGAAAATGCCCCTGCCAGGGTCTGGAACCTATATCCATGCCAGCGCATGAGATCTGATAACTGATAAGTCCATGTGTCGACCGTGCCATTCTTTCCCTGCCGGTGCTGGCTGCGTCTCACGCAGACCGATACTACTTACGAGTAAGCTGAGAGAACCGACTGCGGTCGCCCTACTTAGCACTATTAGACCGAGACGAAGACGAACACCAAACTACTTACCGGGCTTACAGGGCTGTTTCATTGACACATTCTGTCGTGATGCTTCTTGGCTTTGTATGACTTTTTTCGTACTCCTTGCTTTTACATTCCTTGATGGTCGTGCAGCCTCGTAAAGATAACTGTCACAAACTTAGCCTTAAGCCGTTTTCCAACTCCCAGAATCTGTTATATTTCCACACTACTTACCTTACCTAACCCAAAATGACGACCTGTATGGCTGCTGCACCCATCCGCATCCAACCTTACGGCTACGAACGTTGGCTGCGGGTGCGAGAAAGAGCGATCCACCGCGCCGTCTTTTCTGTGGCCTGTGGTCACCAAATGCGGTCGATAACTGACCGTGAATGCGAGTCGGTCGCGCTCTCATTGCCGCACATCTAGGAACAGTGACGAATTACTGTGTCGAAGGAGAGGGCCGTACAGACCGGTGCACTTACCGGAGACTGTATATAGGGCCTTGCCGGAGACCGGTCTATGCCTTCCTGTTCTCCGCCGATCTGAGTTTTAACCTCTGTCGTAGGCAGGGCTGTCTGTGTGTCTGCCTATTCGTCTGTCCATGTGTTTGGGTAGATGTTCGTCGAGTTTCTCCCCGGCTACCTTATTTGGCGTCGTTCGCCGCTCTATCCGAATCTTTCCATAATAGGCGATGGTGTTTGGTTTCGCTGTTTTTCAGTTGGATGTAAGATGTGGCGACACTGGTATTTTACCCCGTTCGCTGATAGACAGTGACCTTGAAGGAGTAAGGATCTAGGCAGCGAGCAAGTGTTGTTGAAGCCTTTTTTGCTTTTAGCAGCACAATTCTGATGGTGCTGATTTGGAAGGCATTCATACCTAGCACACGGGGTTGTTGGCTGGAATCGTACTATTTTATTCATTGGTTTTGGTATTTTATTTTAATATATTTAAATATCGTTATTAGTGAACAATAACGTGAATAAATGTGAATCTTTCTACGTTTTGTTTTTCGCTTACGTAGTTCGTCAGATCGTTCATATTGAGCGATGTATTGGTACGTTTTCCTGAGCGGTCAGCCCGGGACCCGGCCTGCGGTGTGCCGGGAGTTGGGACCGGCGTGTTATCGCTCAGTGACAGGTGGCGTGTCACAGCTGGGTGTGGGGGCGGTGTGGGAGCGGTGGGCCCGAGCACGCTACCCGGTGGGAGCCCCGAGGGGCCGACGCCATGACTGTCGTGACCTTCAGCGTCTAGCTGCTAGGATTGCGTCTTCCCGCAGTGCGTTGCAGAATCTAGTGATCCCCCACCCTACCGCGCCACTTCACGTGAAACCCGCTCTTCTAGCCTGATGCGAGTTTGATTTTTATGGCATTTTCTGCGCTTACGAGCATGTCGTAAATTTTGGACCAGATTCTGGCGGTGTTAGCAAGTGATAGACTGTTGTCTATTTTTTGTTTAGCTGTGGTGAAGGTGAACAGAAACGATAAAGATTTCTGCATTGCGCGTGCGGCAATTTAGTGTCGATTATTGTGCATTCCTACCAACTACATTACTGTATGCCAGCTGCCATAGCCGGCAGAACGGGGAGGGCACCGGGGCACCGTGCCCCCTTTGATTTTGGCATTTTAACATTAGCCCTATGGGCGTTGCATGGAAAGAATGGAACCAAAAGTCGACAGTGCCTCCCCTTGATTGAAGGTGTTCCGCCGCTATTGCCAGCTGCCGCCAAAGACCGTGATAAGCCGTTCGCTTCGTGGACTAGTTCCTCTGAGAACGTCGTATCAGCCGTTACACAATCTGTATTGAGGTCGATGCTGCAGTCTGCGATCGCGACTTCAAAAATACAGTTCCGAACCTCAACACGTGGACAGAGGAGGTACGGTGAGGAAGCCGGTCAATTCTCTCTGGAACAGATCGACAAGGGAATTCCCAGCGGGCTACCGGACAACACCGACCTTCAGGGGCGTTTAGTGCACCGGAAGATCCAGGAATATTCGCTACGAATTGGCGCCGACATTCCGACTCATGTAATGCAAATTCGCAGTTTCTCAAGCAGCCATCTGTTGTTTTCTGGACTGGCTTTCGATTTATTCACGGAAGAGAACCCGGTTAGCAAAGGTAATCGCACGTAACAGTCTACATTCTGTATTTTGAATGACTTGAAATAATCAGCTTGCTGCATCAGGAAACCGCAGTTTGAGTAAACAAGACGTATCTACACCGTGACACTTGACTACAAGCCCTTGACTACAAAGACGGTTAACACTACCACACATCGTCACAGAACAGGGAACGATTACGTGACATGGCGCGGGCACATGGAACAAGCTCCGTGGAACAGACGGCGGCTCACTGGAATCCATCACCACCATCCCAGCCTCAGCCCAGCGCGGTCTTACGGTAGTTCTCGACCTCGCCTCCAAGGAAACGCCTCCTTCAACAATATCAACACCCTCCATAAAGCGATAAGAAGCGTTATTGTTACACATTACAAAAATAGCACACACACGCATACAATAGAGGTGGGCTGTTACATAAGCTCTGTGTCGCTCTGCGCCGCGCAGCACGGAGCCACCGCCGACAGCTACCTCCTGGCTCTTGGCTCGGAGCTGGGCTCTTGGCTTATTAAGCTCCCGCTAGACGGCGCTAAGGACGCTCATAGAAATCCGGCTGCAGCACGAACTTTGAGACGCGGGCGGGCACCAGCTCACCGACATAGGTGGTGCGTCCGTCGGAGGTCACGGCCAGATCGTGGGGCTCGTTCAGACCCTGATCAGGCACAAAGAATCGCTGTCAGATCATGGGACTCGTTCAAATATTGATGGGGCACACGGGGTCATTCAGGTCATGGGGCTCGTTCAGACCCTGAGGGAACATACGGGGTCAGTCAGGTCATGGGGTTCGTTCAGATTCAGACCAAGATGGGACGCACATCATGGGCGTCGAACCTAGAGACTCGTTCGAAACATGAGGCAACACACTGAAGTTCAGATCATTGCACTCATTCAGGCGTGAATAGTTGCGTTAGTATCATCGACATCAAGAGTACTTGCAGCTATTGGACCGAACTGCAGTGAACTGGTGCAATGGCGCGGAAAACCAACTGAGACTCTCGCTCGCACCGATAACCGCTCGTAAAATCACTCAGATGAAAAGCGATGAGATGAGATCCTCCTACGTGTATCCGGTTTCTAAGAGCATTTGCCGTGAAATGGCTCATGGTGGTGGTCGGTTGGCCCAATCCCTGTGCCGTCTGTCATTCCCAGGTAAAACGAATATTTACGGTCTTCACAGCTGCACACGAGATTTCTGAGTAATGTAGGCGAGCTGGCGAGCCGAAATCGCCGTGTAATGGAGGATTTCCAGCAGCTGTGCACAGACAGCGCTTGGCCCACAGCAGGGGCGCGGCTCGGGTCCAGAAATAGTTACCCGTCTGAACACCGTCATTCTTTCTGAAACTCCTCACACAGATGGCCATCATCCCCGCCCACTGTTCAAGTTGGACGGCCCGACATCAATTTCCGCGTGGGCTATAACGGTATGGCGGCAAGCATTGTCGCTGTACCTCGTCTAATAAATCGTGATTGAACGATTAATATCCGTCAGTGGGGGGAAATCTCAGTGATGTGTTACCCAGAAAGAAGCCATTCCGCGCAGCCCTTGCTCATCGATCCGCGCCATGTGGGGTTATGTGCCCGGTACTGATCGTGTTATGAGCGCTCGTCAGCGCCAATGCGTGTTATCCAGAATTGGAGGATCAAAAGCATGCGATAGCATGCTTTTGCATCCGGAAATTCCCATTGGTGGGTCGCTGAAAAAAAGTTCGGCTGAACCTGTTTGTCAGTGAGTGAGTATGTGAGTATGTGAGTGAGTTTGTCCAAGCTTTTTTGGACCTGGAGTCAAAATGGGTGGACCGATCGGGACGAAAGTGGGACCGTTTGATTCGTCTCCGGCGAGGTAAACTTTTGGTGCTGGCCTCGGTTCGCTCGGTGCTTCGTGGCACATGCTATTCCGCTTCAAAGTTTCGGTGACACGAAATTTTTTGTCAAGGCTACAGGTCAACCCGAAGTCACGGGCAAAGCCATACTGGCGGGACACATCGGTAACACCTTGAACCAGTTTCCAGGGGGGTCACCGTCTGCGAGGGGTGCAGGCTGCACGTGCTGGGGTCGGAAAACCGTTTTGACGTGAGGTCCTCTGGCTCAAAGAAATTTTAAGCTATCAACCTCAAAATCGGTTCAATGGTAGTCCCAGGCAAGGCCTCCAAAATAATGCACATTTCATTGGGCTATGGATCCTCCAATTCTGGCCCAAGGCAACGCACGAGCGCTGCCGGCATCTAGTTTTAACCGACGGCATGCGGATAGGAACCGCATTTAGAATAAGGCATGGGTATTTCCCTCATTTGAAATTTTGAACTCATGGCAACACAAACATATACAGCCCCTCAAACCTTCAACCACTGACATCGGTCTGTTGACCATGATTCAGCATCCCACCTGACTCGCTTTCACCTTCACACCTCTTGTAAGATTCCTCGGCTGGTATTCCAGTGTTTTATCTCACCACCTCACACCTGTCCCTCTCTATCTCACTGTGGCTCACTGTGTCTCACTGTCCCACTCCGTCTCACACAGTATCTTACCTGAGCGGCCACCCAGCTGTCCAGCACCAGCCCGGTGACCAGGTCAATGGTCAGCACTCCGCCGCCCGACAGACTCTTGAACACCGCCAACAGCACGTCTCCTGGGGGTGCAGCCAGTCGGTCAGTTGTAACGTAGTTATGGCTTATAGGTAACGTTTACATGCATCTAATTACTAACTGGCGCAGGAAGTTCGAGGAAGGGGCCAAGTTTCAACAATATCTAACGGCGATTACGATAAGACTTAACAAAGTAGTATGGATGTGCAATGCGCAGCATCGTTCTAGCGGACTGATTATGTGGAACGGTATGACCGGTGCGATCCTTGCAGCTGTGTTAATATTCATTTGCTGCTGACGAGATATTCATTATCAGACGATGAAGGTCTCTGAAATAAACAAAGGAGCTCACCATATAGAAACATTCACATTTGAAACGACCTTTGAATTGCAATAAAGTTCGTCGTTTATGACCATGACCAACGGCCGAGGCCCTGTCAGGCCCATCCCATGTCTGACCTGTGACCGAAACGGCGTAGATGCGGCCGTAGAGGGCCAGATTGATGATCTGCGGCTGCAGCAGGCGCTGACGGATGTTCCAGCAGACCACTCGGCCGTGCTCCCGGTCCGCCACGCAGAGCACGCCGCCGTCCAGAGAGAGCGAGTGGGGCACCAGGAGGTCAACGCCCTCTGAGGGAGAGGGGAGGGGTTCGGTCAGGACCTAACACAGCGAGGGCGAGAGGGGCATCAGCAGGTCAACGCCCTCTGAGGGGAGAGGGGAGGGGTTCGGTCAGGACCTAACACAGCGAGGGCGAGAGGGGCACCAGCAGGTCAACGCCCTCTAAGGGGAGGGGGTTTGGTCAGTACCTAATGCAGCGAGAGAGCGAGAGGGGTATTAGTAGATCAAACAGATAGTAGGCGTCAGAGGGTGAAGTCAGAAGTTAAGAAGTCTCCCAGTGCGACACGGGTTAAGTAGCTTTTACTGTTGGCAGCTGAAGCCTTCGAGAAATGTGATTACCCCGATGACTGCACTCACGCTCCTCTCCGAGGCTGCCCAGGAAGCGTCCCTCGCGGTCAAATATCATGATGCGGCGGTTGCAGTAGCCGTCGGCGACGAAGATGGTGCCGTCCTCGGCCACGGCCACGTCGGTGGGCTTGCAGAAGTGGGCCGCGTCGCTGCCCGGCTCGAACGGTACCCCCAGGGTAAGGATGGGCGTGTCCGAGTCGGGAGGCAGCTGTGGAGGGGGAGGGAGGGGTCAGAGGTCAACTGAGGTCACCTCGGTCAACTTTAGGGTTTTTGGTTTCACAGTAAGTGAGCCGATGGACGGTCCTATATGCATAGCTGGCAGGTCGAGCGATACAAAACCTATGGCCATCAACATATGGGCCGGTTCAGTGATTACATAAGCGTACTAAGCAGATATGGATGTAATGCAAAAGTAAAATTCGAATTCATCAAGCACAGTGTAGCTGTTCCTTCTAGCTGGCAATGACATTCGTTCGAAAAACCTTTCAGGCTCAGCTAGAATCAAAGAAACAGCTAGCGGATGTCCATACAAGACGCCACAAGATTAATCATCCGTAGCCTGAAAAAGCCGGCTTATGTACAGTGTACTAACTAGCACGGTCTGTCAGGCTTAGAGCTCTGATAATGCTTATATAACCCCAGGTTGTAATACTTTTCTGCTACACTACAGAACATGTATTGAATGCTGAATAGCGCTCCACCAACGATTAAACAGTTTTCATTCAGCGTCAACGTACGCTACCGTCCACTAGCCGGTTATTCAGTACGCAACTAAGAAATACCGTACACCGGTATTGGCAGCTATTCGACTGTCAACGGACAGTTGCATTCACTTTTGACGAGCCCCCAATAGTAGCACCCGTTCCTTCCAGAGATACATACGGACGCTGGAAGAGAGTAAGCTCATAAGTGTACGACACAACCCGTCCAGTGCCCACATACGCTTGCATGCGGATAGGTACCATGGAAGAATGGACTAGAGTTCAAATGACAGATCACAGCGTTCTAATTCAGGGGTCCTTTCGACTCGATGTCCTTCAAGGCTGAGTCCTTTGGGGGGTCCTGCGGACCCCTCCCCCCGAGGGAAGTCCTAGATACGTCACTGGCACAGCCAAACCCGACACCTACCAGCGCTGTGACCCCTCACCCGCCTCCCCTCCGCTCCGTCGCGTCCGCCGCAGCTCACCTTGAACACCTGGTGGAGAGCCACATCAGTGATCCACCGGTTACCCGCCGCGTCGATGTGTAGCCCGTGCGGCAGATAGAACCGGCCGGAGCCCTCACTCTTCAGCACTGCGCCCGTTCCCGGGTTCAGTGTGAGCAGTGTGTGACTCAAGATCGGACCCCGGGCCGCGTCCTGGTAGTGCTGGCTTTTGTTGAATGACCTGTCGGACAGGTCCGGTCCGGGTCAGGTCAGGGTCAGGTTCAGGTCAAGTCAGGGGGTCAGGGTCAGTTAGGGGCCAAGGTCAGATAAGGGTCAGGGATAAGTTAGATTCAGATACTCGAAAGGTCAACATAATTACCAAACTCTGCAGTGTGACACCTGTGCTTCAGCTCTCAACCGAGGTAATGCAAACACAAGGTAACCACCAAGTTTATGGCTACGGCCTTATCAGTTGCTGAATTAACCCAGTTCCAGTAGGTCTGTGCTAGATAAGCAGGCACTTCAGTTCCGCTACGGCTCCCTTGGGGTGTACTTTAGCCCACCAGGCGTATGTACGCTGTTGGACGCAATAGGCGGCCGTCCCCGTCCGTTCGGAATTGCGCCTTTGTTGGATCGATGGGAGAAGCGATCTGGGTCGGGCCAACGTACTTTGTAACATGTATCCAATGCGCAGCATCGCAGAGGTCAATATACGCAGCAAATGTCGGCCGAACTCGGGGGCGTAAAAATACACTGTCATTACGAGTATCAACTGCAATTCCAGTAAACGATAATCGGGATACATTTATTTGGCTTTGGCTTCTGAAAAATGCTACTGGACGGCGCAGTCACAGCAGAAAGGAAGCGAGACAGCTACTGCTACGGTGCTGAATAGTGCCGAGAACGATAAAAAGTGGAAATGGTGCCTTTGTTGAAACTAAAAGTAAATTTCTAAAGGAAATTATTTTCAACCCCAGGCCTCAGCGTTCCATTGAAATGTTATCTCGTCAGAAATATTTAAATATTTTATAGTTTAAGTAGAATTGAGAACTCAAGTAGCCTACCGAGTGGAACGAATTAAAAAGGACAAAGCTCTTCCAGTGACTACCGTGTATCACTGAACTGTGCACGGAAAATGCCAGTCTTGCATAACGGTTTTGATACCCGGTCTTGCTATAGAGAAGTCTATGGCACGGCATCAAGACATCAAGTTTCTAAAAAAAAAGCTAAGTAGGGAGACCCGGGAGGTATGGGCCCCCTGGAGGTATGGGCCATCGCCGTTTTGAAGAAGTTTAGCGTATTGTTTGCAATTTGACCGCTTAATCTGGTAGCAGCCATTTCGTTATACAACCCACGTGATTTCCGAAATCTTCCCCAGTCTCCTTTGGCAATGAGCGGTGATAATGCGTTTTTGCCCTCCTCAAGTAAAATCCGGTATATACAGAAAATTCGTGATTTATGTGAACCAGGTTTGTTTTATAATGTCACACCATCGCTAACATAAAGTTCAAAGCATGCAAATTAAGACTGGGTTGACTATATGAAACTTGTTTGCAAGATTATAAGCTGAGATGCTGCGCACATTTTGGCGTCCTAACCGGGAGGTTCGGGCCACCCATCCCCGGGAGGTTCGGGCCGGCCCATACCTCCCGGTTCAGCTCTGCCATGGGACAAGGGCTATCAAATGAATATTTAAACGTGTAACAATTTGATTGAATTCCTCAGTGATGACAGAATGTGCAGGAATTTTGCACCTTTGCATCAATTATGCAGCATGATTGATGCACAAGAACATGTTTGTGTAGCCGGGTGTTCGAGCTCCTCCCTACCCCTCCCCTTCCTCGCCGCCAGGCGGGTCGGCCGTTCGCGGCCCGCCGCTCGCCTGCTGCCGGCCGGTCAGTCAGCTGAGCGCCCGCGGCTGCCTGTGCTGTGCGGGTTGCCTACCTGCGAGGGGCCGTCTGGCTCCGTGCAGCGCCGGCCGGGATGGACATTGGACAGTGAGAGTTGGTCGGTGACCTGCGCTAGTCTCCCGTTAGTTTCTGAGGAAGGGTGATGTGAGCTTAGCGGAGATTGTGTTGTATCGGCATTCCCCAATAATTTACCTTCACAGTGGGTGTCAGACTGTCAGTGTCATGCCGCAGACATGGCAGCGAACGACGACGAAGGGGTCGTTTTCAAACTCGGATCTCCAGACGGCGATCGAGCGCATCCGGAGAAAGGAGATCAGCATTCGGGAAGCTTCCCGAACGTACAACATCGGACGGCAGACTCTCGACCGGTACCTCCAGGCCACACCGGAGGGAGAACAGGCTAAGAAGGTGTCGAAGACCTTCTCTAACACGGTCTTCAGCCAAGACGAAGAAAAGAGCCTGTTCGACTACGCGGAAAAGAGTGCGGCCATGCACTTCGGCCTCACCAGTAAGGCCTTGGCCGAGCTCGCCTACGACTACGCTAAGAAGCTGGGAAAGAAGCTTCCCAGCGGCTGGGAGGATAACAAGGCTGCTGGCGAGGAGTGGTGCTTCGCTTTCCGGAGAAGAAGCGGACTCTCCCTCCGGACTCCAGAAAACACGAGCATTGCTCGGTCTCAAGCATTCAACCCAACCAACGTTCAGCGCTTCCATGAGGCCCTCTCCGCTGCACTCCTCGAGCACGATTTCGGCCCTTGCTCAGTCTGGAACCTCGACGAGACAGGAATCACAACTGTCACGAAGGCGCCCAAGCTGCTCAGCCCGACCGGAACCCGTCAGGTAGGAGCCGTTGCAAGCGCTGAGCGGGGAGTTCTCATCACCGTGTGCGCTTGCGTCAGCGCTGCGGGCCGAGCGCTCCCCCCGGTGCTGCTGTATCCGCGAAAACGAGTGCAGCCTCACTGGGCGACCGACGCTCCACCGGGATCACTCATCCTCGCGAACGACTCGGGCTGGATGGACAAGGAGACGTTCCCTAAGGCGCTTTCACACTTCATCAGCCACATGGGCGCCACGGAGCAGAACCCGCAGCTCCTCGTATTCGACAATCACTGCTCCCATGTCACCCTCCAGGTCATCAACATCGCCCGGGGGCACGGGGTTGTGATTGTGACGCTGCCGGCGCACTGCAGCCACCGAATGCAACCTCTCGATGTGTCGGTGATGGCGCCGTTCAAGACATTCTACTCTGAGGAAATAAACGCCTGGCACCACCGCAACCCAGGCCGGACAATTTCAATCCACGACCTCGCCGCCCCGGTCAACAAGGCCTTCACCCGCGCCTTCTCCATGGTAAACATCATGGCGGGATTCGCAAAGTCCAGCGTCTGGCCTCCGAACCCGACGGGCTTCACCGACGCGGACTTTTTGGCTGCTCTCTCGTCCCCTGCCCCTGCTCCCACGGGGGAGACATCGAACACGGAGAGAGCGGCCCCGTGGTCGGCCGAGCCAGGACCGTCGACGCCGATGGCAGTGACGCCACAAGAGATTCGCCCGTTCCCCGTTGCTTGCCCCCGCATGCGAGGGTGCGGAAGAGGGCGCGGCAAACGCTTTCCCGTTATCCTGACGTCCAGTCCGGAAAAGAAGAAGCTCGAGCAAGCCACCGCCGCCGCCAAGGCTCGCCCGAAGGCCAAGAAAATTCAACTGGACGAAGAGAAGCAGAGAGAGGAGCAGATAGCGGAAGCGGAAACGAGCGACAGCGGCGCCGACGTCGACCGTGCTGAGATGGAGGAAGAGAGGGTCGGGCTCCTCAATGACCGCCGAGCCGGTCGCCGAGCTCTCCCCCGCGCAGATGAAAATGGGCGACTTCCTCCTCGTGGCCGTCAGAGGAGCCGGGCGACGGGGCACGGTCACCTCCCGCTACGTCGTTCAGGCCCTTGAGGCCTTCGACGAGGATGACCCGGACTGGATCCGAGTGCACGGGTACCGAGCTCTCAGTCAAACGGTCTTCTAGTCGATAAATGAACTTGCGTTTTTATGAGTTAAGAAAACTGCCATGTGGTCACGGGTTGATGACCTCAAGCAATAGAAATTATTGTGTTCATTTAATGATCTCTACTGTCATGTGGTCAGAGGTTGGCCTCAAGCAATCGAAACTGATGTGTTCATTTTATGATCTGTACTGTGGTCACAGCTTGATCACAGGTGATGACTGATGACCTTAATCAATAAACCGATGTTTTCATTGAATGTCCTCTTCAATAAGTTATCTTTTGTCGCGCCCGCGTGTGCTCGCAAATTTAACCAAAATTGCATTCGAACATTGAAACATTTTTGTCTTATGTCAAGGAATGTGATTGATTTTATCAAAATAAATATGTGGCCAAGTGACCTCCATGAAGTGGGTTCTTGGTCGTTTATGCGGTACCTGAGCTCTTGTAAAGCTCAAGAACGCTCCCAGCTACGAGCATTGTCCTCAATGACGAGAATAAAATTCGAAACATGACACCGGCCCATACCTCCCGGTCCATGGCCCATACCTCCCGGGGTATTTTGATGAGTCGAAAAAGCGCATGATTTATTTAAAGTTATCTTCAGACAAAATAGTTGATTCCAGATGCCTGATATGGGGTACACTTTACAGGCAAAAGGCAATTCCCCGTACCAAGGGTGAAAAACCAGGTCTAGCCACTAACCACAGGAAGAAAATTGTCATTTCACAAAACCGGCCCATACCTCCCGGGTCTCCCCTACGCCATTTAATTCACATGACACAAACCGACTAACGGCTCATCAGCAGGAGCAGACCAGGAACAAGCAAGGGCACCAGGTTAATGTCGGAGAAACAAGTGACCGAAAAGTCGCGTGAATGCTAACGCATCTGGCGAGGCGATGTCCGCACAGCCACACCACATTGGGTGCGTACTGCGTATATTGTAACAGTAGGTCCTTGCAATGCGAGAAACTCCCAGCACCCCCCAGTTGTGGTTGGCCCGGTGGAAGATGACCAAGCAGTAGGACAATAAGTCTCAGTAGCGTGGACTGTGGAATGTGAATTGTGTGGACTGTGGACTGTGGACTGCAGGGTACTCACATCGCCGTCCAGCTGCGGTTGGCCGGTTAGAAGATGGCCCAGCAGTAGAACGACATCACACCAGTGTGGACTGTGTATAGAGTGTGTTGACTGAGGATTGTAGAGTGTAGAGTGTGGAGTACTCACGTCGCCTCCCAGCTGTGGTTGGTCCGGTGGAAGATGACCCAGCAGTAGGACGACATCACACCAGTGTGGACTGTGGACTGTGGAGTGTGTGGACTGTGGACTGTGAAGTACTCACGTCGCCTCCCAGCTGTGGTTGGCCCGATGGAAGATGACCGGTCGGTCCAGAGTGTCGACGGCGACTCCGCTGACGGGGCCAACGTTCAGCGGTCGACGCGGCCAGTGGCCCTCGGCCATCGGCGACGGCACATCGGGCACCTCCATCTGAGGGTAGGGGGGAGGATCTGTCAGAAAAGGTCTGTCGGGCACCTTCATCTTAGGGGGAAGGGGAAGGGATGAGGACAGGTCACAGACGGCACCTCGGGTACCCTATGTAACTTTATCTCAGGAATGAGGATATTGTCGGCAAGGACTGTGATTATTGACTGTTCCGGAAGTGTTTCCGGAGAATCTAACCAAATTGCAGCATGAAAGAATATGGTCATCACAGGAAATAAAAATTATTTTCGAGCGGCGAGGAACATCAAAATATATCGTGTATAACAAGTGTAGTGATTACGCGGGTAGCATCATTGTCATTCCAAGAAAACGTCTGCATCTGGCGACCAGAGTACAGGAAATTCAAAAGAATCCCGAACTACTTTGACGAGGTAGAGCCTCTTCTCTTTCACTGATAAATGTAATGCATACATTTATCTGCATATATAGGTGCGAGCATATATGAAAGCAATTTCACACATCTTGAAACACCCATCACACAGATCCAAATGAACGGCAAAAATAATGACACTGTCACACTGAAGGCCTAAGTGCAACAGGCTCGTCGACTGCCGCCCTGGCCACCCACCGGCCATTGAGACTTGTTGGTTGCGGGCCGCCCGCATCTAACCGCCACCATATGGCGGTCGATCCCCACTCACCATCGAGTCCAGCACTCCATCCAGCTGGCTGTAGAGCTGCGGCAGCTGCAGCTGCAGATTGGCTGGATACAGAGCAGCTGGTCGGCCCGGGCGGACCGCCAGCAGCAGCAGCAGCAGCGCCGACAGGCCGGCTGGCGACCCCGCCATCCTCACTGCACCTGCAACACTGCCGACCGACGCTACCGCCGACGGCACCGGCACCCGGCGCGGCCCACGCAACCTGGCGTCGTCATGGTAACGGGTGTGACGTCACTGTTGGCCATCGATCGACCCTGGACGGACAGGTCACTGAGTCGCCGCGCGTCATTGGTCCGAACGTCCGAACACAAACACCACATCGGCGTCGGTCTAGGACAGGAGATACAGGACTATGTCAACAGTGCGGGCGGAGATTACAGGGAACATGGGAGAAGATAGGTTGAACATGCGCGCAGACAAATAACAATTTAGGCTCCTGTCGCTATATTTCATTTAATCCTTGTGTTCATAGTGCTATACCTACGTTAACCCGCGCACCGACGGGGGGGGGGGGGCGGATATCCGCCCCCCCTGAGGTTTTTCGCGAATAGCGGGAAAACCGCGGCGCGTAGCGCCGCGAAATTTGGTATGACTATTTCCTTATCAATTTTACACATGGTGTGCAAGTTTGAATCTCCTACCTTTCAAGGTCAGGTCACCAGGTCACTTTGAATGACCCAACCTCAAGTCACTTTTTTGCAACTTTGTCACCGTGCCAGAGCTACAGTAGATGTCGGAGGCCTTTGAAAGTCGCAGGAGGTTATGAGGTCATTAGAAGCTACAATTTGTATATCTCGGAATTTTGATATCGGTGACCTAAGGTCAGGTCAATTTCGCGACCTCCCCATTATAAGTCAATGGGGGAAAAATCAACTCCCTGTTTTTACCACTAAAACGGGTCGGAATGGCCCCATATACCATACATGACTTCATATACGATCAATCTTCACTACCTTGAGGTCTGTTTTGCTGTTGGGCAGCTGTGAGGTCATGTGACGTCATCAAAGGTCACCAAAGGTTTTTGGCCAATAACTCCGTACAGGAACAAGATACAGACGCGTGGATGGTCTCATTGTGTTCAGCTCGTCAAGACGCATCGAATGATATACATGATGACCTCGAGGTCACGTGACCTGAGGTCAACCTTTGACCTTGACCTTTCGAGGTCAACATATATATCATTCGATGCGGATTGACGAGAGGATCACGATGATGCCCTTAGTTTGTTCCTATCTTGACTAATTCGAAAGTTATTCGAGAAAAACTCTCTCCATATTTAGCGCCGCCATTTTGACTTTTTCGACCCCTGTGACGTCATCTTTGACCTGACCTGAAAATGACCTTAGTAAAAATTGTAGATCTTGACCGTGCGTATCCGATGCCGTTTACCGCTTGTCGCTATCTTGCTTCGTTCTCGAGATCTCAGGGGGGGCGGTCATCCGCCCCCCCCCCGTCGGTACTAAGTTGGCGCAGACCCCCGTCGGTGCGCGGGTTAATGGGCACCCATTGTTTTAAATAACAGTCACCGCACACCGTAGGTAATAGCTAATAAAGCTCCCTATCCTCTCCGGTAATAGCTGTTATTATACACCGTTTATCATCTGGATTCATCATTTAGTCCGATGTCATTCCTGCTTCGCAACGTTACGTACGAGCCACGGGCGGCCGCCGCCTCAGGCCTTGCGGTGCAGCATAGCCATCCAGGCGTTTGCTACTACTGCCATCTAGGAGCGATATGCGCAAGCGCAGCGAGCCCACCGGCACAGCCTACCACGCCAGGCTTGTATACTAGCGCCATCTAGGAACGGGAAAGTAAGTACCCAATAGCTTACGGAGTCCAACGTTCCGGGTTCACTCCGTATGAAGGGTTCAGCTTAGTTCAGATCACACGCTTGGAGGAGTCAGACTTCCGACAAAGCAAACAAATACACATATCATTGCTCCGCAAAGGAATGCTACACAGGAGGGCAGATCATCCCAGTTAAATATGTATATTATTGGCTGTAACAATTGCTGAAACAACACTAACGAATGTTTAATCATTGCTAAGCTAAATATAAAGCAACTTAAATAACAGGTACATGTTCAAACGCTCACAAAACAGCTAGATAGTTGTCATTCACCGCATTGACAAATAGCTCAAGTAATGCGAATAAAAATGAACGGTGAGCGTAGTGTTCGCTTTAGTAAGAAAATCTTGGATAAAGAAGTTAGAAACATATTTTCCGTGACATCGAGAAAAGTAACCTATTTGTATGATTTTGATTATAGAGTAGCTTATAGTCAGCTATGCTAAGATTATTCGCATATCCGGTGTGGTTCGGTTCGACCGGCTATGGCTATCCATATTCAGACATATTCCGGCCACCATAATAAGTTGCCGCCAATAGCACGTTCGCGAACACTTGCATACAAGAATAAACAGCACTATCAACAGCAACAACAACACTCTGCATGTCATACAACCGCACTTCAGGCTAATGCAAAACACAATCTACGTTGGCATGGCTTCAGATATCCCGGAAATAGCGAAGGGGTCTCATACTCAAATGGGATAGCTCACCCAAAATGTTTGGCCTTGGGTATGATCCAATAAGTCCACAAGGTCTGTGAACTGCAAACCTAGTTTGTAGTGGTGTAAATTGAGATTGAAATGAGCACGAAAACATCTTCCAAACGAACGTCGCTCTGATACAAACACCTGTACCCTGTTCTATTCGCCTCGATAACCTGCTTTTCTCAGCGTAACACCCGGACCTAACTACAGCCACGCCGATGCGTGGACAGATGGCAGCACTAGGAGAGCAGCGACCAGCGCGTTTCCGGCTGCATCCAGATGTAACCGGTGCTCGACATGGCGCAGCGGGCGTTGTAGTACTTCCCCGGCGATCGGCAGTAGGAGAACTTGGGGCAGCGGCACTTGAACATGGGCTGGAATTCCTCCTTGCACAGCTCGTTCCACCAGCACGCCCTCTGCCGGGAGAGGGAGAGGGGGAGACTGGGTCAGGTTGGTGGCTCCGCTGGAAAATGAAACGCAGGCTATTTACCAAACACCTTACGCCGGCCTAGGGAGGCATTTCACCGTTCCAGCATTTCCATCCTCAGGACAATAAAATCCTTCTCCACTCCCCAACCTGGGGAGTCTCGGGCCGTACGAGCAACTTCATCTCATGCGGGCAGCTCCATCGGAGCACGCCCGCAGCTGCGGTGACTGTCAGGGTGGGTGCCGGGTGGCCTGTCCTCTGGACGGGCTCGGCCCAGGTGACTCACCAGGGTACTTGCCCAGACCGAAAGGGCCTAACCCAACAAAAAGGAACTCGGACAAGATCCTAAACACCTTACACCGGCCAAGGAATGTATTTGATAAACTGATAATGCACTGCATTGTATCAGACCTTCACGAGTCACTTTTATCCTCGTGTCTGTCACATGTCGATAGCCTAGCACTTTCTAGCCTTTGATGTCCTTGTTCCGGGATGAGGGTCAATCTACCAGACAAACGTAGGTAGCCCAGTTATGTATTCCAATTACCCCCAGCGGGATGGGTCAATTTACGACCCTCGTCTAAAGTGAATAATGTACGACAGTACCACCATTTTTGCATGAGTGACGTGCGATTAAACGGTCCATTCTCATCTGAAAATTGTACAAATTTACGTTCTATTTTCATTAAACCAATGTAGTTAGTAGGACCGAACTCACCACTCGCACTCGAACAATGCAAAACGTAACATACATACAACTCTAACCCAGCTAATGCACGATTTAACGCCCTTCCCTCACTTCACTTAAGGATAAGGGTGCCACCATATGCACCTTTCTCTTCTAGCTAATATGCGCTTGAACATTCCTTTCTCACCTGACTGATGTAAGACCTGATGCTCTGGTCTGGCAGAGAACGTGGTGCTCCCATCGCTGGTGCCGCCATCGCTAGCACCATCACCACCAGAAGAAGTGACGGCAGAAACTGTAGGGCAGCCCTCGGTGTCTGTAATCCTGGCCGTGCCATTGCCGGGTGCTTGTACCGACCGCCGACGGATGGACTGGCAGACTGACAGGCCGACAGACGGACCGGCGGCAGACCCACGGTGAGCTGGTGACCTCTCAAGGCCACATCGTCGCTCCGAAGTTCAGCTGGCAAGCCGGGACTGGAGACGAAACCACTGTGAAACCGAACGACAAACACTGAAAGATACGCACGCGTGATGTTGGTTATCATCAATACTGGATTTCGCCTATTGACCGTTATTAGATGTTTGTGCAATCGTGTCCATAGGTAACGCATGGACAAAGATCAGGACGTCACGGAAAATGTCATTAAGTTATCTAACAGCTGTCGTAATATGGTAACACGTAACACTTGGGTGTTGGAGCGAAAGTTTGGACCAACACCATATGGAACAATCACCGTAAGCATAAACATGTAAGACAAGGAAACACAGCAGATCAACAGGTTTCCACAAACAACGCACAATCTAATAACGGTCTATGTAGGGGCTCATAAACACGGTAATGAATGAATAACTCACCACCTCCCTCCAATACACGACCCACACCATCCCTTTCCTCTCACCCTCCACTCCTTTCCATCTCTCCCACCTGTTTCCTAGGAGCGCGTGGTCGACCCGACGGCGGCCGCTGCTCGGTAAACACTCAGCCTTGACCAAGACCACTGCGGCGGCGGCCGCGGTGCCGTGACGAGCCGACCGCGCGTCTGAAGATCGATCCAGGGGCGGCTGCCAGGGGGGCCGGGAGAGGGGACAGAGCAGCCGGAGCAGAGAGCGGGGGCATTGTCCTCAGAGGCGCCAGGAAGGAACAGGCACCGGATGGTGAGGAGTGCCATGAGTAATCAGCTGGAATGGGGCCAGAGGAAAAGGGATGTGGTACAGCGATTGGACTGGGGTGGCAGATTGAAAGGCCGCTCAGCTTTGGTGCAGTAACAGCGCCACACAATCAACAGTTCTGGTCTCTGGGTTTAGGGCTATCACACGAATGGTAACTGATCCGAACATTTGTTAGGGTTCCCTGGGTTCACAGAGGTATTGTCGACCCTTGGAGGAGTGATGCCGCGCACTGTGAATTCTTCCGAATCACCTTCCCCTCCACGTATGTCAATTCAGCACAGCCATTCACTTAAAACGAAATATAAATTAAAACTAGCAGACATAACTATTTAGAGCAGCAGTCTTTTCCATCGCAACCTCGCCCCCCCCCCGAAATTCGGATAATGGGTTCAAATAGAAGTGTTAATTCAATCGAATGATATATTCATTGCACACTCCACTGTTCGATGATCATACCGAAAAATAAACACCTCCAGGGTTCAACATTTTCCTTCATTGCTGGGCCACTTCATTGTACATCCACCACACTAAAACACAGATGGTAGAGCCAGCAATCATATATTTTTTCTAAGACTCCGTCCCGGTCAGGATTCACCCCGACAGACCACCGCAGTGTCACGATTTACCGGGTAGGAATCGAATGAATCACAGCGGAGGCTTCTTTGGATGGAGCTTGGAGAGCGCGGACTGGCGAGACCTCGGTACTGGCGGCACGGCCAGTCCCTCCGCCGGCTGTGCTGGGGTGAGCGTGCGCGGGAGTGCATGGTCTGACCAATCACAACCTGTCCCAGCGGCCGTCCGGAGCTGAAATAGGGTGGATAGATCAGAAGGTGGCCCGGGGTCAGCTTTCCCGACGTCTGATGATGAGTTATGGATTCGGGCGCGGGGACTGCCGGGGTAATCGACACCGCACATCGGGTCTTAAAAAGGAGTAAGATTGGACACCGAAAGAATCAAAGAACATCTGCCAATTTCCAGCATTTAAAATGGGAATTTGCCAAAGCGCCTGTGCGATTAACAGTCACAATAGGACATTACCCTAACCCTATTCTCTGATCAACTAAACACATAATTGATAATTGGACGTTCTTCTCGAGCATCTTTCCCTCCCGTACCCCCACCGCACTCACCGTCGCCGTCGCTCGGTGCGTGAGCCGCGGCTAGAACTCCTCCTCTGCGTGCTGACTCTTCACGTCCCGCAGGTGCTTGAAGCGCTCCACCACGTGACTGACCGGGTGCTCTCCGTGCACCTTGTTGTCGCGTGTACGCACATTCACGGTGCCATTGCTCTGCTCCTTCTCCCCCACCACGAAGATGAAGTTATACTGTGCCAGCTGCGCGTTGCGGATCTTCTTGTTCATGGTATCACCGGCGTCGAGGTCTGCGTCACAGCAGAAGCCGGCGGCGTGCACCTGGTCCCGCACCTGTTCGGCGTAGGCGTCGTAGGCGGGTCCGACGGGCACCACGGCCGCCTGGCGGGGGGAGAGCCAGAAGGGCCACTTGCCGCCGTACGACTCGGTGAGGATGGCGATCATCCGCTCCACGGAGCCCAGCACGGCGCGGTGGATGATCACCGGGCGCTTCTTCTCGCCGCTCTCACTGTGAGGGGGAGATGGGACAGAGGGTTAGATGGGGAAGGGAGAGACGCGGAGGGATTTTACGAGCCAGCCATTCAGGCAGGAGAGACGATATCAGAGTAGCAGCAGCCGAGAGTGTTAGGCATGACGCTTCAGACTATCAAAAAGAATATGTACAACGCTAACAAATAAAGCGTAGTATACGGCGCACGGTATCTCAGCTTTCGACTTCCAATTTTTAAACAGTTTTCTTTCAGTTAGCAGCGATCAAACACCAGGCATTACGTCAAAACAAAACACAAAACACAAAAGAGCTATTGGAAAGGAGTATGCAAGACAAACACGCCGAATATGGCATTCCTCAAATTCTCACTCTGATACTATTCCCCAAAGCAAGTGGCGCCACCTCCACCTAATTCCCCAATGCTTGTCGCTCTCTATTCCCGCCCTCAACTATCACAACTGGAATTCCACATCAGGAATCCAACAGCCACTAGGGCCCACACGGCTCACCTGATGTAGTTGAGGTTGAACCTGATCGGCATCTGGAAGTCCAGCTGGATGGTGGCGCACTGGTGGTAGCGGCGCAGCGCGTCCAGCACGCGGATGTCGATCTTGGGCCCGTAGAAGGCGCCGTCGCCAGGGTTCAGCTGCCACTCCTGGCCAAAGTCGTCCAGCGACTCCTTCAGCTGCTTCTCAGCGTCATCCCAGAGCTGAGGGAAGGGAGGGAGCCGTCAGACGGGAAGAGTGTAACGGCTCGAGTCGTCAGACGAGGAACATTCATTAGTCCCTCACGACCGTGGGACGGGGAACGTTCACCCGTCCCTCTGAGCCGTCAAGTTTCTGTTTTCCTGCTTCAACTGCCGTTTTCATCCTTTTCCAAATCTTTTCCGGACGTTCCTTGGCTCCTCCGTTCCCGTTAGTCCCTTACTCGCCCATTCACTCCCGTAGTTTTACTCGTAATCCAACACCCGTCCCTCTCAACTTCGTCCCATCAGGTCACCCATCTAAGCTCCCTGGTTCCTTCCCCCAGATCCGGTATTCCCCTTTATCTCCCTTTCCTCCTTATCAGCCATCCTCTCTTATCATTCTCACCTCGACCTCTCCGAGGAACTTCTCTGGCCGGGTGCTGAGGTTCAGTTGGAACGAAAAGCCGAACACCGAGTACACGTCCCTGAGGAACGCCAGTGCGCCCTTCACCTCAGACTTGATCTGCGGGCAGACAGGGCGGGACGACGTCAGCTTGACGATACATTCAGTCGAAGGGGCTGTGGGGCCGACTCCATATATCTCATGCACATCTAACGTAATTCAATATGACGTATCCAAAACAGCAGTTTAACCGCTTACGCTTACTGCAAGTCGATAAAAAACCATTACGTTGAGTATATTTCTAGGGCGTGTGCGTTGTAATAACGTACCAAGCCTTAGAATATCACACAACGGAAAGCTACATTGCCGGAACCATCGAACCGGCAGGATTAACCTCTCCTCTAACCGTAACCATCCGTTGCACGCACCGCTGCGGCTATTGGCTAACCCTGCACCGGACGAGCCCCTGTCGTCAGCCACCCGACCCCTACCCTCTCCTGTATCACACACCTGGTCGTGGGTGCAGAAGATGTGTGCGTCGTCCTGCTGGAAGCGGCGCACGCGCGTCAGGCCGGACAGCGCTCCTGACAGCTCGTTGCGGTGCAGCACGCCGAAGTCGGCCAGCCGGAGCGGCAGCTCGCGCCACGAGCGGGGCCGGTGGTCGAAGATCAGACAGTGGCCCGGGCAGTTCATCGGCTTCAGCGCGTACTTTTCCTTCTCGACCTCGAACGAGAACATGTTCTCCTGCGGGGACGCGGCAGCGGTCATTTGTTAACCAACATGACGGGTGACAGAGGATGTAAGCCCACAAAGTTACGGAAAATTCCCTTTCTAGTAAATTTACACAACTCAGCCACATAATCAAAGATGCATTATTGCAAACTATCACAGTAGGCAATGCAATTTCCTCGCTAAGCACTTGAGAAAAAAAAGAAGAAAAGATACATAATAGCACAAGCGTACGCTTGACGAGACATTGCAATCAAAGGACATAGGTCAACAAAAAGTTATGGTATGGTGTAGTACATAGCTAAGATTAAATATTTATCCAGTCTGACTGACCGCATAGTGTTGCCAGTGTGCGGAGGTCTCCCACAGTTTGACGTTGTAGATGTTGGGCGACACCACCTCCTGGAAGCCACGCCGCCGGTACTCGGTGCGGATAAACTCCACCAGCGCGTTGTAGATGTGCGTGCCGCGCGGCTGGAAGAAGCACGAGCCCGGCGACAGCTCGTGGAAAAAGAACAGCTCCTGCTCCTGTGGATGGAAGAGGGAGGGAGGTCAGCAGGAAGTCAGGGAGGTCACACAGGGAAGCAGGAGTCTGCCAGGTCAGTAGGGGTCTGGCAGGTCAGCATGGATCATTGAAGTCAGCGGGGATCACAGAGATAGTTAAGTAGGGATCTAGCTGGCCAGTAGTCGAAGGTCGAAGCATATAGGAGATTTACGCTGCCTCGAATGTCAATGCTACGCTGAAACATGGTTTATGATCTGTTACAATAGTCATACGTCTGGTAATACGAGCCGGTGTCAGGCATCCGTTATTTGGGTTACGGAATGCTCCAACGTGTCTGTTGGCATAACACACCGAAGGAAATCTACCCAAAGCCTTAGCCGAGATATTTGTGAAATAAAATATGTAGTTACGATAGCATTCAGCTATTCTTCTTTCATACATGCCCATTACACTATATTAAACATGTATAATTAGCTGCAGATGGGCTCTTATTTCGGAAGACATTACTCATCTGAAGTCCTTGGAACAGCGCGTCGCCCTGTATAACAAGGTGTTCTAGGTTCGTTGGTTACTGCATGCCGATAACAAATGTACCGCTCACATTGCGGCTCGGATTTCTCTCAATCATAATCCATATACTTAACCAGACACGTCAATTTCAACTCGTGACTCCTTGCAACAGCTGCGCGTACAGTAACACCACGCCTGCCTACCGCGACAAGTCACTACCACCAACGTGCGAAAGTCTCGCGATGCAATAAAGCCCAATATCAAGGACACGGCGTCGCCAGTCTCAGCGCTAGGGGCGAACCACAGCTGCGCTGGTGTCAGCACCCACACAATCCCGGTAACACTAGTAACACCGGCGGCACTCGTCCGAGCCCCGGCGCCATCCCTGACAGAACTACAGTCCAGGCTGATGAGAGATCATGGAGATATACAACAAGAGAGTAAACACTGACCAGACAGAAACTGTCCACTAGATGGCCACGAGCCGATGATGGCCGGAGGGGCCAGCGGCCCCCTACGAAGACAAATAAACAGTGTGGCCCAGAGTATGACCAGTGACCACGTGAAGATGGAAATGCCACAGCGAGCAAGCCGCGGGCATTCCACTCTGACCGAATATCTCGGTAAATACGCCGAGGTCGGGTAATTTTGTATTTACCAGAGTGCCTTGAGAAAAGACCATGAAAGTAAACGAATTCTTTATCCCAGGAATATGGTGTGAGGCTTCAGCGTATTTACCAGCGTGCCTTGAGAAAAGACCATGGAAGTAAACGAATGTAGTTATCCCAGGAATGTGGAGTGAGACTTCAGCGTATTTACCAGCGTGCCTTGAGAAAAGACCATGAAAGTAAACGAATTCAGTTATCCCAGGAATATGGTGTGAGGCTTCAGCGTATGACAAACAGTGTCAGAAAAGTGGCCGTTTTCTCAATTTTTTTGAACTTGGAAGATTTGTTCCGTGAGATTTTTCACTGCTAATAATCACTTTTTTATTCCGTCACTGACTAAATATCAACTGCAACTGGGCATCACAGGACTGAAAGGGAAACTTACTAAAGAAACATGTTAATTGAAAATTTGACACTTGTGCTTTGTTCTGTTTTCAGATCTCCAAAGCAGCAAGCAAGCATCCTGCAAATACTATTGAAGCAGACAAGAAGCAGTTGCTCCACAATTTCACCATGCAATCATCATAATTGGATCAGTCAAAATGCCAGTCATGATTACTTTCCAAAGTTGAAGTGCTTACAAGGTAGAACTATTGACAATTACCATGTCAAACTATCCAGCACGTTTTAAAACAAGCGTGAAGGAATGAATCCAGTATACGTGCCTTGAATGTATGCTATTGAGTGTGTTTGTGAAATAAATTATACTTTATTCACGCCTTCCCGTGAGTAAAGGATATTTGATGCACGAGTGGGATCATTTAAACACGAGTGTGTAAATTTCACGAGTGAAACGAGTGAAATTTACACACGAGTGTTTAAATGATCCCATGAGTGCATCAAATATCCTTTACTCACGGGAAGGCGTGAATAAAATCTATTTTAGTATGATTCCCCGTGTCGCTCAAGTTCTTAGCATTGAGTATTTCAGCGCTCCGGTCAGGATTGTTGAAGGGTTTTTTTTTGGGGGGGGGAGAGTTAAAGAAAAAAGGGGCTTGGCTTTTTGGGGGAGCAAAAATTGATTCACGCGTCAATTAAACGCATGATTTAGCGTATATATTGGTCACCATTCCATCCAACTTCTTATGGCACCGATGTAAAAAAAAAAACTCATGCATTTGAGTTCATCAATCCAGTCTTCGAATTTTTTCAACGCCCATTTTGTTTGTCGGGGGGCTGTTCCTTTCTGTTCAGCTTGTCGAACCATGTTTTCCAGCTCTTCTTCTCCCATCTCCGAGCTGCTCCCATCATCATTATCAATATCCATACAGCTAGCTGATCAGAAAAATAATATAAAGAAATTCACAAATATGTAGAGCAAAACCAGATAACAATCACTGGCTTTTAGAAGAGCAGCTTGAATGCGCTCGTCAACAAGAAGCAAAATCTGTCGAGAGTAAAACGAAAAAATTAACGCGTGATTTATTTTATTGACGCGTGCAGTCTTTTCTGCACTGGATCTTTTACTTTGATTGCGGTAAAAAAGCCGAGAACGCACGGGGAATCATATTAAAATAAATGTTTCCATCACATTTCTGACCCGTTTGTCTACGAATGAGAATCAGTTTACGAAAGAGAATCAGCCCTTGACAGAATGATGCCTCCCTACCATCCAATTCAACCATGATCACCTGCATGTCACGTGCACGGAATGAGATTAGATGCTTCTTACGATAAATCAATATTATCACGAACAACCACCCATACCTGCGACTTGAATAGAAAGTCCTCACCACAATGTCTTTGCACCATGCACAATCCACACCACGTTTATGGGTACACTGCCCGGGGTGGACACTGCCATTTCTTTTGCGTATTCTTTCATCAAATCAGTAACCATCGATTTCCTGCTTTCTCGTCCACTATTGGGCAGAAAATGATCTTTATATGCAGAAAAAGCTGATATCAAGAACAACTAAACACTGCTTTTGACCGTGATGCGCATTATTTGTCGAATTTCCCAAAAGACGCTCTTTCGACCTTTCAGTGAGGCTGCCATATCCTCATAACGGCATTTCAATGGCAGTGCATTTCTCAATTTATGATATTCTTGTTCCGCGACACGGAACAAAAGTAAGGGTAGAATAAAGGTTGAAATAGGCTTGCAATCGGTTCAAATTTGGTATGGCATCGTAGATTGTTCAATTCTGATTGTTTCTATGCCAATTTTTTATATTTTTATAGACGTTTTCATATAGTTTTATCGAAACGCCGTGACCATGTTTCGTCACGGAACAACTCACTAAATTTGGAACGTTTAAGCATTTCCGACTATATTTTATTAAAAATTGGATACCGTTAGAATCGTTGAGAGACGGCGCTTTTCATAGCATAAAATTCTTGCCCAGTTGATGCCGATTACAGGTATAATACCGACATATGCTGATATCACTTTTACATGAAGTAATGTTTGTCTAGGGCATAAAATCCCTTTGCTTTTTAACATATTATTTGGAATGAAGCAGCCAGCTTGAGGTCAAATATACATTTATTTTATATTATTTTTGCATTTTATATGCTATTTTGAAGTATTCATTAATTTGAATCAATTTTATCAAATTGAAAACCAGTAAAGAGGAAATCCCTTTCCTCTAATTTCCCTCGCCAGCGGGCCTCCGCGCCATTTCTCAAGGCTCGAGGTGCGAGGGCTCCGTTTGGGGAAGCGCGTGGACAATAATCTATTATTGATTATAATCAATAATCATATGTGGCATGTTTTTTGGGGGGGTTGTCTTGCACAAGACCTTTTACTTAAAGTGCTGGCATGTTTTTGTGTCTTTGTGGTTCGTTGTTTGTTTCAAGCTGGATTGCGTCAAATTTGTCAAACTTGTATTAGATAGGATAGGTAGGTACAAGGCCATTTATACTGATACCATATAGGTAGGTAGGTACCAGTCCACTTGGTTATGTTTTGATGTTGCTTTAATGTATTTCAAATAGTATTTCAATATACTCAGCAGTTTTTGTTTCATGTTAAAATGTGGCATGAAAAGCATATGAAGAAAAGCGGATGTTGTGTATATTTTATACCCCATTCATATTTCTCACTTCATTCACAATTTTAATAATAATTTGTATATTTTCCATCATGAATAATTTTAAGCATCAGTGGTCATCCATTACCTACATGTCCAGATTTCCTAACTAGTTATAAATAAGTAACACTTGGGCTGTGAGACCACAACCTGCTGTGCTCCTTGAACCCTTATTTTATATGTAGAAGCTGCTGTTTCTGACTGAGACTCTGGCAAATATCTTTATACTTAAAGCGTACCTATAACAATACGCTTGGCCCTACAGTGCCTTACCTACTTCAGGATTTTTGTTCCGTGAGCAGCCAAAAATTTTGTTCCGTGAACTTAGATCCCAAACCACTTTTCTGACACTGATGACAAAGTGGAAACTTACGAGTCCTGCACGGTGCGCACGCCACCTAAGTGTTTGCCAGATGATTATTTGTTGAAGGACTGATTAGTCGGTTTCAGGGTCGGAGAGAGACAGTGGTCCGCATCTTTAGTCGGGGTCTATAGGTGTAACAGGAACTGTGGCTAACCGCGGACGGCACTGTCATTGTGCGGCCAGTTGGTGCATAAACCACCTCGCCCTGCCGCCTTTAGCAGTGGGTGAATTACTGACGCGATTCGTGATGACTCTCAATCAGCACCGCTGCCATCACGTTGCTCCTGCAGCCCGCACCCTACAGAAAGCATTGCTATTCGCCCGCCCGTTTTGCAATGGCCGGAGGGTGGGGCCATAACGACTTATTAAGGCTAGGGTCCCAGAACAGCTTGCTTCGGCTTTCTCAGACTGGCCTCATAGCAGTCGTATATACGATCTGCCCCGCCCCGCCCGGATGTCATCTAACTAACATACGTTAACCGTTTATCACTTCTGGCATAAAAACAACTGGTCGCTAGCACGTGCGCACTGCGCACGGCGTGAACTTTCACCTGATCACACAAACTCACATTTATATCGATCAGGCCCGCTGTAAGCCCCGCCTTTTCACCAGTAGCACCACGCCGGTTTGTTTGTTTGTTTATTGGGGCTTTAGGGCGCGTCGACTGCAAAGGTCATTTTGCGCCCATAACGTCGCGCTAGTAAAACAAGTGTTTCAAAAGAAGAAACTTTCTAGATATCAAGACTAGAAAGTAAAAGACTTTATAAAAAAAAGACAGGGTAAAATAAAACAACGCAAAAGCGTCGTAACAGACAACTGACTAGACAAGGAGACTAGAGAGGATTTGGGTCAGGTCGAGTAAATCGCTTGGAATTTGACTGCACGGATAAAGGAAAAGATGTTGCCAGATAAAACCCAGGGTGACTCGTCACCCAGCAGGCGGCGGACAGTGGTACCCGGAACGATGCGGCCGAGGTAGCGCGTCCGGTCTGGTTCTAAAAGTGGACAAGATAAAAGCACGTGGGCGACGGTGAGAGGCACGGCGCACCCGCCGCAAACGGGCTGCTCATCTCCGCGGAGAAGGTGGCCATGCGTCGCATACGTATGACCGATGCGGAGCCTGCATAAAATCACTTCGTTTGACCTGTTGTCTTGCGAGCAAGACCTCCAATGCTCCAGAGTCGGCTTCACCTCTCGGAGCTTCCTGCCTCCACGCAGGCGCCACTCTGCCTGCCACTCCGTTAGAATAAAAGATCGTACAGCAGGGTAAAAATCACGCGCCGGCAATGGCAACCGACGAGTGCAGGGTGCTGCAGCAGCACGCCTTGCAGCCGCGTCTGCCAGCTCATTGCCATGAACGCCAACGTGACTGGGAATCCAGCAGAACTGAACAGATTTACCCGATTGTTCTACTGACTGAAGCCGAGCTAAAATGTCTTGAACGATCGGGTCGGCTGGATTAAAACTCCGTAGGGCCAACAGGCTGCTTAGGGAGTCCGATAAAATCAAGTAAAAAGGTCCGTCCGATACCTCAATAAAACACAAAGCCTTCTCGATGGCAACAAGTTCCGATGAAAACACCGAGGCGAAAGATGGCAACGAAAATGAACGGGTATCGTCGCCAGCGACGAAAGAACAGCCCGCTCCCTCAGGTGTTTTAGAGCCGTCTGTGAATACAGGAATAAAACCATCGTAAGAGGCAAGGTGTTCCAAGGCTCGGACTCGTGCCTCTGCAGGCAGCAACTTGCCATTTGGAACTGCAGAAAGCGAAAGATCCACCTGTGGACTGACACTTTTCCACGGTGGAGGGGGCGCAGCCCAGGTACGACGAACGTTACGCAATGCTATGTCAACTATTGAAAACAGTTCTTTCATGCGCACTCCGAACGAGGGTCGTAACCTTCCGTTACATCGGGTGGCATGCCGTGAAAAAACGTATGGGTACGTCGGGTGCATAGGAAATTGGCGCAGTTTCAGCGCGTACCGCATACCCAACATCTGACGGCGGAGTGAAAGTGGCGGTTCATGCGCCTCAGCAAGAATGCTGCTCCTGGGCCCAATCTTATAAACGCCGTGAAATGGATATGGCAGCACTCTAAGGCTGGATATATAGTACGCAATCTTATAAAGCTCTGTGAAATCGAAAACACGGCACGCTCTTTACGGTTTTGGTAACCGCCAGTTTTGGATGTGCCGTAGAATGATTTCAGCCGTGAGCAGCTGTGCACATATCAAAACACAAACAATAATCAGCTGATTGCGGCATCGTCGGCACCTATTTTACGCCAGAATTTGTGGCGTACTCTGACGAGCTTCTCAGACAGTTTAATTCATTTAAGATAAATTCAATGTTTTTATGATATAAATATGCAATATTTTACGCTATGATATTTTTAAGATTAATACATCCTCCACATATTAACTCAGGTTCATTATAATGATGCTTATTATACAGACAACGATCAATTTCAAAATACGTATTTTCAGGAACTAAATGCACACTAAAACACATAAAAACGAGTGTTCATCGTTACATGGATTTATTTTTCAAATTAAAAGGGGATTTTTAAGAGGATTTTAGAACCAGTAACCATCATAGATTTTCGGCAGCCACTGTATTATAGAATCGGTATGGGTCTTTAGCTTATTCTCACGTCTCACGTATGACACAAATAACGGGCACTTCATGGCTTCTGATTAGATATTTAAATTAATGATGATATACCTTAGTTTGTCAAAAAATTGTTAATTCCTACTCACTATTCGTATCTCCTCACTTTCTGTCTGGCACAGTTACGGATCAATGTGTTGTTTCTTCTCTTCCTGCATCTCGATCTGACTTCTGAGCCGAGTATTTTTCTTGATATGCTTTGATATTTAGACTGGGTTCTTCAATCTTTTGAGGAATTGCTTTTTAGGTTTAGGTTAGGTAACAGGTACCTATGCTTGAATAAGAAGGAAAATAAGCTGTAACTTGACCTAATTCAGTTCATGTACGTAGTCTTCGAATTTTAGTAGTTTATCTTCAAGAAGGAAAATGTCAAGAGCTTATGACAAGAAGGAAAATAAGCTATATCTTGAATTGATCCAGTTAATGTACGATATCCTGATGCTCAAATTGTAGGAGCTTCATTGTCAACGGCATTACTTAAATTACTGAAACAGTAGCCGAGCTATAATTAAATGACTATTTAAATAATTCTTTAACAAATTTATTGCAATGCCTTAACAGCAAATAAATGCAAATGATAAGTAGAAGAAACACTTTATTCACTCGAATTTCTGAGCGCGAGAATACCCTCGCTGAAATTTATTTGGTCGGCAATCCACTTTTCAGGAGAATTCTTCAAGCATGTTTGTGTTTTCCATAGTTTGCTATCACGTTTTCCATAAATAACTTATTCATTACACATATGTGTGTCTCTAAAAGAAATAAATGCCCCATAAAAATTAAAACACATAACTTTTGCTGTTCGCAAACAGTACGCATAATTTCCAATAGCGACGGCGACAAGACATTGACCAATCACGTTGCGTGTTTCCTGCTGGCGTTGATTTGTACTGTGGGCAAAATGGCGTGAATAGAATTACCATACTATTCTCTTTATAAGATTGCGTGAATAGGGTGCCGTAAATAGAGTGGGGTGGAATGATAGTACGCCATTTGGTAGCACAACCTTTATAAGATTGGGCCCTGGGCGAGGTGCGGAATGCTCCGGTGGCTACTCGGAGTGCTGCATGATGGACTGTATCCAGGACCCTCTTGCTAGATTCACTCGCTGAATCGTAGACAAAAGAAGCGTAATCTAGCTTCGATCGTACAATAGATCGATATAGAAGAAGAAGGGTCCTGCGGTCCGCACCATAAGATGTGCGGGCGACACATTTTAAAACGTTCAGGGATTTAAAACATCGTTCCCGAAGCGTTCTAAAATGTTCTTTATACGTTAAACGACTGTCAAAAAAGATCCCAAGAAACTTCGCCACCGGACGAGTAGGAATCACCTGTCCATAGAGCTGGATTCCCAAGGGAAGGTCGCCGCAGCGGCGGCGGCAAAAGTGCATAGCGACGGTCTTCGTTGTTGTAAAACGAAGACCGTTGTCACGACTCCATCTCTCCAACCGCGTCACTGCAAGCTGCAGCTGTCTGGCCATATGCCGAGCGCTTGAAGCGGCAAACCAAATGGCAAAATCATCCACGAAGAGCGATCTACCGATCGAGACCGGCAGATCATCAGCGATGTCATTAATCGCCACTGCAAAGAGAGCCACACTAAGCACCCCGCCCTGGGGAACTCCGTTCTCTTGAGTAAAACTGCTCGAAAGACTACTGCCAACTCGGACTTTGAACCGACGACCCGATAAAAAGTTCTTAATAAAGAGGCCCATCCGGCCGCGTATGCCGTACTTGTGTACTTTGGAAAGTATTCTGTGTCGTAACACTGTATCATAGGCCGCCTCAATATCAAAGAACAGTGCTCCAAGGTGCTTCTTTTCAGTAAAACAGGTGCGTATCTCGGTGTCGAGGGCTAAAATGTGGTCAACAGGGCTGCGGTGCTTTCTAAAACCGCACTAGGATTTCGCCCGCACCACGCCGGTGCGGGCGCCGGGACGATCACGTGACTGACGCGTGGTGCGCGAGAGTTGCGTAAGGGGCGGATTCACGTACCCTGGCCAGGAAGAAGAGCTGTCGCAGCTCCTCGGGACCTTCATCGCGATAGGCTGGAGGCACGATGAAGGTGGACATATCACCGGACACCCATGCCGCCGAGACCGGCCGACGGGCGGAGAGCACGCGCCCGGCGCCGCACACCCGGGTTCGACACCGCCTCCGCCGCACACCGCCGAGCGACACTGACGGGCCGACCGCGCGGCGAGTCGACAGGCAGCCGCCGCCTCTAAACGGCAGAGCTGCCGGATCGGACACGGACGGACCCGGTCTGAACATATCACGGGCGCCTGGTCGACGGTAGAGCTGCCGGATCCGGGACAGACGGACCCGGTCCAACATACAACAGTCGTTACCAGCTGTCGGATCGTTTATAGGTCAAACCGGTCCGGAATAACACTAAAAACGGTCTCCGACCAGCGGCAGAGCTGCCAGATAAGCTGCAGAACGGATCCAGACACACAAGTCAGACCTCTGTACCCCCCCCCCCCCACTTCACGACACGCCGCCTGGGGCACGTCACACTATTACATCACACATGTCCACCCCTGCGGTTTCCGAAACCGACGTGAGAGACTGTGGCAAAGTGACCATCCTGCCTGCTTAGCAACAACACCCACCGGTCGCTGACCCCGGACCTAAGTGTCACAAACGCGTCATCCCATCCCCAGCCGGTTCAACAAACAGTGATATGGGATATGGTGCGGACGGCCGAAGTGACAGAGCGAATAGGAGAGATAGAATGGAAACGTACAGAGCAGTGAGACGATCATGGTCAGGAAATCATCCCGGGCGGACGCGGAGTCTAATTGACCCGTCACGAACAGAGCAGCCGTGACAAATTAACCGGGAGCAGCGAGACGCGGTGGCTGGTCAAGGCACGACTGGGATGCTGGAATCAGTCAGCTGAGGTCGTACAGCTGCTCTGAGCAGGTGGGACCAGACAGATCTAGTACCAAATAATTACCACCGAACAACTACGACCGAAGAGCTAGGACCCGCCAGCTGAGACCAGACCGCTACGACCGGACAAAACTAGGACCAAACTACAACCGAACAGCTAGGACTGGACGGCTAGAGTCAGACAGCTACTGCCAGGCAGGTGGGACTGGACAGCTGTACTGTACAACTGGAATAGGGCATCTGCGCCGCTAGGTACGTGAGCGTCAGAGACGCCAGAACACCAGTCCCGAGATAGAAGCTCGTTTGTTTACAGCACGACACGCGCCAATCCTCCGGACAGATAACGAACAAACAAAAAAGATAAGAAGGAGAGTGAAAAGTGTAGCCTATAGTTCGTTTTTTTTTCAAAAGGACTCTGGCTCCAAGTATGTTTTTCGAACAAGCACGTGCGAGCAAAACGAGCAAAAACTGAGCTTAAGAAAATCGAACGTCGACTGATTTTAACATGTGATTTCTTCCCAAAAATTTTCATATGTGCGTTTTGGAACCACATATGAGAACAGTGGTGACGTCATGCTGTCGAACTTGTATTGCAATGTAACGTATAACTATCATGGACGGAACCGCTTACTCGATTATAACCTTGGCAACATTGAACAACAAGGTTTCACCCGAATTCGTCGACACTATGTCCCATTGCACGGACATCTGGGTGCCTGCTGCCGCCAATGACGTCATCACAGTATGTTCATTTTTAAGACGCAATTTCTAGATACTTATCGTGCACAATTTGAAATCGATAATTTTTTCGGTAAGAAATTCTTGACCAGACACTGAAGCTGCCAAAACTCACGTGAGAGCTTCGATAATGAACTTGGAGCCGGCGTCCTTTTGAGAAAAAAAAACGAACTATAGCAGTGCTCTGGACAGCACATAGTTACAAGAGAGAGAAAACACTTGACGAAAACTCCAACAGAACCGGCACCGGCTGTAAATCGAACCCGCGTGGAATCCTAAACAGGCGGTCCAGGGACGGAGAACTCGGATCAGTCCGGCCAAACCAACCCACGAGAGCCAGCTGGCTGAGTGTCGCAATGTTTCGAGGTGTTTCGGATACAAATCGCGTAGCTGGAAACGCACACCAGCTGCCTATACGTCATGGACGTGTGACAGAGACCACGGTAGAGGGAGGAGCAAACGTGCGCTCGCAGAGGCCCGCTGTAAGTCGGATCAGCCCACTACGCTAAATGATCGCGTGACAGACGACAGAAGAAAATATGAGAACATTTATCTCATTTAAGGACCATATCAGCAGTTCAACAAGCACCATCCACTTGAGCCAGCAATAATAATTTCAAAACAATGGCTCGATGTCGCGAGTCAATGTGTAAAACTTGCGACTGCGCATAATTCAGCGATCATAACATTTTTAGGAAAATATGTAGAATAGTTTTACACCACAATAACGAAATCACGTAACAATGACGTCATGCTTCCATCATTGCTGGCACAAAATTGTTTGAGAGAAACATTTTCTAACATACTTTTAAGAAAGGGGGGGGGCCGAAACGGCCCCCCTGTCCTTTTCGGTCAATATCTCCTAAACGGCTGGAGATATCGCCACCAAACTTTCAGGACCCCTCCGGGCATCAATTTCACACATTGTGACCAAATTTTTTTTTTCCAGAGGCTATGATAGGTTGGCCACAAATGACGTCAGAATGTTCTGTCATTTTCGACCGAAAAAAGACCTTCGCGAGAAGACCTGTCAGGCCTACAGCTTTGAAGATACAGAAAAATGATCAAGACATAAAAGGTGTAGAATTGACAGGGCTACAAAACCGCTATCTCGGATTTTTGAAATTTTTGAGTTTTGACCCCAAAAATAAAAAAAAACTTTTTTTGGGATATATCAGCCAAAAAATCCATAAAGTTTTTTGAGTTTCGAAAAAACCGGAATATATGTGATAGTGCCTACCGTCTTCTATCTACATACCAAATTTCAGATCGATACCTCGTTTTTTTGGCCAAGTTATAGCGAAAAAACTGTCCAAAAATGATGACGTCAAATTTTCAAAGTCAATTTTTGGCACTTCTAGACCTTGTAGAGCAAAACAAAGACCACCATTAGACTCCCCGTGACGAGCTGCATCGAATCAATACCCATTTTATGCAAAAATATCAACTTTGAAATTTGACCTAATTTGACCTGACCTTGACCTGACCTTCACCAAAACGTGACCTAAGCTGGCCCCAAAGGCTGCCTAACCCACATAATCGCATTTGTCATGTAAAATGAACCATAAAACATGTATCACACGACACTTTCATATTGTGACCCCGGTGACCTGACCTCGCTGTGACCTGACCTGGTATCAGTGACCTCAGATAGCAAAGTATGTGTTTGACGAACAATGTAACATCGATGGTTTTCAATAAATTACCAATTTACTCGATTTCGTAACACATTTCTTGAAATGCCTGTGAACGTTGAAAATCTGACCTTTGACCTGACCTGTGACGTCATCGGTTTGACCTAGGTCAATGAAATTTGGTCACAAGGTAGTTCCCAGGTGGGGCTATCGAACGCCGTTTGAATTTTGAAAATCGGCCGGTAACTTTCCGAGATCTTAGGGGGGGGGGCGAAACGCCCCCCCCCCCTACGGGTGGTAGGGTCCGCCGGTAGCCCTACGGGGCGCGGGTTAAAGGGACCCTCCCACCTTAACATTAGATTTGAGTTGAGATAGCCAAAATGGGGTCCCTGGCTCACAATTACCGGTTTCGGCACTCACAACATCGAGAAATGCCTTAAATCGGAAATATTGAATTTCAAAATTGCAGCATTTTGATTCAGAGGAGCTAATGCATAGGAATACCCCTCTGAATGTGTGACGTCAGCGCAGATATCTAACGATTTTTACATGTTTGACTAAAACGTTTTGTAGCACGCGGTGGTATATGCTGCTTTGCGCGCAATAAGTGCCGCACTTTCAGCTGCCAAACTATTGCTTCCAAATAAAGTCGCTATAGTTCGTTTTTTTTTTCAAAAGGACGCTGGCTCCAAGTTCGATGTCGAAGCTATCACGTGAGTTTTGGCAGCTTCAGTGTCTGGCCAAGAATTTCTTACCGAAAAAATAATCGATTTCAAATTGTGCACGATAAGTAGCTGGAAATTATTTCTTAAAAATGAACATACTATGATGACGTCACTGGTGGCAGCAGGCACCCAAATGTCCGTACAATGGGACAAGTGTCGACGAATTTGGGTGAAACTTAGTTTTTCACTGTTGCCGAGCTTATAATCGAGTAAGCGGTTCCGTCCATGATAGTTATACGTTACATTGCAATACATGTTCGACAGCATGACGTCACCACTGTTCTCATATCTGGTTCCAAAACGCACATATGGAAACTATCGGGAAGAAATCACATGTTAAAATTAGTCGACGTTCGATTTTCTCAGGTTCAGTTTTTGCTCGTTTTGCTCGCTAAAACACGTGCTTGTTCGAAAAACATACTTGGAGCCAGCGTCCTTTTGAAAAAAAAAACGAACTATAGGAACAGCGGAGATCCCAAAAAGTAAACAAAAGTAAAAGTCTAATATCTTGAAAACCGGTGAATATTTTTCGGTGAAATTTGGTAGATATTCGTTTTCGCTCTTTCTGAACCGAGCGACATCACTTTCATGCCAATTCATAAACTTTTTGAAGGTGGGAGGGTCCCTTTAATGCAAAAATGTTGCCTGAGATGCTAAAATGTGTCTTGATCGATAATTCGCAGCACGCATTTACGATTTGCGTACATTATTTGCGATTCTTCTCATATAACACTATGAATAAGAATCATTCGAGGCAGGGCAGTAAAACGAGCGTGCAGCATGTATGAAAATTGAGAGTTGTCCGACCCGTCCCACTGTTCGTTCTGCGCCCCTTCTATCTCGTAATCTCATTGCATCGCATCGTCATCGCAGGGTACCCACACCATCGCCCAGGCGTGCCGGACCCGTCACCGTCCCACTCCGCCCACCCGCAAGTCACGTCCAATCCCAGACTGTGTTCCGACATATTCTGACCAGTGACCATGCCGGGAGCAGAATTCAGTTAGTCATGCGGCCGACCACACGACCAGTCTGTTCTGTGTGGAACTATACGACTACCACGTAGGGGAGACCCGGGAGGAATGGGCCCCCGAGAGGTAATGGGCCATCACAGTTTTCATCAATGAAATGATGCTTTCATTGAATGTCCTCTTCAATAAGTTTTATTTTTGTCGCACAAGGTCGAACATTCAAATACAAATTGCATTCGAACAGGAAAAAAAATTATTTGTCTGATTTCATGGAACATGATTAGAGTTAACCAAAATACATATGTACCCAAGTGAGCTCCATGAAGTAAGCTGTTGGCCGCTTATGCGGTTCCTGGGCTCTAAGAGATCTCAAGGTAGAGCCCAGCTACGAGTATTGTTCTCAATGTCGAGAAAATAAGATGAAACATGGCACCGGCCCATACCTCCCGGGCCATGGCCCATACCTCCCGGTGAATTCTGATTGATCAAAAAAGCGCATGATTTATTTAAAGTTATCTCGAGACAAAGTAGTTGATCCCAGATGCCTAATATCAGGTACACTTTACAGGCGAAAAGCAATTTCATGTACACAGAGTGAAAAACCAGGTCTAGCCACTGCCCAATGGAAGAAAATTGCTTTTTCACAAAACCGGCCCATACCTCCCGGGTCTCCCCTACCCCCTCTTGCATCAGAACCCAACTCTTCACGCAACAATGTGTACTCACCCGGCCGATTTTGCGGTGGTCTCGCTTGGCGGCCTCCTCCTGAAAGTGTTGCCACTCCTTGAGCTGCTTGGTGTCGGGGAAGGACACGCCGTAGACGCGCTGCAGGGACTCGGCGTCCGCCTTACCCTCCCAGTAGGTGGCCGAGTTCTGCAGCAGGTAGGAACGTGGCATGTACGATCAGCAGAGTGGCGACGAGGGACGGAGACAGTGAGGGTCAAACGGGCAGACGCAAGCTCTACAAGAAACTGTTCAGAAAAGATCGATCCAAATACTTCGCGTTAGCTTCGACCAGAAAATGTAAAGCTCCATTCTGCATTTACGAATTGAAATAATTGAGAGTTGAGACTGTCACACATTAATGTGAACCCTACATCCATTCAAAATGAGCTCGATTTTACAAGCACAAAAAAATCTTGCATCGATCAGCGTCCACTTTCGATCCACAGGCGTCTCACCTTGGTGACTTTGAAGGCCTTGATTTTGCCGGTGTGCCGGACGTGCGGGCCGCGGCAGAGGTCGATCAGCGGACCGCATCGGTACGCAGTGGTGGTCGGCGTCTTCACGCGCTCCTCCAGGATGCGCACCTTGAACTTGTTGTAGCGGAACATCTCGAGCAGGTCCTCCTTGGAGATCTCCAGCCGCTCGAACGTCTGTTTCTCCTTGATGGCCGACTTCATCACAGTCTCGATCGCGTCAAAGTCCTGACTGCTCACCTGTGGAAGGCAGCGAAAAGCCTGTGTTAGGAATGTAAATGGAACTACGAAATCGGCAATGCCAGCTTTAGCGGTACAGACAACAGATGCACCACCTATGCTGTTCGAAGATATAACGTAGACAACCCAAATAGGTACAGAGCAGCTGGGCGCTGGTGGCGTTACTATCCCACGAAAAGTGCCGCCAATTTTTGTACAAGCACGAATAGCTGGCTGAATAATAGTGACAGCTATCCAGACCGAAAGATAATACCCAATACCCATCCTCGCTGTAGCTCTATCTCCGAAACTCATCATGACCATTGACAGGTGCCCCTCTGCGTCAGTTATCCCCAATTCAGGTTCCCTTCACCAAGTAACCCTAGCTTCACTTAGCCCCGTATCACTAAGCGCTTCGTCAGTTCCCTGTCGATCCTCACCTGTCCATCCTCCAGGTGCATGTCGTAGTAGAAACCCTCCTCGATGGGCGGTCCGTAGCACAGGCACCCGCCGTACACACGCTCCATCGCCTCACCCAGTATGTGAGCGGTCGAGTGCCAGAACACGTACTTCCCTGCGGAGCAGACAGACCGCAGTGCAGTGACGAGTCAGACGAGTTAACGCACGTAACAGATGGGGTCAAATAAAAGCATGCGGAAAAAACATGCCAAAAAAATCGAGAAGAGCAGCAGTGCTTATACATGAAGGCCGGAAAAAAATGTATAAATCGACGGTGATCAATTCCATTTTTTATTGCAGCTGAACTGCGCCTTTGATGTTTCAACCAACAACTGCAAATCAAACCCGAAAAGTTTGCTTCACTAGCCGAGTACTATTCATTATTAACCGTTTCCAGTCAAAGCAAGTAACTTGCCTCAACAGTCAATACCGTCTGAGTTCACTGTGCTCACGCATCCATGCGCCAATAGTACCTACCCTCATCAGAGTCAAACTTGAGCAGCTGCAGCGAGGCGTCACCCTCCAGAGGCCGGTCCAGGTCCCACAGCTCTCCGTTGACCTTAGCGATCACCGTGTTGTCGGCCAGACCCTGGCTGGAGGGAGAGGGCGGGACGGGGTCAGACTGCGCCGCACGATGGTAAGGTACATGACACGGGGCCATCCAAAACGCCAGAGAGAAGCTGGAGATACTGGCGCTCCGGGCGCCGATATATCTAGTGAAAGCAGCATGGCCCTATCACAAACAAACACATGCACATAAGCAATCGCATGAAAAAATGTGTACGACACTGCCCAGCATTGAGTTAATATAGTTCACATTCGTTTTAGCGTAGTTCCACTGATTTTCGACCACACGATTTCACTTATTTTAGTTATCAGCTATTGCCTGACCGGTCCCCAAGTCCAGACCAGTCGATCACGGTCACCGACCTGATGCCCTTGGCGACGTCGTAGGGCGTGGTGCGCCACGACTGGCCCTCCACCTCCTTGCCGTCGGGCAGAGTGACGGTTATCTTCTGCGGCTCTTTGGCGGCCACCTCGGCGTCCGCCTTGGCCTTCAGACGGTCCCACAGGGCCAGGCGCTCCTGCAGCGAGAGAGGGGCAGTGAGTCAGTGTTAGCCTTCAAACGGTCTCACAGGGCCAAGGGCTCTTTAGGCCTGTACTCATCGGGTCGAAAAACGAGGCTGAGACCGATATACTGGGCATTACTGGTGTTATGTGCCTTATCTCAGACGACTGACCTGGATATACGCAGGCCAGGGGTTGAGCTCCTTTACCGAGGAGGCTTTCGCCTTGTCTCCGCCACCCTTCTTGTCCTTCATCTTGGATCGGGCTCGCTGCAACGACCGAAAGGAGAGTTACAACAGAAAATGTAGACCAATTGTACATTCTACGCACAAATAGCTACCATTCTTTTATGGATCATTGGCATGAATGGCATAATTACAATCCAATTAAAGTTGTTCAGAAAATAGCAAGCAATTTTGAATGACTGTATTTTACAAACAATCAACGAACAACGATCAATAAAAGAAATAATCCGGGAATCGGGAAGATCGTGCCCGTCAATGAGCTTAGACATTGCAAAAATTACGAATTGAAACTATACTATCTCATGCAATTATAGGTGCTACGTGCACAATAAACTGTAACAAATAAGATCACATATCAGCTGGAAGATCACAAACTGATTAGTAGTCATATTAGTAAAACAACTCATGGAATAGGACAGGGAATGAGGTGATTGGTGCTAATAGCAGTACAAACAACCAACTAAATATCAGAAGAATCAGACAAGCAACAAAGCTGAATGTCATTAGCTTTGTGTAATGTGTAAATGTGATCTCCAGTTCACTACTAAAGCTCGAAGTTCACACTTTTTAACAAAGATCAAGAAAAAATGGACAAAGGATCTTTTAGCTAAGGAAACGTTGCTCTACATTTTTCCTGAGCACATGTCACTCTGACCTGATTCATCTGTGAATATTGCTAACTACACCCTCTTCATCATATTGTTATCTGAGTAAATATGTAAAAAAAAAAATTGATGTGCCCCATCATTAAAATGTCCTTCCTTAACTGTCAGGCATCGTGAGATCTTATAGAATATATAATTCAGCATTCATTATGAGTGGTACTGGCATTCTTCAGCAATTAAAGGGATCCCAAAATGTCTTGAAGCGTGAATAAAAAACATTAATTGGTAGGAAAAAACGGTCACCCATTTTGAAAACTTCAAACTCGTCACAACGAGTAGACAACAAAATATTTGACAACGACGGCAACTTCTGCGTATGTTAGTGTTATACTTTCGAAAGTTCTAAATTTAATAACTAGTATGAAAAAGCATGACAGCCATGGCAACATTTACTACAAGCGGCAGCGGCACATGCAAGTCAGAAGGCGCCATCGCCGTGCCCTCCTGAGCACAGACAGAGGGCGCCGCCGCTGCCGCCCGGTTTCTGCCACAGAGAGTGCGCGGGGCCTCCCGCACCCACCTCCTGGGCTGCGGGCTGGGCCGGGGCCGCGGGCTGGGCGGCCGGAGCCGGCTGAGGGACCGCGGCCGACCCCTCCGGTACGGCGATACCGCAGTCGCGCAGCGAGCGGCCGGCGGCGGCCGCCGGGAACGTCTCCCCGAGCCGCTGCAGGCTCTGTACGTGCCGGTGCCAGCGCGCCAGGTGCGGGTAGCGGCCGGCGTCCGGCGCGCCGCCCACCAGACGCAGCAGGGCCGCGTCCAGCGACGAGGCGCTGTAGCCGTCCACATAGCTGTGCGCCTCCAGCACGGCGTCGGCGCTGGCCAGAAACTGCAGCATGCTGCCGCAAAGCGCGCGCGCGCGCCAGCGCTCTCACTCACACCACTGTGAATGGAGGTCCGTCACCAGGCGGCACGGTACTCTGATATCGCATGGCGCTGACCGATACTTGACTGCATCAATCACCATCGAGAGCAATATGAAGAGACAAATCACATCCCTGATGCAGGCAGATCAGAAATCTCACATCCACAGAATTTGAAAATAGGTACCTATCACTCTCTGCATTCTAGCAATCAACCTCAGCCACATGTGGTAGGCATTTTTTGTGAGAAAAGAAATAAAAACCATGCCAAATAATTTTTATCTTGTAACATTCACATCACTTGGAGGAATGATTACTTATCTAATCACCATACCAGTAGATAAAGTTTGCAATTTCCTACTCTCTTTCCATGCAAGGGCAACACCTCACACTAGCAAGTAGCATCATTATCCACAATGCAGCTTCTTGGTAATTCATGTGTCTTGCAGAGCCTTGCAGATCATTTGCTAAAAAAAAAAAACTGCACATAGTGATGCTGAAGAATGCCAGTACCAGGTGATGACATGTTGTGAGGTTGTGAAGAAAATGATTTGATATGTTTAATATGAAAAACATTTAGACATCATTGTATTTGCTCTGCAATTATTTGTTTGAGGGGTCACCAACCACAGTAGCCTTAAGATAGATAGGTACCATTGTTGACTTCCTCTAATGAGAGACAGCACACTCCTTTTTCAACAAAGCCCCGTCATAATCAGTGATCAGATGGGAGGGGATCAGTCAGCTAGTACTGATGAGGGCATACATCTGTTGAACTGCATTATCTGCATGATTGCAATTTGTGTACCTGCTATGCTTGAATAAATTCAAGGTAAGTGCTTGAATGTCTTGTCACCCAAGGCATCAATGGCTGAAAGTTTAAAGCAATCTCTCAGACAGTTAAGTGTTGCCAAGAAAATCATCTTTTATTCTTGAAGTGGGTTTAACTAGCATGATATGGGCATCACCCCCCTCCCCCCCATCACAGCAAGGCTTGGAAAGCCAGGAGAAACATCAGTAGGTGGAACTATGGTCATGAGTACCCAAATATAGGAACGTTCCCATTTTTGGGAACGGAGTTTCCAAATATGGGAACGGGCGTTCCCATTTATGGGAACGGAAGGTAATTTTTCGGCCGTTCGCCCACTAAAACTCATTAGTGCATCACGTCTCAAAAAAGTGCACGCTAATTTAAGTATCTACTAAGTCTATAAAATCGTCTTTAATCTGACCGTTGCACAAGGAAATTGACCGTCGAATGATATTTTTAATGATTTTTTGAAATGACGGAATGGTGAAAACATGGGTTATACTAAATTTAACTTGCAATTTTAAGGAAAATGAAGCGTTTTTTACATTTTGAGGTCAAGTATAATAATTTTCGCCTGGTTATGAAGTTTCATACTAGCGACACCAGATGCTGACATATGCAAGCGAACACGCGGACAGTCCGGGGGTAATATTGGTGACATTTGGTGTCGGGGCGCACAACCGCATGGAACGTCAGTGATTTTACCGAACTACTGTTGTAAACTCAGTTTCAGTGGTTTAAAATTATTCAGCTGTATTATATCATCCCAGATAGACATATTTTATTTGGATGCTAGCTGTTTAGAGTTGTTTTATAAGGAGCGTCATGAGCGTGGTTTTTGTCTTCCGTGTTTCTACGCGTGATCGTTTTGGGGGAATTTCTCTTATATAGGTCGCTCTGTGTGGCTTATTTATAATTTTTATGCTGATTTCGATCATTCCTCGTGCCCATCCTACCAGGCCTTTTGCCACTTACACTCATCAAGAAAGGAAAAAACTAGATTTTCATTGGGACTAGGTGTTTTGAGGGTGTAACATATTCAGCGTTCCCATTTTTGGATACTTCCTTGTGCTCGTCAACTATCGGTGATAAACAGACAGGTGCTTGACATGTCTCCACCCTCGGCGCGGACGGTGGATATAGGCTTGGATATAGGTATGGAAGACCTTGTTGATCATCGCTGAGCGTTGTGAATTACGTAATCCTGCAGAGGGGGGCGTGCCCGCTGCGAGATCGACGGGAATAAAAGCGCAGAAGACCGGGCGAAACATGCGACGGTCTTGCCGGAAAGGTCATCTGATGATTGTTGCGTTAACAATAATTTGCGGCGTTGGACGTGATGCTTATTAATGAAAAGAGCCCCTGACAGGCGTCGGTGAAATCGTTCCCAATTTTGGGTACGCCGTTCCCATAATAAGGAACTCTTGCAGCGCCAGTGTACGAGAGCGTTCCCAAATTTGGGCTCGCGGCCCGGATGATGGACTGCTTTAGAAATAGGGGAACGATTTGAAACTACGATGGGCCTTACAATATCAAACTCTTTCTCAACAATATTGAGACAAATATCAGATGGTTCACGATCGTTTTATACTTTTTGGACGTCATTTAACGGTTCTTTTTGTTGTTTTAAATAATGCCTACATGGCGTTCCCATATTTGGGTTTATCGTTCCCAAACATGGGAACGAAAATGCGTTCCCGAAAATGGGTACGCTTGACCATAGTTCCGCCTACTGACATGGCAGGTATCTGATAAAGCTGTTGATAAATCATTAGGTTACTGAGGTCAATAACATCTAACATGACCCAGTAACTTGATATTGAAATGAGCCGAATCAGTCAACTCTCCCAACTACAGCATTATAGCTCTTGTCGTCAAAAGCAGCATAACATATGGCATTGGTACAGGCTACGTCCAGTTTCCAAATGCTCGAGCAGGTACCTACGCAATATTGAATTGTGGATATATATATATATAAGTGGGAAATGTTTAAAATACCACTAGAAACACTACTATTTAAAGGATGCATGCACGAATTGACAATAATTCACAAAACTGGAATCCAAATACCGATGCAAGAGTCCGTGAAGTCAGAGAGAAAGTCTTGACCGTTTTTGAGAGATTGAAAGCAAGACGAAACAGCATATCAGATGAAAAATACAAATCAAATTAACATGGCGCATTTAAAATCAATGAATACTGTGCCACCACCAAAAATATAAACAAAACCGAGCGCTTCTCTGCAACCCTCAAACACCCCTCCCTCACCAACACCAAAAGGCCGGCAGCGATTCACACGCGGACAAACAACTGAGGGATACATTTATGGCGCAGCAGCTAGTTTCTTGCACAACAAATCTTTACCAAATCGAGATAGCAGATGACGTAACAAGCTAGATGATGAAAGAAATGATCTCAACAGGGCGATAGATGAACTCACACCTATATCATCACAGTTTTCGTCTTTATTTCTTTAGTTTCCCTGCTTTGGTTTAGAATCAGATAAAGTTCAGCAAAAAGCGATGCGTACGAGTGGTGATTTTGAAGGCCTCGAAGCGAAGGGACACTTATGTTTGATCTGTCCATATAGGACCTTGATCTGTCCTTTACGGCGTCGGCATTTACCAAAGTACCTAATATTTGAACAAACAGTTTTGTAAAAAGCGATAAGTCTACAGTCACGGTGCTTAGTGAAATGTTAGTGAATATTCTTGGACCAGTGTCGTCATAAAAAATAATCTCCTTGCGGAATCTGAATTGACACGTTGCTACGAATTTTGATTCCTTGACAAATTGAAATGAAATGGTGAGCAAAAATAAATAATGTGCAAAAAAACTCAAGTCGCGATTTTTTCTGAGAGGTGGTGATCTACATTTGGGATAGAAGGTATTTTGAAGTGTTGAGCTTTGTGAGGAATATTATTATGATGATTATAAGTATTATAAGCAGGGCTGCGGTGTCGTATTGTATTGTATTGTATTCAGGGGCGCGGGAACTTCTTTCCGACTGGGGGGGCACACCATAATAGAGATCAACCTAGGGTACCCCCAAATCTAGTTTTCTCACCGGTTTTAGGCCACTTATTTTTCACCCCTCGGCTTTTTCAACAAAAAAAGAAAACATTTGCAAAAAAAGTGTGGTATTCCGTCTCAAAGCTGTGGGGGCACCGCCCCCACGGCCCCAGAGTTGGGGGGGCAAGCTGCCCCCACTGCCCCCCCGGCTCCCGCGCCTATGATTGTATTGGGTAGGTATTAGCGGTATTAGTAAGCCTGGCGGGTAAATGTCAAGTTTAAGTCCTAAGAAGATTTCATTGATAAATTTTTCATATTTTTACATTATTTGACATCCTGAATCCAAAAATGATACTCACATGTCTCGCAAATAAAAGGAAAAAACATAATCAAACCTGACCTAACCTTACCTACTTACCTATAACCTACCAACCTACAACCTACAAACCTACCCTAACCTAACCTAACCTACAAACCTACCTACCTACAACCTAAAACCTACAAACCTACAACCTAACCTAACCTAAAACCTAAAATTTTTGCTGTTTCATATTCGTATCAAAAGCGCCACAATTGTAGTTAGGACCTAAACTTGACATATACCGCCTGGCGTCAGACGACAGACGATACTTTTTGCGTTCCAAGGCTATGCTCAAAATCAGCTAAACAGTACGTTAAACCATTGACTCCAAATTCTGCCATAGAACCGAAACTGTGTGATTGGCGGGTAGAGGACCTAGGGTCAACGTAACACAAACAGGCTTTGCTTAGCGGGGCTCTGTCCTTGTGAATCCATCCATTTTAAAGGTTCAGACTAAATTTATTAAAAAAAGGTCTTCCATTGCAAATATGCATCACAGATAGCAAGCAGAATTAAAAGCAGGCTCTGGCAAATAACCTTTTTCTGCCTCTTTCGATGAAAACGTAAGTTCAGTGCAGGAGTATGGCCTTCTTTTGACAAAATCTGATCTAGAAAGGTCAGCTAGCATAGCGTAGTCAAGCCAACAGCTGCAGGACATGACTGAGCTGTGCCAGCAATAACTCAGACACCAGAGTGGGAGTCGGTAAGAATAAGGTGACTCCGACTCTGGGCAGAATTGTTGATTCCAACTCTGTAGGCCTGATTTTATAAGCATGCTTTAGTGACTGCATCTCAAAATTTGAATCTGAATGAAAGAACATGATAACATTGCTCGGGTATATTTGGCTATGCTTTCAGTTTAATATAAAGTGCAAACTGTCCGCAGTTTCCACAACGGCAGCAGTGGGCACAGGGCAAGATGCAGTCCAGTCCGTCTGCAGATCGTCACCCGGTCCGGCAGCATTCCGCCGGTGGTGACGGGCCGTCTAGCGCCGGGGACGGCGCGCCGGCGCCGCGGCTGTCTGGAGAGGCGGCGCTGCGGCTGGCGGCCGTGGTGGCCGTGCTGGCCGCCGCGCTGCTGACCGCCTGCGGGTGCGCCGACCACTCGGCCTGGCTGCAGCGCGAGCTGCGCGCCGCCGCCGCCCGCTCGCTGCTCTTCTGGCGGCCGGCGCCGGCCGGCCACTGGCAGCCGCTCGGCCACCACCGCCCGCCTCTCGCAGAGCTCATCGACCAGCTGGAGCGCTTTCCCAGCCCGGAGGAGTTCTTCAGCCGCTACGTGCGGCCACAGCGACCGGTCGTCTTTCGCGGCCTGGCCGGGGTCCATCCGGCCTATTGGCTGTGGACCGACGACTACCTCAGGTGGGTGACTCATTTATTCATCCAACTATAGTTCGTTTTTTTTAGCTTGCCCCTCACTGTAAACGTCATTTTGAACACAGCACGAGAATTGCTAGCTCAGACTCGTAGCTCGTATTTGCCAATACCTACAGCCCCACAGGGATAGACGACTTCTCAGGAATTATGTCTGAACTAATAAATAAATTGCACGGCGCTTAACCCGCGCACCGACGGGGAGGCGGATATCCGCCCCCCCCCCCCCCTGAGCATGGTGTGCAAGTTTGAACCTCCTATCTTTTAAGGTCAGGTCACCAGGTCACTTTGAATGACCCAACCTCAAGTCACTTTTTTGCAACTTTGTCACCGTGCCAGAGCTACAGTAGATGTCGGAGGCCTTTGAAAGTCACAGGATGTTATAAGGTCATTAGTAGCTACAATTTGTATATCTCGGAATTTTGATATCGGTGACCTAAGGTCAGGTCAATTTCTCGACCTCCCCATTATAAGTCAATGGGGGAAAAATCAACTCCCTGTTTTTACCACTAAAACGGGTCGGAATGGCCCCATAAACCATACATGACCTCATATACGATCAACCTTCACTACCTTGAGGTCTGTTTTGCTGTTGGGCAGCTGCAAGGTCACGTGACGTCATCAAAGGTCACCAGCGGTTTTTTGACAATAACTCCGTACAGAAACAAGATACAGCCGCGCGGATGGTCTCATTGTGTTCAGCTCGTCAAGGCGCATCGAATGATATGCATGATGACCTCGAGGTCACGTGACCTGAGGTCAACCTTTGACCTTGACCTTTCGAGGTCAACATATATATCATTCGATGCGGATTGACGAGAGGATCACGATGCTGCCCTTAGTTTGTTCCTATATTGACTAGTTCGAAAGTTATTCGAGAAAAACTCTCCATACCTAGCGCCGCCATTTTGACTTTTTTGACCCCTGTGACGTCATCTTTGACCTGACCTGAAAATGACCTTAGTAAAAATTGTAGACCTTGTCCGTGCGTATCCTTTGCCGTTTACCGCTTGTCGCTATCTTGCTTCGTTCTCGAGATTTCAGGGGGGGCGGTCATCCGCCCCCCCCCCGTCGGTACGAAGTTGGCGCAGACCCCCGTCGGTGCGCGGGTTAAAGGGACCCTCCCACCTTAACATTAGTTTTGAGTTGAGATAGCCAAATTGGTGGCCATGGCCTGAAAATACCGGTTTGGGCATTCACAACATCGAAAAATGCTTTAATTCGGAGATATGGAATTTCAAACTTGCAGTTTTCGGATTCTAAGGGGCTAATGCATTGGTATGCCCCCTTAGAATTTGTGACGTCAGCGGAGATCTAACGATTTTTAAATCTTTTACTAAAACGTTTGGCAGCACGCGGTGGTATATGCTGCTTTGCGCGCAACAAATGCCGCACTTTCAAATAAAGTCGCTAGGAACAGCGGAGACCTCAAAAAGTAAACAAAAGTAAAAGTCTAATATCTTGAAAACCGGTGAATATTTTTCGATGAAATTTGGTAGATATTCATTTTTGCTCTTTCTTAACCGAGCGACATCACTTTCATGCCAATTCATTAACTTTTTTGAAGGTGGGAGGGTCCCTTTAAAGGGACTATCCCACCTTCTAAAATGTTGTTAAAACCAGTTAAATTGTGCCCGACTTTATAGATTGGATGACCAGGAACACGGATCTGGCATTTATTTTTCATTAAACATCTTAGGCTTCCCTTATTCCAAACACAAACTTTCAAATATGTGACGTCACAGCCCAAAATTACCTCCTTCCCCAGGCCACATTACTGTCATAAAGCTGATTCTTTTTACTCTGTAGGCACCACAACAAAGTTCAGACCAAGTTTTAAGCGATTTTTCAACGAACAAACCCATTTAAATCAGAATGACTAAACGAGGTGACGTCACACTAACGGTCGCTCCATGTTGAAGATAGGGCCTTGTACAAGGCCCATTTTCAAATGAAGGGAACGAATTTCTTCAACACCAAGAGGCCGCGGGGGTTGCAACCTAGATAGATAGTGGTTTCTGAACCTCGCCGCAAACTTGGCTATCTCAACTCAAACCCCATGTTAAAGGTGGGATAGTCCCTTTAACATAACGTTAAATGGTCGGTGTTCAAAACTTGTTTTGAAAATATTATTCATATCTACAATACAATGTACGCTAACCAGTTTTCTCAGTAATTCATCTAGCAATTCTCGTGCTGTGTTCAAAGAGAACGTACAGTGAGGGGCAAACTTAAAAAAAAAAAATGAACTATAATGTCAGCTGGTCGGGCTATAGTCAGCTGGTCAGGCTAGCCAAAGCGACTAGGTAGTGCTTTATTATAATGAGGACTTTGGGTGATGTATCGGTCCCAGGGCAGTTAATTAAGGGTCGTCTGTGTAATTTGTTATTGCAATACACGGGCCACATAAGCCCCTGTGCACTGCGGGTTGTAAAAGACTATGATGGGCGGCTTGGCAGCTGTTGCTTTGTACGGCGCTGGCTGGAGTCGGATCGAGCCGACAGAAAATTAATGTGATGTCCATTAGTCCCGTGGGCCTTCGATCTTGTTGATTCATTAGTCAGTTCCACTTTGTAGACCGTGGAAATATATTATGCTTCTATTCGATATGCAAGTGCGAATTTGACGTCAGCGGTGCCTGGCTCGATAGCCCATAATGCATGTTACGTAAGTAAATGTCCTGTGGTATGACGCCATTTCTCTAAGTCCTAAACTCGTTATATTTGCTCTAAAATCACGACATGAGTCACTGCAAAAAAGTCCGGTAAAAAAAAGGATCGCAACAAGTTATTTATTTACTACGGATACTTTGATAACCAACTTATTGTCTTTCAATATCAACTAAGTGCGTCTGGTGTGGGTGCCGGTGGTTCGTAACGGAGTCTTTTCCTACTTGGAAGTAAAATAGACAGAGTCGGACGGGAAAGGGTCTGTTCCATTCATGCTACGCATTATGAGTGCCGTCGTTCTTTAATCTTTTTTCCTTTTCAGGCGTGAATTCGGCAGCGTTGAGCTGGACGTAGAGCAGAAGAAGAAGGAGGACAGAAGTATCGGCCTCACACGGATGAACGTCTCTGAGTTCCTATCTGTCTACAAGGAGAAGGATCTCTACGTGGTGCACAGCATTCAGGAGGAAATGAGACGTGAGTTCGCTTGACTGTCGCGAGAGTGTTCGTTCGGGGGAGGGTTGCGGCAGCTCGAACAGCTGTAGGCTGTTCTTTAGGAGGCTATGTTTTTTGGCGATCTATCGTTTTCTTTTGTACTAATGTAGGTAATGTCGGATCGGACCCCTCTGTAACCCCTCGGCAGGTGACCTGGCGCTGCTGCCCAGTGTGCAGTGACCTGACCTCTGTGTGACCTCTCTGACCCCTCTGTAACCCCTCGGCAGGTGACCTGGCGCTGCTGCCCAGTGTGCAGTGACGTGACCTCTGTGTGACCTCTCTGACCCCTCTGTAACCCCTCGGCAGGTGACCTGGCGCTGCTGCCCAGTGCGCAGTGCGGCGGCCTGCAGCGTCTGATGATGGACGCCGTGCTGTGGTTCAGCAGCGGGGGAACCAAGTCCGTACTGCACTACGACGAGCTCGACAACATTAACTGTGTCCTTGACGGATATAAACACTTCTTCCTGGTTGATGTTGTGAGTAATCCTGAAATAAATTCGTTTCTGGATGTTTAACGGCAGTGTGTCATCATGTTGCTTGTAGTCGTTTTTATTATTTGTTTGCTAAGAAGCATAAAGCATACTCAGTTTGTCGCCGGGGCCACTAGACAATTATAAGTCTCACAATATCCCTTGTTTGTTTCAGGATGACGCTCACCATATCGAGTTTGACCACATGGAAGGCCTGTACTCGTCTGTGGACGTCACCAGCGTGGACATGTACCGGTTCCCAGGTGAGTCCACTGTGGAATGTAGACCACAGTCCACTGTGGAGTGTGGACATAGTCCACCTCCACACGTCACGTGGACAAGTAAATGTTCCCAGGCGATTCCACTGTGGACTTCAATCCGTGCACAGCGGGGTCACGGGCTCCGTCGATACCTAATCCATTTTTGTCACTTTCGCTTGTGGCTGCCGTAAATTCGTCTGCAAGTCTGTTTTATTTTCCCTTTACGACCGTCGGGTTATGATATCGGTGGTCGGCAGTCAACAGCGTTACTGTCCACAGGATAGTTTATGGTGGCATTGTGGGTGAGTTGCCCTGGTTGTCGTCCAAACGATCGTCGTAAATTGGGTGACCTTTGCTGCAGCGACGGACATTAAAACTTGCCGTGTAAAATACTGCTATTGCTAGCGGTGTCATGGCTATAGCTGTTAAATCCACTGCCTTCTTGCATTGTGATGATGATGTTGTTTTGTTATTTGTTTTAGAGTTCCTTGCGTTGAAGCGTTGAAGTTTATGGTCATCGCATTTGTTGGCAGTGTCCCAAAATTTGTAGATGTGGGTGGGAAACGACATCCAAATGAAAATCATTTTCCACTCTCACCTCCAGTTTTCAAGCCCAATTTTCCACTCCCAATTCCACCGAGAAAGAGCAATTGCGTGAATGGTTATTATGCATCTGTCACAATCGTTGATAGATTAATGTTTTTGATCATTTTCCCACTCTTTTTGGACCTTACCTGACCGACAATTTTTCACTCTCATCCTTTTTTGGTCAGCAATTTTCCCCTCTGACACCCAAGCAAAAATATAATTTTGGGACACTGTTTGTTGGTAAGCCTTTGCAATGTCTTACGAGCCCTTGATACCTTCGCTATGAAGTCTTTGTACGACACTTCATACCGTGTGTCGTCAGTCCATATTCCGTGGCAGTTGGATTATACTGTTGAGCGGGAAAGGGCTTATTTCCTTATTGCTTATTTCCTATTCGTGGCAAGCTGTTTCTCTGGGTTCGGTGGCTACTTTGGCGCACTTCCCCTTGGTTTCCAACAGTAATATCTAAAACATTGAGGGACCACCAGAACTGTCACGGATTTCGCTTTTCGTACCTCTGTTAATGCTGCTCGGCTAGGTGTATTGTGAATTATGGTGGACGGTTGATCACAGGCATACGTTATCCACCGTCCAAAGACGTCCAACGACAGTATTTAAAGAGACCAATGCTGTTCACGCATTGTGTGATAGTGCTGTGCCAGTGTCGTGTCACGCTGCTGAATGAGACCGGCGACCTGACGGACTGTTGGCCCTTTCGGTGGGCTGCTCTTGCTAGTACGTAACCGTACCAATGCCCGGTAAGGCAGTTTGACAGGCTGAATAGGCCGGTCCCGTGGGACGTGCAGCCTTAACCCGCGCCCCGCTGGGGGGGGGGGCAGAATCTGCCCCCCCTCCCTTTTTTCGCCAATAACTTCTAAACGCGTTACGCCAGCGGCGTCAAACTTTCAGTACCTTATCATACATCAATTTGACACGTTCCCTGACAATTTGAGCGAAATCCGTCGGAAAATTTTTGAGAAATTGACGTTTTAGTGACGTCATGTTCGCCATTTTCGCCTCAAAAACGGCAAAATTTCAAACGCCGCTAACATCTTCATTTTTAATGAAATCAAGACGTAACAAAAAAGGTTATACGTGATTTTACTTTGTCTATCAAATGGCTATCTCGGTTTTTTGAAAATTTTAGATTTTGGCCAAAATTTTTCAAAAAAACTGACTTTTTTGGGAAAATATTTATAAAATCCAAAATTTTGAGTTTATCGAAAAAACCGGAATATATGTCAAAGAAGTGGTCTATGTGCACCTACATACCAATTTTTTGAAGAATCGGTTTAAAAATGTGGGAGTTATTCAAAATTTTATGACGTCACGACACACAAAAAAAATTGAAAAATGATTTTTTTGGAAGTTCTAGACCTCGTACGGAAAAAAATAGCACCATTCGATTCGCCGTGAAAAACTGCATCGAATAGACACCTTTTTAGGCCTTAACAACCAACTTCAAAATTTGACCTCACTTGACCTGACCTTGACCTGACCTCGACCTGAAATTCATCCAGAGGTGGTCCATATCACTTATTGAGTGTGCCTATTGAATTCCATGAGTAAAATGACCCATAAAACATGTGTCGCACATGCCCTTTTCTATATTTTGTTTTTGGTGACCTGACCTGACCTGACCTGACCTTGACCTTGACCTTTGAATGACATTGTGTGCAACGAATATTGTCTTGGTAGTCAAAGAACACGTTTTGGGCAATCAGTCTCAGTCCATTCTTCGGCAACTACGGTGCAAGGCCGATACTGTAGAAACTTGTATTTTGTACCCTTGACCTGACCTTGACCTGACCTCTGACCTACTTAAGCAAAAAAAATTGGGCTCTTAAGATCCGCCTTGTTGAGAGCTTTCGATTGCCGTTTTCCCCGTCTTTCTACGACCATCGGTTCGGAAGTTAGACAGGGGGGGGCAGAATCTGCCCCCCCCCCCCAGCAGGGCGCGTATGGCTGAATAGCCCAGCGGGGCGCGGGTTAACCCTATTCCTGGCGGGCTCCGCCGGGACAAGAAACTGGCGGGGGGGGCCGATTCGGCCCCCCCCCTGAGATCTCGAGAACGAAGCAAGATAGCGACAAACGGTAAACGGCATCGGATACGCACGGTCAAGATCTACAATTTTTACTAAGGTCATTTTCAGGTCAGGTCAAAGATGACGTCACAGGGGTCGAAAAAGTCAAAATGGCGGCGCTAGATATGGAGAGAGTTTTTCTCGAATAACTTTCGAATTAGTCAAGATAGGAACAAACTAAGGGCATCATCGTGATCCTCTCGTCAATCCGCATCGAATGATATATGTTGACCTCGCAAGGTCAAGGTCAAAGGTTGACCTTAGGTCACGTGACCTCGAGGTCATCATGTATATCATTCGATGCGTCTTGACGAGCTGAACACAATGAGACCATCCACGCGTCTGTATCTTGTTCCTGTACGGAGTTATTGGCCAAAAACCTTTGGTGACCTTTGATGACGTCACATGACCTCACAGCTGCCCAACAGCAAAACAGACCTCAAGGTAGTGAAGGTTGATCGTATATGAAGTCATGTATGGTATATGGGGCCATTCCGACCCGTTTTAGTGGTAAAAACAGGGAGTTGATTTTTCCCCCATTGACTTATAATGGGGAGGTCGCGAAACTGACCTGACCTTAGGTCACCGATATCAAAATTCCGAGATATACAAATTGCACATACTGGTACCCTAACTAAAGCCTGAAGAGAAGAAATCGATCGGTCAAAAACTCTAGCTCTGGCGTGATTGCAAACTTTTCTGAGGTAGGGTCACCAAACCGCCTCTGGTGACCTGACCTGAGGTCAGATCAACTCAAAATTTTCAGACATGTTGCGTAGAAGCCTTTTAGGAAAAGTCAGAAAATTTGAGCTTCCTAGCTCAACGCGTTTGGGAGAAATAACCAAAAAACCTCAGGGGGGGGGCTCCTGAGGCCCCCCCCCCCGCCAGGAATAGGGTTAAAGTAGCGAACATATGGTGTGGTTACCGATAAAAAATCCAATGTTGTTGACAGTAACATTGATAGGCCTCCTGGTTGCATGTACTGTCATTTTGCACGGGTTATTAAAAAGTTTTTGACGGACTAGCTTTGTTAGGTTCTAGCTACATAGCTGTTTGATCTAGCGGTCATCCAATTAACCGATAAGAATCGAATGTCGTTTGCCTTATCCACGGTGAGTTCTTGCACGGAACATTAGCTCAGTGTCCACGTTGGGAGCCAGCGGCGCCTTGTATGATAATTAGATTTCACTAATCCAGTGCTATATGCAAATTGCATATCATGGTCATTCCGTATGCCTATAAGCTATATGACATCGTCGCATTTCCTTTTTATTGTCATTGTTTTCAGCACAATCGATAAACATTTAAGGTCGTGACATTCTGGTAACATTTGATAACGTGACGCATTCAATAACCCATCAATAACGAATAACTCGCCAATCAGAAAGTGTGCTATTCCATTCGGCGCCAGGTTGGGGTCTACCCGTAAGTGGCGCTGCACGTTTTACGCTGATTGCGGATCGCTAAGGGAGCGGGGGGTGTCGCGTCCTTACAGCGCCCGGTCGATTAGGGTCGGAGTCGCGGAGTCCGTCGGCCCGTGGTGATATAAAGCAGACACACTGGGCTGCTAGGAGGAGGAGGAGCTACCCTGGCAGGGGTCAGGGCTGGCCGGTCACGGATAGGCCCAGGGACTCCAAAAAATAGGGCCGAATGGAATCCGGGAACGACTGGAGGATTCCAGAGATCGGCAGAGTGATGATTAAATGGGCTGCTAGATTATCACATGAGCACTGATAGTGTCAGACCGTAAATGCTTGCCGGTTATGTCCATGGTTATGCGCGTATACACTTCCTAGAAACGAACCTCATTGCCCCGTTGAGTTCCTGTGTTTGGCCGCATAACAGCTGCAATAACGGCCGGTTGTTCAAGTTGTGAACTTCGGGGAAACTTCGTTGTTTTATTTGTCTTGCTTTTATATTAACTATTTCCGCATGCCAGTGGATCATTATTTCAGAGATGGTGGTTGAGTCCATCATGAGTCCATGACTGCCCACTTAGCAACATTGCTATAATCTCTTTGCGCCGTAATTGAAGCCCGGGACTTTGCCTTTCATCGTCGTCTATAAGAACTTGGACAGTTTACGGCTGGGACTGTTGTAATTTCAGTCACTGCCCACTAAGTGATGTCGGTGGACCACCCGGCTAGAAGATTGAAGCTTAGTATTTGAACATTTAACGTGCGTTTTTTACTCGGACCGTCTGTTGGAAGTGGGCATAGGTGGAAGGCTGTTATTAGAACTTTGTCAACCGGGCTCTTATTTTAGAATAATTTCAGAATCTGATCATTAGCACGATTTACGATTATAATAGTAATATAGTAATAGTAATAGTAATATATAGTAGCCAAAATACATACGATTAATCATTATCAAGGTCTCGCCACCGGTCGTCACAGGATTCAATACACCATTCTCGGCTTGCACGGAGCCGCTGGTTAACTACATGTGCAGAGCGAGTTTTCATTCGCTCTGAGTGAATTCGTCGCCAAAGTCGGCGTTGCACCTCCGTCAGTCAGGCTCTGTGCATGTCCAGACTGCTGTTTTGGCCTGTGACGGCATAGCATTCACCTCTAGAGTTTATCGCCCACAACCGTCCACTTACGGTCAATTTACATGATGTCCGCACGTGGGGGTCGTTGGGAATCGGACCCGATGTTGGTTTGTACTTGGTTTTATTAGCAATGCCCTATTGCAATATATAATTTGAGAAACTGTAGCATTCAGTATTCGTATTGTCATGAAAACGTTCATAGTCCAGCCATTCACTGGCGGCCTCTGACCGGCGAACATTTGTGATCGGTCATAATAATCGAAATCAAATGTGACTGTAATTGGCCCTTTGATATGTGATCTGTTGGTCTGGAATCTGGATGCCTGGGTTCGTATCTGCTCTGCACACGTTTGTCCATCAGGTGCCAGTGTCTGTCAGAAAGTTCGCCTTTTGGCTGCATGTGCTTGGATAAGAAGCTTTGTGTAAGAAGCATTCTGGATACCTTCTTTCAGTGACCTCCATTTGTAAAAGTATGTATGTACGTGTGAAGAAAATGTGTCCAAGATGTATCCGTCCGACATACACACGTTTCTATTGAGCGTGTCTTTATTGGTCGGTAGTGTCTGTTGCACATTTGTCCTTTGGTCACCGTCGTCTATGGTGCGCATGTCTGTCAGGCTGCTATGCATGCATTTGTTAGTCACATAGTAGGGGAGAGTGGGGCACATTCGTGCAAAAAATGGATAAACCCATATATCTGTTCTTTGGTTAGTGCAATGGCAAAATTGTTGATTGTAGTATGGAAAGGCACTATTGCAGATAGTTTTCCTCTTTAAAAGTTATCCTATAAAATTATTACTTCCATTAGAAAAAATGACTTTTATTAACTCTGAACATTTGCACGAAACTGCCCCACCTATGGGGCACATTCGTTCAAGAGATGGGGCACTTCCGTTCACCCGGCAAAATTCGAGAAATTACCGGGCATTACCAGAAATTTACCAAAGGAAATTGGCAGGGGGTTATTTCACCTGATTCCTTTCGACAAGAATGCATTGCACAACAAATGTAGAAAGAATGGGCTGGCCAACAAGAATGTGCCAACTGCCGGCCTCCGTGACCTCGCTAAGTTCGCGTGAATTGCTCGTCACGACGTCGCAAGCAGTCGAGACTGAGTCAGGCGAGCGTCATTAGAGAAACCTACTACAGATAAAGTCATAAATCGCAAAACTAAAAAAAAAATATGCACGAATGTGCCCCCAGGCAGTGCGTACACGAACCTGCCCCACAACGTTATTAGTAATATATTTCAAAATTTCTTTTTGAAAAAATGACACTTTTTCAACAAACAAGTTTGCAGCAGTTCCGTGAATAGAGTGGGCTTCTTCATCCCCAATTTTGAAAAGCTGAACCACATTTCCGAGTCAGGATCACGAAAATGGATGATATGAGAAAAGTTTGGAAAGCTCACGAATATTACAAATTTGCGTTTTTATCAAGCATAACAGCAGGTACAGTGTTGTCTTCTACGGTGAACGAAGGGCGGCAATGATAGACATATTTCCATAATTTACCTTGAGCTCGTGCAGTCACTCGTGTTCCCATAAACTGCTGAAAACGAATGTGCCCCATGCACGAATGTGCCCCACTCTCCCCTACCCGCTGTCCGTTCGCCAGGCCTGAGGGACGTGCCGTGGTACAACGTGACCCTCTGGAAGGGCGACTGTTTCTACCTGCCGTTCAGGTGGCCGCACCACGTCATATCGTCCAACTCTAGGTGAGCAGCCATCTCGGCAAGCCGGGATGGGCGCCGGTGGCGGGACTGTTGTGCTGACGATAACGTATGAACAAACTACAAACATGAAAGTGGAGAGGTTCTTAAGTGCATGGCAGGGCTGCGGAGTCGATGGATTTTCGGCGACTCCGACTCCGACTCAAGCTTTCAAAAACCAGCTCCGACTCCGACTCCGACTCCGGGCAGAATTGTCGACTCCGACCGACTCCAACTCCCGACTCCGACTCCGCAGACCTAGCAGGGCTGCGGAGTCGACAGATTTTCGGTGACTCCGACTCCGACTCCGGCTCGGGTTTCTAAAATCGACTCCGACTCCGACTCCGACTCCGGTCACAACTGTCGACTCCGACCGACTCCGACTCCGACTCCGACTCCGACTCCGCAGCCCTGGTGCATGGTGCCTTGCACTCCTGGCAAGTGCACTTTGAAGTGTATTAGCAGAATATAGGGCAATATACTGTCACGTGTGCTGATGTGTTGCTAAGTGTGACAGCTTTATGCAACCACACGTCTGACGCTGCTATACAGTCAAGTAGTTTGATATAGGGTATGGCTTGTGACCGGAATTGGACAGTGTATTTATGTGTGGTTTCGGCTGGTGCCCCTATGTGTGCTGATAGGTGATTATTAGTCGTTTTAATGTCATTAACCAATAACCGGTATCAAAGGTCTGGATTTGGTGTCGGGGCACTCAGCGGCCAGCCTCGACCCGGCGTCGTCAGTAAGGCCGCCGTTATTTCCACTGTAGCTCTGAATAATTACCGTTTGCCAGCGAGTAAAGCGAGTGTTGAGTTTCTGGGACATTTGGTGAATTATTCCTGTAGTCAAGCTTGTCATTTATTCTGGTTGGGGCCTAGGGTTGTAAAGCTGCCCGCAAATATACTGTGTAGTTGAATGGGAACTTTTATTTCCAGTAAGTATGAACCAATCATTCAATGTGCAACGTGATCATGGATGACTTCGACTTGGCTCAATATCCCCTACCTATATTTACGTGCTTTGCGGTTCAGCCTCAGAGGTTGGTTAGACTGTGCCGCATGGCTCGGCTGCGCTGCGGGTCAGCCTACCCTGCCAGTGAAGCTGACAATCAGCTCAATTTGACCTGCTTTCATCGAGTTCGTGCTGCCTGGGCTGTGATGACTATGTACTTATGTAGTGTGGACGTTCTAAGTACATGTTTTGGATTTTTCTGTCTGTTCGGTTGGTCACTATAATTTTCATCACCAACTTAACCATTATCGCCATTATCTTACATATCACGGTCGTTAACGCTCAGACCCCGTGCCATAGTAGATGGTCCAACCCTGAATAGCCACGACACAGTTGATGCTCAATGTTTCATGCATCGGATATTTGATCTTCTAGGTCAGTGCTTGAATCCTAATAAATACGACAGGGCGTATCGATCAGATTTTAGGGTCGTTGGCTTGGACATAATGCTTTCTTGAAAAGCCCTGTGGTGGCTTCTTCCCAAGGAATCAAACTAACGCATTCTAAAATGTAGAGCTATTTTTTTCATTTTTCATTAGTGATATGCATCGGGTGATCAGCTATTGAGTGGATTTCGATTGGACGATTCCCAATGACAAATGGTCCGAGTCGGTTGGATACTGTGCATACGTTGGAATGCTGTTTCAATGTTGTTTCGTCCTGCGTTACGTCACTGAAAATCATTACATTACCTCGCCGCATTGGAATGTAGTGCATGAGATACCGAATGCTAGAACATTGTACTGTCTACCTGAAATTATAGGCCCTAAATTACGTCAAAGAGGGGAAGAGCAGATTATGATGTGTGCCCTATTGGCTGCAGCTCTGGTCAAGAACAAGGGACGGCAGTCAGGTGTCAGCTTGCCAAGTTACACCATTTCCCCGTGATTGGATTGTCCCGATGCCAGTGTCTCTTTTAACTGATTACAACTGCGGGCCATGAATTCGCATTGCAACTCCAGGGAATTAGACATGAATAAATGATAGTCTTCGGTTCACTGATGGGATGAATGAAAGTTGTGGATCGCTTTAACCCTCGCCGGACCTATTGGTTTTCTACATACGCGCCGGCCGAGGGGGGGGGGGGCGGGTACGACCCCCCTTGCCGTTTCGCCCCTGGTGGAGCTAGCGCGTCGCGGAAAAAACGAGCGTGTGCGCCGTTACGAGACGCAGAGATTGGTACCCGATTTTAAGGTCCTAGGTCAACCGGTGACCTCTGAGGTCAGGTCAAGTGCCCCAGGGTACGGTTCAGTTTTTGGTGAAAACTTCGCAAAAAACGGCCGCAGAGCCGCGATTTTGGCAGCATCGTGTTCGCCTTGCTCAGGCGCGTCGAATGATATACTTTTTGTTCGGGTCAGGTCAACTTAGGGTGTTGACCTCAGGTAAAGGTCAGGTCAGCACCCCCAGGTCACGAAGTTGGTCGAAAGAGGTCATGTCGCATATCATTCGATTCGGCAGGTCTTCCTGAGTCCATTGGTGGCTTTCCCGACTCGCTAGATTAATTTGATCGGGAGTTATTGACGAAAAACTAATATGACCTTGATGACGTCATAAATGACGTCACGGAAGGTCAACATTGCAAAAGTGACGCATCTAACCTTGCAAGGAGTGCATCAAATCACGATTCTGTGTGCTTGAGATAGTTGGAGATCGTTTCCGGCGCCAGAATAGCAGTTTTCATTTTTCCCCATTGACTTATAATGGTGAGGTCACAAAAATGACCTGACCTCATATGACCTTTAGGAAAAATCCGAGATATACAAGTTTTGAGACTCATAATGGATACTAGATCCTGCAAGTTTCATTTCCCTGTGACATCTCCTCTGGCAGTGAGGGCGTTGCGAAGTTGCGACATCTGAAGACCGTGCAGAGGTTCACTTATGACGTCATAGGTCAGTGACCTGACCTGACCCAAAAATGCGGTTGGTGTCAAAAGATGCGGCTTGGATCAAAGGTCAGGTATGCCAAGTTTCAGCTCTCTATCCCCAGCGTGTTCGGAGCTATCGCGAAAAACCCCTATGGGGGGGGGGCGGCACCCGCCCCCCCCCCCCCCTCGGCCGGCGAGGGTTAACTTGACTGCCCATGGAGTGGCCCGTTAGAATCCGTTGTTCCTCATGTTGAGTAGCCAGCGTGGCGGTCAGGTCACCTAGCCTGTCGTGTCCCCATACGGACCAATTTACGCCCCTTCAGGCACGGTTGGCCGGTATCGCCGCCATTCCGTGTCGTGCGCCACTTTCGAAGGCGGCGCGGCGGGAATCGTCTGGCATTGATCGTTGCCGTGAACGTCAGCCGCGCGCCTGCTGTTCAAATAGCCGCGGAACAGGCCTACCAAGGCGCGCCGTGGCCGTGGCCGCCGCTGGAATGTGCCGCCGTTGTCGTCATTATATTTGTAGGCGGTGGGCAGTTCGTCGAGCGCTGATCGGTGTGGGGGGGGGGGGGGTCGAACGGGGTCGAACGGGGACTGACGCGGCGTGACATGCTGTGTGTGCGTGATCGCGTGAACTTACCGAAACTGCTGTCGTCATCTTTGGCTCCGTGGGTTGCCGTTGGTAGACTGCACACTGCCGATGGCTACAATGCTCAACATTACGTAACTGTATAGAGGGAGCCGTCTATATAATGTCATCTGTCCTTCTCTGGGTATGCTTTCTTTTTCTCTTTTCTTTTTCTCTTTCTTACGCCGCTTTCGTCTCTCTTCCCGATAGGAACGTGGCTGTGAACTTGTGGTTCTCCCGACTTCTGTGGTTCAACGAGTCTGAATGTTCCGACTTTCGGGTCAGCGAGCACGCCAGTCTGAGCGACTTTGATCCGGCAGAGGACGCAGACCTACAACGGTGAGTATCCAGGTCACTGATCTGGAGCTAGCGGCGAGTGTCACAGAACTGGGCTGGAGTTTCAGTAGTGTATGCCCCCTAAACTGCAGACATGAACTTCCTGCATGGGGTGGGGTTCCAGCGCTGACTTTCCACTTGGATTAGTGGTCCGTAGGTGAATGCGCACCGAATGGGGGACGGTCGATAGACCAAGGGAGCGCCATTGCGTGAACCGAATGCTGACTAAATACTGGTATTGCTATTCGATGCTGGCATTAGTCAGTGAGATCGCCTCTCTCTCTTGCGCTCTGTCGATATACATATCATGGCGTCCGTATACTACCGCTTGTCCTTGCTGACCTTAGGTATATATAAAATAGCATGTACCTATCTCGAATGACCCCCTTCCTCAACTCCAAGGACTTCTGGGTGTTAGTCCTCGCTGACCATGTTTGACCCCCTTTGACCTCTGTTTACCTTCGATGACCTCTGTTAACCCCCGCTGACCTCCACTGACCCCGCTGACCTCTGCTCCCTCAGGGCACACCTGGTGGCGCGGGCCGAGGACTCTGAACAGCTCACTCTGTTGGCTTTCGCCGACCTGTACTCCGACGCGCTGCCCGACGACGATGAGGCAGCTGAGGCGGCGTTTGATCAGCTGGACGCTGACGGAGACGGCCTTTTGCAGCTCCCCGAGATGTACAAGTTTGAGGCGGTCAAGTTTCTGCGGCTCTTCCCGAGGTACGAGCGGCGTGATTGACCGAGACACGTGACTGGTGCTTCTGGTCCGTGTGCTCTGGGACCGCGGTCTAGGGACCTGTTCCTGTCACGTGACCACGGACTGACTGATACTGGGCTGGGTGTGCAGGATTCGGAGCTCTAGGCTCCTGTTCTACGTGTCACGTGACTGACCTTGGCCGCACCGAGTGTCCTGGGACCGCGGTCTTGTGTGCAATGTGTTCAAACGTGGACATAATTGCCACGGCAAGCTGTGATCTTTGAATGAAACCGACTCCGTCCATATCTGTCGGTAGTGTCTGTATTTTTGAAAACTTTTTGCGAAGATAATGCTTTGTATTCATGGCATAATTACATACCGTTGTGTGGACCGGCATGGTTTATGTGCGCATATATTGTAAGATTACAGCTTATTATCCAGTGGTCGTCTTACCACCGATCATGGGTATGTTCACTGCAGCCGTGTTGTGGGTACTTTGGCATTTGTAACGGTTGTGATTACACGCTTCCGTGCTAGTCGAGGAAGTTTTCCGTCCATTTATTATAGATGCGATGTTCATTGTTCACTATGGTGCAGGTAAAAGTACTCACCCGCTCGTATAAGGTTCACTGGATTTGTGCTGACCTTCCGGCTTCTGTAAGGCTACGCTGAAGTGTAAGTGGAGTGCGCTTTCAGCGGGAATGCTGGTTACCGTAAGAATTTGTGTTAAATCAATCCAGCAATGAGCTTTTTCGAGTTAATCGCTATTGGTAAGTGCAGCGTCGCGCTCAGACTAATTTATTGTGTAACATTAACCGCGTAGGCTGCATCGTCGAAGCTTTCTTGTTTTCGCCCTTGTATCACTCCCGTTGAAAACTTGCTCGATGTGGTTAATCGAAGGTAAATACGAGTGGCCGTCAGCCCTGCCTCGGCTGTCGTGTGTGATTGCTGTACAACAAACCACTCGTGTGTGTCCTGTGCAAATAACACTCTTTGATCGGCGGTGACAGGGGGCGGGCACCCAGTGGGGGGGGGGGGGGTACTCAAACCTTTTGATCTGAACGGCAGCTCGGTGCCTGTGAAGGACTGTACCGTGGTCACTCAGACTGACCCGGTATCTGTGACCGCTGTGCACCACCTTGTCGACATAGGTTGGAGCTCGGGCGCTCAATACATCGTCCGTATCGCATATGTGTGTGCTGGTGGCCAATTTTCGGTTGGTAAATACATTACCAAACGTACTAATTACAGACTGTTTCGATGATGACCCGTGTGGTGGTGGTGAAAAGAAGAGGAAGGACTGAGGTGGTCGAGCATTGTTGGGATCCTCATGGTTAAATCGTGTGCTGATCGAGCCTCGATGGTTGCAAATTTCCGGGCACAGTCCATACGTCCGACTCACATATTTAGGTTTGTGAACCTCACTGAGAAGGCACGTATGTGGAAATGCTGGCTTTCTAAAGACGTTTCTGAAACAATTGCTATCTATTGTGATTCGTAGGAAAATTTATATCTCACATGATCCTATTTTATGCGTTGTCAGTTCATTCTAAATTGGAAGGTATTGGTGTAAGTAATCTTAATAATAACACTATGCAACAAAAAATGAAACATTTTCTGTTCCTGGAAAGCGACCGAATTTTTCTTATTCATTGGGTCCTATTATAACCGAAATGGGCATTAGTTTTGATCTGAAAATGCTTTTCCGGTTTTCAGAGACGATTTTCGATTTTTGGCCCCGAAATTCGGTTTTTGGCCCACCGTGTCCGATGTAATTGAGTAATCGACTCGCGGTAACTTTCATCGCCTTTCCTATGCCACAAGCTTTCGAATGATATCTGGTTTTGCATATTTGCGTGCAAAAATAACGTCATAAATCTATGTTAAAGTAAGAAAATGTTGAAATTTTGTAAAAATTTGACATTTTTTCGATTTCATTTCAAAATAGAGGAAAAACTAAAGGCCCCATCCAAATTCTGAGCCCAGTTCCTTGACGAGCATTCAATTTCCGTTCGGAAGGTACATTTTTAGTGCATTTTATCGGATTCCTGTGGCGTCCAGATTGAGTTAACCTAAACACATATCCTAAGTCATATCACATAGCATTAACCTGATAACGTATGTTAACGCCATAGGATCAACGAGGGGTCAACTGAGGTAAATTTGTTGACCCCTTGTGACCTCGGGTCACACGCAGGAACTTACTTTTGAGCAGTCCTGTCGCTCAGAATCTTGATCTGTTGGGGACCCGTTTTTCAAGTGACTCAATCTGGACGCCACAGGAATCCGATAAAATGCACTAAAATAGTACCTTCCGAACGGAAATTGAATGCTCTTCAAGGAACTGGGCTCAGAATTTGGATAGGGCCTTTAGTTTTTTCTCTATTTTAAAATGAAGTCGAAAAAATGTCAAATTTTTACAAAATTTCAATATTTTCTTACTTTAACATAGATTTATGACGTTATTTTTACACGCAAATATGCAAAACCGGATATCATTCGAAAGCTTGTGGCATAGGAAGGGCGATGAAAGTTACCGCGAGTCGATTACTCAATTACACCGGACACGGTGGGCCAAAAACCGAATTTCGGGGCCAAAAATCGAAAATCGTCTCTGAAAACCGGAAAAGCATTTTCAGATCAAAACTAATGCCCATTTCGGTTATAATGGGACCCAATGAGTCCAAAAAAAAATCGGTCGTTACTCAGGAACAAAATGACTGTTGCATAGTGTAATGGGTGTTCGCCCAGGCTAGTTTGGTTTATCGTGTGAATTACAAGATACCCAGCTGCTCTGTTGCGTGTTTTCTTCTTCTTTTGTTTCGTTTCTGTACTGTCAGCCTATCACACAACATAGCCTTCCGGAGACCCATGCATCACTACAAAAAGTGCTACCCGGGACAGGTGGTTATCCAGATCGTGTCACATCCTAAACTACCCATTACGGACGCTCGCGTGGCCAGGCTGATTTATTATAGTATCACTCATTCCATAGCACATATGCATGGCCTATCATTAGCCCGGGCGACCCAACGTGTGTACTGTGTATGCTATACAAAGGACAGTGTTGGCAGTGGTGATTGATGCCATTCCTCGTCGCGCCAGTGTTATTTATACACTTGCTCGGTGGGCGAACCGTACCGTCCCGCTGCTCGTCAGGGGTCGCTGGATGCCACCCTCTGTGCGCCAATGAGCAGCCGTGTCCAGCTAACCCAGCCGGTAACAAAGTAGCGTACCACAGTCCGCGACAGCCGTCGGTAATCAAGGGAGCAATCTTATAAAGTGGCACCCTTCGTTATTCGCCAACTTGGCAACATTAGGGTGTAATTGTACACTTGACGCAGTGACTGATGCATTTATAAGGTTATGTTACCAACACCAACGTCAGGAATTATGTATCATGTATTCTTACCAAATGCCCGCTAACTGCTTCGTGCTATATGAGATAGCTCTAAATTCATTCAAAATATATTGTATTGAACGCTGTTTTGTGGCAGATCATTCCAGTCAGAGTTGCAAATCATTAACCCGCGCCGGGCCGGGGGGGGGGGTGTTTGAACACCCCCCTTGCGGTTTTTCGCAGATATCTCAAAAACGGCGGCGCAGAGCGCCGCTCTGCGCCGCCGTTTTTGGCACACCTGTTTGTGCATCTTTTCCGCACATGTTGTGAAAATTTCAGACCCAGGTCACCTTAGGTCAGGTCATCAGGTCACGCCAAGTGACCTCACCTCAGAAAAAATAAGAATGCTCGTCATAGCTACACCGACTGAACGATTGCCTTGAAACTTTCAGCGATTGATTAGAGCAACACTATCTATAAAATGTATATCTCGGAATTTTGATATCGGTGACCTAAGGTCAGGTCAAATTTGCGGCCTCTCCATTATAAGGCAATGGGAGAAAATTGAAAAGCGTCTGTTTTGCACGAACGCTATTCTAGACACTCTCAAACATCGAGATGTAGGTAAAATAGATACACTGAACCAGAAAATGGCAACTGTGACCCCTCGTTATGTCCCCGAGGTCATCTCAGGTCACGAACAGAATCTAACAGTTTTTCGATGATAACTTCTGATAGAGGCGTGCTAGAGCGCTGAAAACGCCTTAGATGTGTTCGGCTCGACGTTGCGGATCGACTGATATGCAACATGACCTTTTCCGGTCAGGTCATGACCTTGACCTGAGGTCAAATTTTCAAGTTGACCTTTCAAGGTCAAATTATACTTCATTCGACGCGTCTCGACGAGAGGAACACGATGCTGGCAAAAGTAATGTCATAGCTCTTTTGAGTCAAAAGTTATTGCCGAAAAAAACATTTTTCGTAAAAACGGCTATTTTTGGAGTTTTTGCCCTCTGGAGGCTAAATCGTTGACCTGAGGTCAAATCTGAGAGCATTACTCAGAAAGGTCTGTAAAAGGGCTATCGAATGCGCTTTTTTGCGGCGCTGTAGCTCTATCGGTTCCCGAGATAGCCGTTGGCAGTTTCCAAAATGTTGAAATAGTCAACATTTTACCTTTGGTGACCTCTGGTGACCTGACCTTTGACCTGACCCAAAAAATGACCGAAGTGTTTTCGTCCTTATTTTTGACGTTCTTTCGATTGCCGCTTACCGCGTGTCGCTACGTGGCCCAGGAGCCGAGTTAGAGGGGGGAGGGGTGTTCAAACACCCCCCGCGGCCCGGCACGGAATCTCAGAGCACCGGCCCGGCGCGGGTTAACCACGCCACTCGTAAATACCTATTGGGCAGCAGGAAGTGATACTCTGAGGCTTCAGCTGTTCAAATAACTGAACGGCTATGATACCTTGGCTCCGACTGCGTTGCTTATTGTCATTGCTGCATGTTATATAACCACCGCCGTCCTATCCTCATTGCAGACTTGCTTACTCCTTTAGCCATGAAGAGCGGTGCAACCGCTAGATGCAGTGCACTGCTGGTCAAGCAATGGTCACGTCAAAAAGTGACCGGGTCAACATCATTGAGTCACCGGTGTGTTGTGACTGACCGTCCTAAGATGGAGTCCCTGGTCCATCTCAAACTCCGTCAGATGGGCTCTTGCGGCGGTGACGATGGTGCCTCTGTGCCGTAGACGGGCGGTCGGGACGCGCGGTTCACGGCAGACTTCTCCTCCGGTTCGTCTTTGAGGGTTTCGTAATGGGCGCTGGCCCTCCTGCTAACCGGTAGAGTACCCTGTTCAAACATCTCCTCAATCTCAGAGAGCGTCTTACCCTTGGTCTCTGGCACCAGCAGGAAACCGAGTACAGCGAACAGTGCACACGTGCTGGCGTACAAGAAACATAACCCGAAGAAGTTGAGCGCGTCGCGCAGCTGGAAGAAGGTCTTGCCGACGGCGAAGCTGGCGATCCACATGATCATGGACTGGAGTGGCGAGATGATGGTACGATAGCGGAGCGGGATCATTTCGCCCATGATGACCATGCCGACCGGGCCGATGCCAATGTTGTAGACAAACAGCGCCACGGAGAAGCCGAGGATGGCCACCCAGTCGGTGGCGATGGGGTCACTCACGAGCAGAGCCGCGGAGCCGATGGCCACCCAGCAGATACCACAGGTCAGCATGGCGAGCAGAAACAGCGGCCGGCGGCCGGCGCGGTCCATGAGGACAAACGCCAGTACGGAGCCGACCGAGCTGAGCGCCGTGCTCACCACGGAGGCCTGGAGAGGATCGGCGCTGCCGCCCACCGCCACAAACATGTCATAGCTATAGAGGTGGATGGCAGGTGTGCCCGAGGTGGCCTTACATAGTGTGACGGTAACGCTGACGAGGAGTGGCAGGTAGAACGCGCGTCTGCGCAGCTCAGACACCGGCGGTAGGTCCGGGTTGTGCGCCGTGCTGCGCTCTTTGATGCGCGCCAGCTCGGTCTCGGCGCCGGCAGCGTCACCAGAGTAGAAGAGCAGCGAGCGCCGCGCCTCCTGGTCACGGCCGTGCGTGGCCAGCCAGTTGGGCGTCTCGGGCAGCGGCCACAGCAGCAGCGGGTACAGGCCGTAGAAGGCGGCGATGAAGCCGCCGATCTGCTGCCAGCTGAGGGCTAATCCCAGGCTGTACACGGTGATGAGTCCGATGTTGATGCCGAACATGCCGGCGCCGACGAGTGCGCCGCGCAGCTCGGGCGCCACCGTCTCGCTAATGAAGATGTGCGGCATTGGCAGCACTGAGCCCATGCACACGCCGTTCACGAAGCGGCCGGCCAGCAGCATGGCCACGCTGTTGGGGAACGTGATGAGCAGCGAGCCCAGACACATCACCGGAGAGACAAACATCAGCGAGCGGCGCCGACCGAGCGCCAGCATCGGGCCCTGCAGAGGGGTTCCGATGGCAATCCCCAGCAGGAAGATGCTGCCGATCCAGGAGGCGTCCTCGTCGCTGACGGCCAGCCCGGAGCCGGCCTGCCGGAGCTGCGGCAGCGCCGGCGTCGTGTACCCCTCCTGCAGGCCGTAGGCCAGCAGGAAGCCGTTGGCGGCCAGAGAGCCCAGCACCTGAGGACGGGGAGAGCCGAGATCGGTGTTTGGAGAGGGGTGTGGTCGTAAGCCATGTGGAAAGATGATAATAAAGACGCAAAATAGTGCGAGGGACACAAGGAACTACGATCGAAACGTTCACGGACCAGGCTGTCGGCGTAGCAGAGGATCTCATGTCACCGACGCGTTGACAGGGCTTAATGGGAAAACGCTACAGGGCGATGTAATTCTCCTGCCATTCAACCAGCATCGCACCATCAAACAGCGACTTCACATGTTCATTCGCCTTCATTACATAACATCTACTTGGAAATCGTAGTTACCTTACATTGGAGTGACCGCTACAGCACCCAGCACGAACCGCAACAAGCAGGTCATACTGCGCACGGCTGAAGGCCCCGCCTCGACAGCTCCCAGTAGCTCCATCCCGATCCCATCTCGTACCTGACGTCCTTTTCCCATGTTGGCGATCGGGGTCGAGTCCGTGGCCGGCCGCGGCGCGATGCCGGCCGTCTGTGTGTCGCACAGGGTCCCCGGACCACCTCTCCGTCCTCCCGGCACCTGTGCGGCGCTTATTAGCCGCTGATGAGCCGGTCACCAGTTGGCCCTCGTCACGACTCCGCCGGTCGCCGGCCGCGTCATAGCAGCTGGAGACAATCACGGCGACCTTCCACCGGGACTGACGGTCTTTGGAAGAATGAGGCCGATAAAAAGTAGGCGGAAAGTTGTCAGTTGAAAGTTGGCGAAAAGTTGAAACTAGTTCGTAGTTGGCGGAAAGTTGGAAAGGTGGCCATGGAAAACTGGCGCGGTAGGTATTTTATAACGATAGCCCCCAGCACTGGTAGGTAAGTAGGAAAAAGAGTCCGAGTAGAAAAGAAAAATAGAGTCACCGTTCGCGAGTAGGTATTGCACCTACGAGATCATATAGCTTGTTGCCATAGTCGCGTTTAGCAACTGTCTGCAGTAACCACTCATGCTTACGTACCTAACTCGTATGGCCTTGATATAATGTCTATATACATACGTGGATGTGCTGGCTCTAAAAAAACTGCTTATAAAATTTGAATGACTCTGTCTGCGATTTTAAATATATATCTTATATATTGAAAATGACGAAGCCAATGCTCGTTAGAGAAAACCATTCAAAGGAACAAATTCAGTTTACGAAATAAGAGCCAAGACCCTTCTCTAATAAATATTCAAAAGACGCTGCATCTTATTCATTTCAATTTGAAACTCTTTGCATCTAAAATGTCAAAACTTGAGAAGAAAGGATATTCGGGAGAGAATTGAAAACACGGAATGGTAACGATCACGGAACGGGCCATGCATCGTGTGCGGGCAGAACAAAACTGGCGACCGTGCCTAAACCACTAGACATCAGGTGTCAGAGTTTCCTGCCTTTAATTTTCACTTCCGTCATCCGACGCTAACTAGCTAGCGATAATGTGAATGGAATTGGCTGCGAATCGCTCTCGGCGCATTGAAAGGCCGGGCGGGCAGTTTCTGTGCGGCTGAGTTAGGCGGTACAGTCTACCTTAAGGCGCTTGTCACCAGTGCCATCTAGCGGCGGAGCTGTGAACCAACTGCGCCGGCCATTCGCAGGGTAAGGAGAGTGGGGCACATTCGTGCAAAAAATGGATAAATCCATATATCTGTTTTTTGGTTGGTGCAATGTAATGCATTGCACAACAAATTAGAAAGAATGGGCTGGCCAACAATAATGTGCCAACTGCCGGTCATCAGCCCGCCTCCGTGACCTCGTCAAGGTCGCGTGAATTAGGTACTTGTCATGACGTCGTAAGCAGCCGAGACTGAGTCAGGCGAGCGTCATAAATGAAACCTGCTACAGACAGTCATAGGTCGCAAAAAAAAAACGAAAAAATGCAGGAAGGTGCCCCTGGGCAGTGCGTACACGAACCTGCCCCACAATATTTTTTTGTAATGTAGTTATTTCAAAATTACTTGTTGAAAAATGACACCTACTTTAACAAACAAGTTTGCAACAGTTCCGTGAATAGAGTGAGGCTCTTCGCCGTGAATTTTGAAAAGCTGCACCGCATTTCCTAGTCAGGATCACGAAAATGGATGCCATGAAAAAGTTTGAAAAACGCACGAATAATACAAATTTGCGATTTTATCAAGCATGATAGCAGGTACAGTGTTGTCTTCTACGGTGAACGGGGGAGGGGGCGACGGCAATGATTGACATATTTTTATAATTTACCTTTAGCTTGGACAGCCACTCGGGTTCCCATAAACTGCCGGAAAGGAATGTGTCCCATGCACGAATATGCCCGCTCTCCCCTTTATAGTTATATACAACATCGGCCATTCGGGCGCACGGAATGCTCACATTAAATGGTGCATTGTTGAGTGGTGACGTCCATGTTCTACGCTGTTTTGCGTCGATACAAACGGAGACGGCAGCCATACGTTTATAACAGATTGTAACAGAACCTAACTGTTCTAACAGAACAGATTACAACAGAAAATAACAGAACGTGGTCCTGCTTTTTTGAGAGTTAAACCTAATAGCGAGAAAAAAACGGTTAATACATACTTACACTGCAGAATCGCATCCATTAAAGACCAAGACGGTGTTTTCTGTCCACTGTGCTGACTTCAATGCACACACTTCCCTTACTCTGCCTCCTTCATTTTTTTATGGCATACTGGGTTGTTTGGGCGATGTGTTCTGTGTCCGACTTGTCTTGAGAAGAGAAAGCCATTACTGGAAACTACTTAAAAGGAAATTGCTTCCTCCAAAAATCGACGCTTTGCTTGACAACTGACGTTCCTGAGAAAGTGTTCGCTGGTGACGTTATTCACGCAAGCGCGGCATTGATCGTCCAAATAAACCCACTTAAAGCTACTCAGGCCGAATGCCAAAGGTTGCCACGCCATTGAATGCCTTATGTTATTGCCGCAAACCCTGCAAGGTCCGCGGCTCGTTTTCTGGACAAATGCCGGCAGTGACTAGCGGCGGTGGGACGGATGGCAATGGTGCACGCTCGGCGCCGTGTACCGTGTCACCGGGGTAACGGCGGGCCGCGCGCCCCGCGCCGCCCGCCCGCGCGGGGGTCGATCGCACCCCTCACAGATGTGGCGCCGGGGTCGAGTCGGCTGGACCACAGCTCCGCGCGTCTGCAGCGGGCCCGCGCAGAGACTACAGCTCCCGCGCGAGCTCTGAGAGACCCGAGGAGAGGTCAGGGCCAGAGGAGGGTGCTCGGCAGGGCGCCGACTGCCGGAGCCGGGACCCGCTGAGCCGACAGCAACACAATGGCACGACTGGAAATTTTAGCTTCAGCGGGTAAGTAGCGACGTAAGGTAAGCGTTAAGTAAAAATTCGATAAAATTGTGCTTGCCATATATAATACCTGATAAATTTTCCTCGTTCCATCAAAAAAATGATCCTCGCCCTTATTACGCTTACTTTGGTGCGGGAAGGTGGGCGACGACGACTCAGTGGGGCAAGATCGACCACCAGCCTTTCCGGCTGAACCGCTGCTGTAATCCGCTGCTTTATACCCTAAATGCCTTTATTTTGCTTCGCGCTAATGGACGCATCAATTTTGAGATATGTAGAAAAATGTCTTTCGTCAAACTAGTCTAATGTAAAAGGCCTAAGGATGATTTGATTTATGCGCCTTTCTTGCATGATAAATTTTTACTCCACTTTACTGTGAAGAATGATGTTACATTCACACTCTCGGACAGGCATGGGTTTCACAATGCTGGGCTATTTAACCCTCGCCCGTATTGGTGTTTTTCCAACCGTGAACATATAAGGGGTTGGACCCCACTGCCGTTTCGCCCCTGATCGAGCTAGAGCTTCGCGGAAAAACGAGCAAGTTGCCCGTAACGAGAGGAAGTAACGACCCAAAAGTCGGGAAAATCGGGACCTGTTAGAACGTCGTAAAGTGTGGCTGCTATAAGTTTTTTTCGGGGTGCTGAATGCTGATCACGAATATCATATAAGTTTTGATCACAGATGATGTCTTCATGCATTTAGGCCAGGTTAGGTCAGGTCAGGTCAAGTCAACCAGCAGGGGTCCTGCCGGGTATTCGTAGTAGGTGTAAACCGCCTCTGACAGCTTCGTAATATGTTACGAAGGCACCAAAACCACTTCGTAAATGTTCATATGCATAGGCGGCGGAACAGGGAAGGCACCGGGGCACCGTGCCCCCTTTGATTTTGACATTTTAACATTAGCCCTATTGGGCGTTACATGGAAAGAATGGGACCAAAAGTCGGCAGTGCCCCCCCCCCCCTTAGCCCACGAGCCGTTGGGGGCATAAAGTTGCCCCCCCCCCTTTACGTTTCGTGGAATATCTCCGAAACCTGATGAGCTACAAACGTGGAACTCGGCATAGCTTCAAATGAATACCTAGGCAACGTTTGAGGAAACTTAAGTGGTTGTAGCACTTAAGATGACGTCACAGTGACGTAATATTTTTTTTATTTTTCTATACCGTTTATATATACCGTTACGGTATGAACCGTTTCTGATGTCGCTGAGCATGAAACCCAACTGTTAATAAACTAGACAGCACCTCTTGTCATCCTAAAACATCTAAGTACAGTTCCAACTAGTTTCTGACCAACAATCGGTCCTTTAAATTCGATCTCATATATCGGATATATCGTGCGGAAACTGAGAGACGCAAATCTATAATTTGACTTCTGACGTCACTGTGACGTCATTTCAAATGCGATTGACACCCAATTTAGACACAACCTCGGCTAGGTATTCAGGAAGATGTGTGCAAAGTTGCGCTTCTCTATCTCTTGGTCAGGTCAGGTCAAATTAGGTCAAATTTCAAAGTTGATATTTTTGCATAAAATGGGTATCGATTCGATGCACCTCGTCACGGGGAGTCTAATGGTGGTCTTTGTTTTGCCCAACGAAGTCTCGAATTGCCAAAAAAATGAGCTCGAAAATTTGACGTTTTCATTTTTGAACAGTTTTTTCGCTATAACTTGGTCAAAAAACGAGGTATCGATCTGAAATTTGGTATGTATATAGAAGACGGTAGGTACTATCACACATATTCCGTTTTTTCGAAACTCAAAAAAACTTTTTGGATTTTTTGGCTAATTCATAAAAAATACTTTTTTATTTGGGGGGTCAAAACTCAAACATTTAAAAATCCGAGATAGCAGTTTTGTAGCCCTGTCAATTCTACACCTTTTATGTCCTGATTATTTTTCTGTATCTTCAAAGCTGTAGGCCTGACAGGTCTTCTCGCAAAGGTCTTTTTCGGTCGAAAATGACAGAACATGACGTCATTTGTGGCCATCCTGTCATAGCCTCTGGATTTTTTTTTTGTCACAATGTGTAAAATTGATGCCCGGAGGGGTCCTGAAAGTTTGGTGGCGATATCTCCAGCCGTTTAGGAGATATTGACGCCCCTCCCCCCTACGTTAGCAGTTGGAAAAGTTAGCAGCTTACACAATGCACAGTGCACGAGCAGTGGCGGCAACTATGGAAGATCGCGGCGATCCCCTAGGGACTTGGTGATAAGGGTAATTGCACAGCGGCCTTCGGCCATAGCGGTGTTTGATGCCGTGGGTTATATGTACCTAGTTCATTACTTTGCAAGTCAACTATTATATTGGTTATATTCAGTGGTGGGGTGGCACGGTTTTATGAAGGCTTTTGTTGTCTAGAAGGGCATTTTTACTTCGACTCAGACCCATGTTTTGATTCAATGACTGAGTTCCGTCTACCAGCCGGCAGTTCGACCCGGAACGTTGCTTGAAGCCTGGATCGCTGGCACTTTATGTTCACAGCAGAGCGATGTTGGCCGGAAGTCAGGACAGTGACCTGCATCTCACTCTAAATATGTCGGACCCAGTATATGTACAGCCCTCAGCAGACTGCGTGGTAGGTATTCTTTTTACGACAAAACTGGTAATAACTCAAAAGCTTTGTTATCTGTCGGTCGGAACTGACTGCAAATATGATGCGCCTGCTCCACTCCTTCGATTGGGTCTATCACTAAACAAAGTATACGCCTTGTGTGGCAACAAATTGCAAAAGTTTGTTTTGGGGGCAAATATAAACTTTTCGGTTTTGTTGCCAAACTGGATGGAAAATGAATACGATGATAATGGCAATCTAGGGTGCGGACTGCGGAGCCTCGCGCGTCTTGCTGTTACGATTTGTGAGTGACCGATAGCATAGTATTCGCGTTATTCTCGGTTTTGTCCAAAAAAGAATACCTACCACGCAGTTTGCAGAGGGCTGTACCTTGCTCAGATCGCCAGCCAGTAACCTGTAACCCTGTATGTACTTACATTGTCGGCAGCAGTGCTGGCGTTGGTCAGAGTCCGAACCAGTGCAGTGACCTGAATCTGACCCTGTACATATGTCAGTCCTATGCATAATGCACATAGGTTACTTTGTTCAGGTCATAGGCGCGGGAACCGGGGGCAGGAGGCAGCTTGCCCCCCCCCCCCCTGCCGTGCGGGCGGTGCCCCCCACAACTTTGAGACGGAATACCGCACTTTTACGCAAATGTTTTCTTTTTTGTTGAAAAGGCTAAGGGATGAAAAATAAGTGGCCTAAAACCGGTGAGAAAACTATATTTGGGGGTACCTCATGTTGATCTCTAGTATGGAATGCCCCCCCCCCCCTAGTCTGAAAGTACTTCCCGCGCCCCTGGTTCAGATCGCCAGCCATTGACATGTAACCCTGTATGTCGGCAGCAGTGCTGGCGCTGGCCAGCTGCGTCACTGGGACTGTATTTCACGCGATGGACGCCTGTCCCGGCATAATTCTCTGCGACCAGCTAGACGAGAACTTCAACATATCCGGAGTATACGTCACCGACACACTGCAGGAGGTAAGGTGGTGTTCACATTGCTGGGGGCCAAGTACACTGCTGAGGGGAGGGGCACATAAAGGAGACAGGCACCCAATGCTGCTCAAATTGTCAGTGTGTAACTTACTAACTGCTGCAGCCGAGTGCTGTTTTGAGGTTTGAACTTAACCATTAACCGTGTCAGTCAGCCGACGTGGCTCATGGTTTTCATGGCGTTTTGTGCAACTCTCAAGGTTTCACAGCCCGAGTGTTAAGTTTGTTTTTGCACATTATCAATTGACACATGGATACCTACTTGTTAAACGGATGTAATATGCATGAGGGACGGTGAACCGAGGAGCATTATATACCTTGATTACCTATTGTCACACAGGGCACTGTTTGACAGTTGTACTGTCACGGGAGCCCTGTTTAACAGATGTACTGTCACGCAGAGCGGAGCCCTGTTGGCAGATGTACTGTCACACGAACCATTGACTGACAGATGTACTGTCACACGGAGCCCTGTTTGACAGATGTACTGTCACATGGAGTCGGGCCGGTGGACCGAGTAGTTTTATACTGTCACTGTTTGACAGATGTACTGTCACATGGAGTCGGGCCGGTGGACCGAGGTGCTGCGCCGCGGTCAGGACGCCGCCCACGCCCCTCTGCCGGCGGCCGACCACCAGTCGTTTGCCGACCCAGAGATTATGGTCACCGGCTTCGGAGAACCGGGCACCGGGGAGTTCTACATCGGTGAGCCGCTCTCCTCGGCCAGAAATTCGGCCGAAACAGAGCTAATATATTAAGACGCCCACAAATAGGCGTATACCTATATAAACAAAGGCACGAAATTGTTTTAAATATGGAGTTACTGTACCATGGGACATGATGTTGACATATTGGGCACGAAAAAAAAAACACAAATATACATCAGGACACAAAATTGTCTTAATATACCAAAAAGTCGTAGTCCAACAAACGACGAACAGGCAACACAGGAGCTTACAAACGTTCAAACAATTCGCACGCATGCATTATACACAGATTTGTTTAGGCGATCCTTCCGTCTATCGGACGCAGAAATATGTTCAGGCGGCCCTTTATTTGTTTAAAGCCAATGAATTTCTTGCACGGATAATACGAAATATGAGAAATATTAAATAAGAGCTCAATGTCGCAAGCGGTTGGCGGTTGGCTCCCCGCTTCGATACATCAGCATCGGTACCTACACCTTCGTGAGTCTTCCATGTTCACTACCATCCAAGTTCGTCTGCTTTAATAGCGTGCGCATTTCCGCAGGGAACGATAATCTAACCCAGAAGGTGGCCGTGCCGCTCCGTCTGAAGGTGGAGCTGCTCGGTCAGGACGATGTCCGATACTTCAGCGTGTTCGACGGCTTCTCGGCCACCGGCAACCCACTGCAGCTGAATCTGGGGTCGCTGCAGTACCGGATGGGAACTGCCGGTAGGTTGGCTTGGAAACTACAGCCTACCCGGCAATTCGGGAGACGATTCGGGGAAAGATGAGGTGACTTGGTTGAGACCTTGTAAAGACGACACGTTGCTTGGCATGTAAATACTCGAATACCAGCCTCTCTCAGCCCGCAGTGACCAGAGGACAGTTTTGCCAAAAGACAAATCGCTGGCTGAGGTATTTTACACGCCGGCGATTGTTTTTTTTTTGTCGTATGGCTGTTGAAAATCGTGGACGACTGACCAAAAGATGTGTGCATTACGCGATGCGATTTTCTCTTGATAAGACTGGTTTTAAGTAGACTGAACGAGACATGTCGATGTCGATGTTGACATGTCGATGTTCAAAAACACACTGTATGTTTCAGGTGACGGTGGCCTGGCCGCCCTAGACGGAGCCGTGTACAATGGTGCCTGCGCACCAACAGCGTGGTTTGGACTGACTGAGCCCTGCGACCTTACCGCCTCTCCGGTAATCAGTGCCGAGAGACACCAGCTCCGAAAAAAAGAAATCCCGCCCAATACCGTGGAACAGGAAGCAGCTTTAGAAAGAATCCTTCACTAGAGTTCATCGAAAAATGTATCGAAATGATCGACCACTAGAACCCGCGATTCACTCAATTTGCCAAATTGACTCAAATTCACTCACTCAAATTCAATGTTTGTTTATTCGGGACATGACATGAGGACGCACCGACTGCAAAGATTACTTAACGTACTGAATTTCTCCTGTATCTAATCTCCCGAATGGCGTTTTCACCGGTCGATTCTCGCCTTTGACCGTCAGGGCCCGGCCCTCACGATGCCCCTGATCGCGGAAAACCAGCGGGACGGACGCACACCGTGGCCTACGCTGCCTGTCGAGCTGAAGGCCGTCTCGATGCAGCTGCATACCCAACCTCCTACCGGTTAGTAGCGGGCGGTATCTTCGAAATCGCTCCACGGTCATTTGTGTGCGTGTGTGGACACGGGCCCTTTTTCTGCCGCCAAAAATGATCAGCGGGGCAGTGGCGGCGGATTCGATTTTGGCGTGGGGGGGGGGCAAGATCCCAGTCGAGATGATGTCATAGGCGGATCCAGAAAGGCGTTTTCGACGCTGTAAGGGACATACCCCCCCCAAAAAAAAGTGTCCAAAATCCAAAAATCCTCGGATTTCGATTCCTTACGGACTTACTGCTGAACAGCATAAAGCAAAAAAAAATCCTGATAAAAGTGTTATTATTAGGAAACATAAGGTACGTTTTGTCTATTTCGGGCGATGCAGGGGCCAGGGGGAGGGGGAGTAAATATTTGCTTTAAATGCCCGCTCCCTGGATCCGCCAGTGGACGATGTAACGCTTTTCGTATTGCTGTATTAGAAAAAAGCTCCAATGGGAAAAATTGTGCCATAACCCGATCGCATATCAGATGTTGAAGAACGGTGCCAAACCTTTTGAAGTAGGCGCGCGCTATTCTTTGCAATGAGGTAACTCGTTACCATTTCCTCTGTTCATTTTACGTTCGATTTCCGTTTCACCTTCCTTTAAAAAGTATTTCTGAGACAGATATCAACTGAAGCTAGCTCACAGCGGGAGGAGACCGCTCAAACATTCAAAGACAGTCGGTCGCATCTAAACATATTGGGACAGCGATCCGCCAGAAACCCTCCCCAAGGCAGTAGTTCGCCAAATAAGCTCACCGAGACGGGCTGTCTCGATGGGTTTAAACAGTAAACCTAAAGCAAGGCTGAATTAGCTAAGGCCCAAACGCTCGTCAAGCTGGGAACGGAGGGTGAGGGAGCGCGGCGGCGGGCTGAGGTGAAGGAACGGTGGACTGGAACGGGAATCCAGAAGCTCTGGGTGGGGCGTTTCTTTATTAGGGCTTTAGGGTGTGCTGACTGCGGTAAGGTCCAAATTATCATACCAAATTTTGCTACCATATCTACCGGTTCAGGCACTCGAGAATCATTGGCCAGTGATATCTGCAAAGACGAAGCATTTCCAACCCATCTTCAGCCTGGTGTCAGGGCGCCTCAGGTGGCTTTAATTACAGTTGCACATACCAAACGACCTCAGTGCAGCCAGTCTGTGGCCGAAACCATTCGGAACAGACTTCAACGAAAAGTGAGACAAGGTTAGTGCTATCGTTAAGTGCCATTATAGACTTGGGCCCCGTTGGCTTGACCCACTGGAAGGTGGTAGTTATCGGACGCTGCGGGGCATAGGTACTCATTTTTCCAAAATGCCTTAGATTTTGCTTTCGTGTTCATAGGCGGCGGAACGGGGAGGGCACCGGGGCACCGTGCCCCCCTTTGATTTTGGCATTTTAACGTTAGCCCTATGGGCGTTGCATGGAAAGAATGGGACCAAAAGTCGGCAGTGCCCCCCCCCTTAATTGAAGGTATTCCGCCGCTACTGTTCGTGTTTGATGCTCTTTATTCTATAGCCAGCCTTTAGACAGGAGGGGGGGGGGGGAGGGGCACTAATGATCAGTGCCCTAACCCTCAAAGGTTTTCATCATTAATTTTTACTTTTTTAATAGTGAAAACTGAAATAAAGCGGATACTGAACTGTGAACATCCAGTTTTAACACTGGCCCCACACAAGCCTCCGAATGCCCAAAGCAGATCTATGATGACTGGCCTTTGGGTGCCATACCATACGGTGCATTGGTCAATGTGGTCAATGCGTACGACCGTGGCTTATTATGAGCGCTCATCAGTCCTAACTACCCGCAAGCGAATGGCTAGCCCTTCCGTCTCCGCTCGCTTGCGATTTGGCATTTATGTAGGTACAAAATAGCGGCAAACGACCACTGAGGCACTGGAGGTATGAGTTGCGTCTCTTGCACACTTTAAATATCTCTAAATCGAATCTAAAAAGACAAAAAATGATATAAAGCGGAAATGTTAGCATTTACGCATGCCTATTCAAAAGGCACCGTTGGACTAACTGTAGGAGCGCATAGCTGCAATATCAGGTTATGGAAATTTTCCCCATGTTCAGGGCACAAATTATGGAGGGGCAAGAATATACGTTTGCCCCTCCTCTAAAAGTTTCTTAGGGGACGATGCCTCCTCTGCCACCCCGTATCTGTCGCCCCTGTAAGCGGTCACTGAAGGCCTGGGTTGCCGCTGGGTCACGTTGACGCTTATAATGCCTCCAAAACTAGGTTGAAGAGAGGAAAACTTCAATTGAACGCGAACGCTTGCCATTTAAGAAAGGCAACGTATGAAAGTATATGGGCATCTGGTTACATCTTCAGACGATCGAAAAGAATAATCAGGTACCTATATGGTTTCTTGTCTAAGCTTTGTCACAAATTATGGGGGGGGGCAAAAAGATACTTTTGCCCCCCCCCCACGATTTTGCCAGGGGGGCAGCTGCCCCCCCCCCCTGCCCCCCCCCCGAATCCGCCGCCCCTGCAGCGGGGTGTACATACTTATGATTGTCTCTCATCTCCCAGCCATCGTGATTAACGGTGTGCCCATGGTGATCAACACTGCCAACACTGTACCTCACTGTGCCTCTGTATTTTATCTACAGTTTCCTCTACTTTTTTTGTAATACGCTAACGTTTAGTCTCAGTCATTCGCCATCCTCATAGCCCATCCTAAATAATCTGCGTGCTGCGCAGCTTCTGTTGGCATTTACCGACTTAAAAGTAAATCATTTCATCATGCTGGGAGCCGTGTCTAATGTCTAGCTGGCCCAATGTCCATTCACGTCTATTTTGTCCTTTTACAGACGCCTGTCTGGGCCTGGATCAGCACTTTGCCTTCCACGGAGACGTTCTCACCACCATTGAGGACACGGTGCCCAGCTCCGTTAGACCCGGGCAATCTTTCACTGTCTCATGCAAAAACACGTCTTGGGTGAGTACTAATTATATATGACTTATGTGTTACCGTAATGTACCTGTATTTGAATCAGGATGTTCCTGGTTTAAGAAAAAAGGTTTCCCAGACTTAAAAAAGCACAGACAGAGATGCACATAACGTCATGATGTCTAACATGATATATGTAAATGCTGATGCGTACGAGTACGTAGAGTACCAAATATGCGTACATACATACGTATGTATGTACATACATACGTACATGTAAGTACAGGGTGATTTTTTTACTTGTTAAAACGTAATGAGGTTTAACGGCGCTAAAATGCAAATATATATAGTAAAATTATATACCAGCATGACGAGCATTCTGGGACATTTTGATTTCATGCAGACACGATGTGAAGGAACGTCCATCGTGTATTTTACTTGTGCTTGAAGTTACCCCCTCTCTCACCAACACGAATCAGCCCGCCTGAGCACGTGTTGAACATCACCATGGACTCCCATGCTCATTAGGCGGACTGAAAAGGCTCCTATCACCCATTTTCAGCTCTGCCAGATAGTTTCAATGTTTTCTTAGTTATATCTGCCATACCCGGGTCCAAAAACTAGAAGTCTAGAAAGGGCAGGTCGAAGATTTTGCTACTGGCGGCCCTGGTGGTGTCTGATTCGCTGTTTTTGTTTCTCCCTGAAGGCTGATTCTTCAGAGGCTGCACATGCGCCAGATGGACCGTTTGAAGGTTATTCATGACTACAAGCTTGTTCGTACATTATTTAACGTCTTTCTGAGGTATCTCCTTGATGATCGTATGCTTCGAACTGCCTCAATGCTTCAAAATCATCGTTTTGTGTCGTTCCTTACTGAACGGCGGTGGACCATGCGTGCCCGATTGGTGACACATTTTCAGGCTCTATTGGGACCGAGGCCTTCGGTTAAAAGGGACAAATCATGACACCATACAAAATGTCCCAGATTTATCTATCACGTGCATTGCTTTTTTGCACAAAATTTTTCGATTTAGGGACCACCATTGACGTTTACTTTTTAACAGTTAAAAAAAACATCACCCTGTACATAGACATTCTTCACCGTTTAGTGTTTAATGAGATATGATGCACATTGCACCTGGAAAGTGCCAAAAGCAATACCTACGATATTATGCACTCATTTCTCTCTCTCTCTCTCTCTCTCTCTCTCTCTCTCTCTCTCTCTCTCTCTCTCTCTCTCTCTCTCTCTCTCTTTCTCCCTCTCTCACTTTCTGTTTCCTCTTTTTTTTCTCTGGCCCCAGAGAAAAATTAGTCAAGCTTGCCACATGTGTCCCGTGACACCCGCTCTGACATTGCATTTCATCCTCAGATTCTTCCGACGGTGCTGAGCTCGATGAGCGATATCCCCAGCTCTGTGACGTTCACATGTGGACCTGACGCAGCCGACCCCACCGTGGTAGCCATGGACAATCACCCGCTCATCCCCGGAAAACCGTGCATGGGTGAGCGAAACCAACCTGTTGAAAAAAAAATGACCAGGACAGTTTGATATAGTAGGTACAGAGCAAGTAGAATAAGAATACATATATTAATTAGCAATTAAAAAGCAATTACATATATGATTAAGCAGAACCGTTGTCAATAAATGAGTTCTTCAGCGCTTTTCGAAAACGTAGGTATATGAGGAAAGAAAAAGGTACTGCAGGGAAAACTAGATGTGTTCATCGATAAATGCAGTATATGTCTATTTCAAACAAACTGCGGTTATCTACATTTATAGGACAGTTTGAATGGGGTTGGGAACTCGATTTTTTAAGAATGCATGAAAATGATCAAACTATTTTCACAGAATTTATGGTGCATACCATTGCCTCATAAAATCAACAAGCTGAGAGAAATGGGGGAAGAAAGATAGGAAACTTGTTTTGAAAAGTTCTTGAAAAAAGATGCTCTTGATGCTGTTACGTCACATGTCACCTTCTGCGGTTGACAAATAATGGCGCATCTGGCGCACCACAGATTACATGTTATACCAATGGGTGAAAGATGTTGTTTGCTTCACTCTGCCATTCGCGCTGTTTTTAACTTTAAATTATGCTAAAACATTTACGGATGAAATGTTCAGTGTCAAAAATTGATGTGTCTGCCGTGTACTATATTCCCACTTACCATGAGCGCGTGATAAACATTTTATGTACCTCGAATTTTCAAATGATAAAGATGATGAATCGGAGGATGCTGAAAAGCAAAAGCTCATTCCAATATTTGGACTACTTTACGATTAAAATGTTTACATTCCTGTCATCTTATTGATCATTTATTTGTTCTTTTTTTATGAAAATAACTTAAGGCGTTGAGAACCGAGGTAATTTCTATCTACCGTGCCTTAACTTACCAGCAACAGCAATCTATCTACGCCCTACGGTGGCAAGGGAGACTGTGAAAGAAGCGTAAGATGGATTCTAAACAATTCTTTTGTGATATACTGAAGGGCAAAGTGCAGAGAAGAGCGTACAAGTCCTGTTTTGTGCCAGGCTGTTGCAGTAGCACTTATGAAACTCCGAAAACGATCTTCGTTCATGTCCCGAACAACATTACCCTGAGGAGATGATCGTCTGCAATAGCAGGGAGAGCTGATGCAAGTACTTTGAAATCCACTATCAAGTCGGTGCTATTGTTGTAATGATCACTGTGAGGTGAGATATTTTGTGCAAGGGCTGAGTGTAATGCCCAGGAAATGACCTCCATTCGCCCCCTGACCGGTCAGGGTTATAAAATTTGAGTGGATGGCGGTCCGTTTGGGGTTCAGATATCAATTGTATTTTGTTACTGTCAAACAATACATGTTATGCTGGCAGCGAATGTGTGTAACGTCGTTTTTCGAAACAGAAGTTAGAATTGCAACGGCAGAGTGCTTGCTGGTCTCATCGTAAGTATTGTAAGTGTTGTAAGCAAAAGCATTGTCAATATTGTAAGTATTGTGAGCATTGATGTATGGTAGATATCACCTCACATGATCTCGGCTCAGATAACCCTCTCCGGTGTCCTGTCAGTAAATGGCACCTGGATCATTACAGATAAGATAATTTGTCATAATTCTTAAAGAATTGGGTGGTTTTGACTCGTTTACTCGAGGTGCAGGTCGCATTTCAATACTTTTCCATAGGCTTGCAATGTAAAGGTCACGACTCTGACCTAACCTCAGGTCACAGATCAAAAATTCTGAGATATACAAACGACACATACTGCAGGTACTGTTTTGAAGACTTGATGAGAGGAAATAACTTCGTGAAAAACTCAAGCTCTGACGTGTTTGCAAACTTTTCTGAGGTGGGGTCAACAAACCCGCTCTGGTTACCTGACCTGACCTGACCCGGCATTTTTTTTTTTTTTTGCTGAGATGTGCGCAATGAGCATTTAGGAAAAGTCACCAAATATGAGCTGAATGTCTCGCGGCGTTTGGCAATTGTACAAAAAAATCCTGAAAGGTCTCCCCGTCCGAAATAGGGTTAATGTGTATATGAAGAGTTGCAGATGCCAAACATACCCAGATCTAAGACTGCAGTTCCCAGCGCCGCTGCAACGTTTTTAAAACAAAGATACATAGGACATACAAACATGTTTATTTGCATCTGTTTTGGATAATAGCAACTCATGGCGCCATCACCCGCGATAACTGTTAGGATTTGAGATATATTTTTATTTAGGCCATTAGTTTGGCTGTAATGTTTATTAATATTAGTTGGGCGGAGTTTGGTAGTTTTTTATTTAACTTGTGGTATGTTGTGCTGATTGCGGGTTGTTCAAACCTTTCAAATGTAAGGACCTTATTGAGCTCAACCCTACCCCTACACTACCCTACATACGACTGGACGCTTTCCAAGCCCACAAGCATCACGACGCCGAGATGGAATGTAGCCGAGAAATCACCCTCGCCATCTGCTCTAGAGCTAATCGTGTGGGGCGGCGTGTGGGGCGCCGCTTAGCCTACGGGGGTGCACTTCTAGTGGATATGGGACGGGGGTGCACCTGCACCCCTTTCATATGGAAAGTTACTTCCCTGATTACAGCTCCCCGTATTGCACCTAATCAGGGAACGGCCAGCAAACGAAGGAACTATTTCTGGATGACAGGCGAATAACCGCTCACGCAAGGAGCGGAGCTCCGCCCCGTCCAAAGTGGCCAACAAAGCAGAGACAGAGGCAGCATCACATCTTCCATCAAAGAACTGGTTTCTGGCTTGGAAGATGAGCTCCATCTTTGCATCCGAGTCGGTGCTGTCAGGAATCAGCTGGTCTAATGGAGTGAGACGACTAGCTATTGTATCAGAGCTGCCTGGTCTTCGTAGCATTTGCACCGATTCTTCTCGATCGGACTCTGAATTCTGTCCCTCCTGCGTATTACTTGAGGCATTGCTATGTAGCTAAGTCTTTGGCAGAGTTTCATTATCCATGCTTTGCAAACAGTGCCATAACAACACAGTTAATTAATCACCAAGCTTCTTTGCAAGTTCCAATACATTTGAATCGCACGCGATTTGAGTGCAAAAATCAAGAAAAGTGCCAACTTGTTCCCGTAAAATATTTTGAATATTGGCCTAAAAAATGAGTAATTTCCAGATAAAATAACAGCGAAATCAGTTTTCGCTTGCCAATAAAACTCACAGATATTGAAGCTCCATTATTAAAGGAACATTTTAGTATATGCCATTCTTGATAAAACTTCTTAGCCACGCAATACCAGCGCAAAATAAAGAGACACTGAAAACACGACCAATCACTCCGAGTTACCATAGGAAAATACATAGAAAATGTATGTCTCAACTGCGCCAAATATACAGACAGTTATATACCTACATGTGACGTCATGATTAGCCCGACCAATCAGAAGCAAGTTGTTTTGAGCCACAAATAATTAATTTCTGAACTAACGAAGCATTTTTTTAACAAAGTGATTTTAAATTAAATCATTAAAAATTCTGAGCTTTTTTATTTTACCAAAACATACAGAGCATGCAGATAGGTCCCAACCCTATTAACGATTAGTGTCCGACTGGAGTACAGTCAGAGTAAAACGCTCTGTGACCTGTAACTTGACCGGTTCCATAGCACCATGAGACTTAAGAAAGACTCGCGTAACACGAGTGTTCTGTGACCTGACCTGACGTGACGGTGACCCGCAGCGCCGTGTCCCGCCGGCTACTCCCTGTACATCCCGGGGCAGACGACTCCGTCGCTGAGCAGCGCGCCGGAACGGGCCACGTGTCTGTCGCCTCCCTCCACCGAGCCGGCCAGGTCGCTGGTCGAGGCCGCTCAGCTGTGCGGTCAGCGGGGAGAACAGCTGCTCGACTTCGGTCCGGACGTCAGCTACCTGCCCGGACTGGACACCACCCAGCCACTCTGGATATGGATGCTACAGAAGTTCCCCGGGTGAGTCCCACCGAAAAGTCACCATGTGTCGGAAAAAATGTAGGATTTTTATGTTCATGATATTTAAATAATCTTAATATAAGAATGGGCATCAAGGGTCATTGTTTTGGGTCATTGTTGGGCAAGATTTCTTTTCTCGAGGTCATCTAGCCAGGCTTTTTCGATTTGACACTGTAGTTTGACAGTTCGCTCATTACTAGCACAGTGATAAGCATTGAGCATCGTCAATGTTTCTGACTGACTGTCCTTTCTGACATTGTTCCCATCTCACGGTGTGCACCTCCCGATACTTTCAGAGATGTCAGGCAGGTCAACTCTCGTGAAGAGCAGAGCGGTCAAATCAATTCGGCTGTGCCCAAGTGTGGGCAGCTGTCCTATAGCGCCGCCCCGGCCACAGTGCAGTCTGCCGAGTGTCATGCCGACGCGCTTGGCGCCAACCCCTACAAAAACTACGTCTGCATGACCGCAGGTGGGCAAAAGCAGCGATACGTCCGCTAGGAAACGCTGAACTTACTGACATTGTGACACAAATGACGGGGTCCGTTGGAACAGTTCTGAACAGGAGTTATTTGAATTGTTGCGCGACTTCGATAGCGCGAGCCATCAGCATGTTACCCCGCGCATGACTGGGGGGGGGGGGGCTCTACTCGCAAACTACCTGTGCTATAGCGTCGAGAAAATGCACTTTCGGTAGCACTTCCGCTATCATGTTGTCCCGCGATTTCACCTCAGGTCAACGGTTTGGTCTAAAAAGGGAAAAACCGTCAAAATAGACGATTTGGGGAACAGTGATTCTACACTTTTCAGTTCAACACAATGCTTGTATGACATTTCTGCCCTACAATCCAGTTCCCGTCAAGCAGAAGCATCAAAGTAGCAGGCATCGGTAGGATTGTGATTGCAGGATTGCAAAATCCTGATTGCATTCCTTTCTGGTGGATTGCACCTGGATTTGAAATCCATTCCAAAAAACAGGATTTGATTGCGGATTGGATTGCATCATACTTCCATTTTTTGCAATCCAATCCGGATTGTGTTTGATTAGTGCTTTGAAATGCAGTTTGTTGCGATTGAAAATTATGAGATCGGCTTCATCGGCTTAATGTACTTTGCTATCAAGGGCCTTACATCAAAATTCGAAACTTGAAATAATCTAAACGCTTTTAATTTAAACGCTCAAAATAACATACGCTGATGAACTACATAGGAAGGGCAAAATTACGTACCTATTTGAGGGCGAGTTTTAAAAATATAAAACACTGGTTGGGTAGAAGTTTAAATGTGGGGGTGTTTGAGGCAAAAAATATTTCCCATAAAATACCTGTGCCGCCCTTAGATAGGAATTACTCGCAAGACTAGGTACTAGAAATGGGTGATTTGGGGATGGAGGCACGGCCCTATGCCCCCCCCCCTCCCCCAGATCCACTAGTGCACATAATAATACAACAGGATTGCAAAAAAGGATTGCGGATTTGATCACAATCCAAGTGAAAAAAGGGGATTGCGGGGAGGAATGCAATCCACTTCGGCACTAGGAATGTGGATTGGGAATGCAATCCTTTCAAAAAGGATTTTACCGATGCCTGCAAAGTAGGTAGATATGACCTGAACAGGTCAAATAAAAACATAAGAGTTTAAGTAACCTGACCGCATTGGGCAGCATTGCATAGCAGTCGAAGGGTCTAAGCGAGAACAGAATGAGGTCATCTGCAGCGGAGCTTAAGCCCTTTTTATCCAATTTGGGCAAAATTGTTTTTGACCTCACGTGACATCGCCTCATGTTATTAACTTGTTTATTCTCTTTATTTTTAGTGACCGCTGGAAGTCGCCTGCACCCTGCCGTTACTGATTGGCATGAAGATATCCTGATTCTGAAAGTAGACCGTGGGTGGGACGAAAATTGGAACAGATGCAGTCTACGCCACTGATAACCGTCGAAGTGCCGACCCCTCCTCGTCTGATCCCCCACCCACCGTTACTGACCGCTCGCCTCGCCTCGGCAGTGGGCTGCGGGCCCGAAGCTGTGTTCCACCGCGGCTTCTGCTACCACTACGACTCTACGGCGACAGCTGCCGACCACGTGAGCACGTGCACCCGCCGGAGAGGCTCCACACCGGCCGACTACACGGCCGAGTTTGTGGCCGAGGCGCTGCCGAAGCTCGGTGTACCGACCGACGGACAAACCCCCTTCGTCGGCATCTACAAGTGAGTTGACACCGACGGTAGGGCGGGGGATATGCTCTGACTGCTGACTACCACACAGACAGTTTGACCCCATGTAACTAACACCAGGTGACACTGACATTCTGACTTCAGCGCCTGTCAATGAATGAAACCAATGACTGGCACAGACATTCTAACCGACACTGTGCTTGACACTGACCGCTAACGGACACCAGCTGACACTTTGACCTTCTGACAGCAGCTGACTGCAACTTTCACTCCCTGACTGACACCAACCAGTCCTTGACACTTCGACCCTCTAACACTAGTTCCTGACACTTTGACCCTCTCACTGACACTAGTTGACACTCTGAAGCTCTGTCTAACCCGTGCCCCCGGTCGTCAGGCGATACGGCAAGTTCTGGCGGCCCGACGGCACTGTGGTGCCCGTCACGGAGTTTGTCGGCGACACGTACGGAGACGACACACTGCAGTGTGCCGCAGTTCTGCCCACCGACCCCACCAAGCTGAAACCAGTGGACTGCGCGGCGGACGTAGACCACATCGGAGTCATCTGTCAGACGCCTGGCTACGGCACCGTCTCCAACGGTGAGAGATGTTTCACCGGCCGGACCTGGGCGGTGACCAAACGTCATCCAACTTCCGTGACATCAGTTGTCACATCTATAGGCAGCATTTTGGGAGCGCGAATGAGGAAGTCAGTTATCCTATTTACATAAAGCTTATGGAAAAAGCTTATGATTTACATTCATTAACTGACAGAAATTAGGGCCCATTTTAAACGCAACAAACTTCCCGTCGTCCTGAAGGGCAAATCCAGGTTAACGTCGAGGCATTGAGCAATAACACTATAAGTTTTGACCGGCCGATGCACCATGATAAGTTCTGATTAATCCTAACCCAAGCCACCTCATCCATCCAGAACTATGCTCGGTACGCTACGACCAGCTGCTGAACGCCAGCTCCAGCGGGCCGGCACCTACGGTGACCCGAGCCGGCTCCATGCCGACGGCTGTCACCGGAGATGCCGTCACGTTCACCTGTCCAGACGGCTACAACGTGCACAACGTGACGGCGCTGCACGCCATGACGCTGACCTGTGGCGGACTGCAGAGCGGCTGGCGGTACCCGGCCGAGCTCGACGTCGCGCTGCACGGGATGACCGTCGAGTGTGTGTTTGGTGAGTACAAGAGTGGAGAAAGTGTTTGGGCGATGGCCGATGGAGTATATCTGGCCCAGGAGAGATGAATGTAAGCTCGGTTGGTGGGTGCAAGTCTGATGAGTACCTAAAGTGTGAGTTTGGTGAGAAGCGAGCCTCAAGCTTGCGGGGATCTTTCAAGCTTTTGGGTTGAGGAACAGGCATAACGTTTTATAGCGGTCGGGTCATGTATCTCAGCTTCGTATTACCTACTCAGGTTGCAGCCGATTCATCAAATAAGGTCAAAAAATTCACATGGATAACATTGTGAATCACTGAAAAAATCTAGGAAATGAGTAAAGAACTCCCGTTGACCATCTTTCACTCTCGCCACGATGTAACGAGAAGCGTGGCGTGACACGCAGCCCCCATTCCCGCGTGCAGTCTGATGACGTTTCCGCTGCTGTGTGGCAGCGTGCTCCATCACGGAGGCATCGAGACCGCGAAACTCGGAGCTGGTGACGGTTGGCCAGGACAGTGTGTTCCGGTGCTCGGGATACATGCAGACGGCCGACGGAAGCACGGAGCAGCTGGCCGTCTGTGACCACACGACCGCCGCGCTGGCAGCGGGCCTGCAGCCCTGCGACCGTGAGTAGGGGGAGGGGACAGTCCGGCGACCGTGATTAGGGGGAGGGGGTGCTGAGACCGTGAGTGGAACGGGAATGACAGCTTTGCGACCGTGAGTGAGGGGGAGAGACAGCTCTGCAACCGTGAGTAGACGGGACGGGGTACTGAGACCGTGAATGGAGGGACAGCCCTGGGATCACGAGTAGCGGAAGGGGAAGGGACAATCCTACGCCCGTGAGTATAGGAAAGTAGAGCTGAGATCCTAAGACTGAGCATGACCAGCTGGGGAAGTTGAACGTCAGTAGAACTTTCGGTTTGTGTCACGGCGGGTTTATCTGTGTACCTGTCGATGAGTGAATATGACGCTGACCTCTGACCCCGTCCGATGAGTGGATATGACGCTGACCTCTGACCCCGTCCTCTCGTCGGCAGACTGCCTCGGCGCTCCCCTGATCCCCGGCCCGAACTCCACGGTGGTGAGCAGCTGGGACGGCACCTCGCGCCTGGAGGGCACCGTCGTCAACTACACCTGTATGGCAGGCTTGCAGACCCCCGACGGCCTGACCGTGCAGAACCAGACCTGCACCTCCGAAGGCTGGGTACGGAGTGCTGACGACCGGACACGCTGGTAACCAGCTCAACCCGGCTATCCTAACATTAGCTAACCCAACATCAACACAGCTAACCTAACATTGCCACAGATAGGTGGTTAAACGAGGGAAGCCTCACGTTAAGGCATAACATGAACATTCCTGGTAAGCTTTGATGCGACGAGTGGATCATGTTTCCGTACTTAGGTTTCCGTTCCTAAGGCTTCTGCCAAGGCTGTGTGTCATGTTTCCATTACCCACTCCAGTTTCCTCTGTAGACTTGTTCCTGCTTCCGAACGATCTGAATCCTCTCTACAACCGCTGGGAGAGGGCTGTGCCTCCAACCGCCCCCTTCCCCCCCCCCCAGTCTGGAAGAAGTTTCCGCGCCACTGGGCGGAGGACCCGCCGCCTCTGACGGATCTGTCTCCTATCCACAGGTGGGAGAAGTGGTGCCGTGCTCCTACTGCGTGCCACTCGACGAAGAGCGCCTGCTGCCTGCCGTATCCACGCTGTCGGGACCACAGGCGTTCGGTGCCCTGGCCAACCTATCCTGTCCAGCGGGATTGCAGTCGAGTGACGGCAGCCTGAGCACCAGCGCCTCCTGCCTGCCCTCCAGCTGGGAGTGGTGCCTGCCCGACTTCAACTGCTCCTGTGAGATAGGGGATATACTCCGGCGGGAAGGGAGGGACCAGGGGCTCCGCCACAGGGGGGTACGCGGGGGTCCGGACCCCCTCAATAATTTACCTGGGGGGTACAGTACCCCCCAATATTCCGAATAACTATAAGCATGTTTTCGCATAAGAATGACTAAATCATTCACGGAATGTGTTGAAAAATTTAGAATGTGTTGACAATAGCAAAGCTAAGGAATTTAAGATCTAGAAATGTAGGGATCCCTTAAAGGAAGGGTGCCACCTTCCGAAATTTTTGTTCTATGAATCTATTTTACTTATTTGAATTTTTAGACGTGGTTAGCGCGTCCACAATATACAAAAAACCGAAACATTGCATTTAATACATTGGCCAAAAAAAAAGATCGTTGTTTATATCACCACTACAACTCAAGGTCGTTTGATGTGGCAGCTAGGACGGCTGGCATATCCTGTTGTCATGGCAACATATCATTCTGCCATTTGCATTGATGGCGCAACTGAGACAAAAAGATGAACAAATAAAAAGGAAGAAGATAACATGATTTGAACTAAGTTGTAGGTAACCAAGTAGGTAACTGTTGGCCATATTTCATCATCAAATAAGAACATCAAATAAGTCGAGTAAAGGTTTTTCCTTTACAATGCTTAAGAGATCTATGGAACCCTTCACCCTTCATGCAACTTACTAGAAAAACTTCCCAATTAAAATTTTAAAACTTAAGTGTATACCATAAAGAAAAAATATACCCTTTCAAAATGATAAAACATGCTTCAAAAGTATAACTTTTATACATACCTTTGCTGATTTCATGTTTTATAAAATACCCTTAACACGACGAGGAAATAGTGCTGAAGATTTTTGCCTGCCCGAATGCTGGCAGCAAAACTCGCAAATGATAACTTCACGTGCGGATTCAATGCTGACCGTCTCCAGCATAGGTAAGTGAAGCCGGTTTTTAGGTTCATGTGAGGCTAATCTTGTAAAAACTGCGTTGTGTCCAAAAGGTGGCACCCTTCCTTTAAAGTGTTGTGGCACACGAAGTGCTCAACTCTCGCCGACCTATATGTACGGGAGTGCCATTATTCTACCATTTTGTTATTACAATGAATGCGTTTAAGATTGCTATAGGATTAGCTAAGGCCTAAGCATGCCAGAATTCGGCTATAAATTCGTGAGAGAGGCCCAGCTTGCAGTACACCTCCTAGACACAATACCCGCCCTAAATGAGCTTCAAATCGATCTGAGAATCCCTTTTCCATGAAAGGTCACCCGATAGTGTTGGGGGAGGGGGTTAAGCCGGTCTTTCGAGCACCGTATTACTCTAAGCAGCCTCACACCGTTCTGAGGTAATCTGCAATAATCTGCACAGGACTCTGAATGCAGGTCGGTAGAGATGCATCTAGAAGTCACAACTCTTACAGGATCCCCTGCATAACCTGACCTTTGATTCAATTGCAGCATTTTGATATCCATTTTCATGTCAAGCTAGGTCACTCTCTGATCACAGACTGAATGTCAGTCTCTAAGGACTCCATACTGCTATATGTATGTATGAGGGCAGGGCTTTCAAATCCCTTCAACGACTCCTAAAGCCCTGCGCTTCCCTTTAACTACGGCGTTAGAGGACCCGGCACTGGCCTAAGAGCCTACATAGATATCTGAGCGCCTGTGCAGGTCCTTGAATTCTCAAGCCCATACCAGTCACTGAGAGCCTAATGCGTTGTCTGATGGCTAGCACCGCCCTTGGAGCGCGCAACAGCGGCCTCCATTCCTCAAGAACGTTGATTTGAGAGGCCGCCATGTTGGTGTCAATGGGCTCCGCTTCTCCGTTTTCGATTCCTTGTGCAAATTTAACCTTGGTTTTTCGGTTTAAAGCAGAATTCTCCCGATAAAATTATTAAGTTTTTTTAGCTCTAGAAAAAGCGGCAATTTTTCATCATCTTCGGGAGCTGCAGGGGGGATGGGGAGGGTGAATTCGCCCAAAATACACACCCTGGATCCGCCAGCGAGCTTTTGTATTATGAGTCGGACCCCCCCAATCCCAAAACCGTGGCGGAGCCCCTGGGAGGGACGATAGCTAATCGATCGATCTATTTGTTTTGTCCGATCGGTTAGATAAGTGTAGTTGGCGTTGTGACCTTGACCTTAGGTTAACAAGCACTTATGAGCGTTTTTTCCTCCCCAATCGTGTTATCGTGATAAGGGCAATGCTCTTCATACTTCATATGCTTCTTCCTCAGTATTTACAAAACAAATGGTTGATACGCGTTTTTACCGGACTCATCCAAATGATAGAAGCCGCCAGATAACAACAGGCGACACCAACGATAGATCGAAACATAAAAAGCCGTATGTACGATGATAAGATAGCAGCGACATTGGCCTCTCTATGATCGACGAACACCGTGTGCTCGCTCTAGGCCCGACCCTCTATCGTGTCATTCACCCCCCCCCCTCCCCTCCTACAGTCTGCGCCGGAAACCCTCCTAACGTCAGCTCTATGATCACGATAACGTCGGACTGGGACGGAGCACTGCGCGAGCTCGGCACTACGGTCCTCTACACGTGCGCCCCCGGCCTGGAGGCGGTCGATGGATCCACTCAGCAGATGGCCAACTGTACCGGTGTCGGCTGGGTGGGGGATGTGCTGCCCTGCGATGGTGAGAAGGGGTTGGTATATTACAGAGGTGGAGAGGGGGCCAAGGCAGGCCAACGAACCGGGGTGCACGAAAATTACTGCAGGGATACCATGACGGATAATTCGGGCTGATAAAAATAACGGCAAACTCCAACGGCTAGCTCCAGGGTCGAATATAAACGGCCGCAAGAGTTGAGAACTTACAATATATTCTACTTCTCTTGCACTGTTCCATGTAACTATCAAATACAACCTGGCTCAGGCTGTCACTGACCATGCCCCCTCCCTCCCCTCTCTCTCTCTCTCTCTCTCTCTCTCTCTCTCTCTCCTCTCTCTCTCCCTCTCTCTCTCCCTTTCTCTCTCCCTCCCTCTCTCTCTCTCTCTCTCTTTCTCTCTCTCTCTCTCTCTCTCTCTCTCTCTCTCTCTCTCTCTCTCTCTCTCTCTCTCTCTCTCTCTCTCTCCCCTCCCTCCCCCCTCCATCAGTATGCTCGAACCCACCGAACGGCAGCCACCCGACCATCAGCTCCACATTAGAGACCGGCGGAGGCACCCTCGGCGCGTCTCTGGAGTTTGTCTGTAACGACGGCCTTAGCGTGGAGGACGGCAGCACCAGAATCACATCGGTGTGCACAGAGACCGGGTGGACCAACTGCTCGCAGGACATCAAGTGCGAGTGTGAGTGGCAGGATGGGCAGTTGGGGGACGGGGGGATGAGGGGCATTTGAGAAGAGGACAGAGTTCGTGGCTGGGTAAAATGAGCGCAAATACAGTGGAACTAGCGCTAGCGTAAATAAGCTAGCGCAAATACGCTAGTGCACTAGCGTATAAATAGCAACGGGAGAGCTGGTTCCAGCCTGTACTGTATTGATTTGGGGACTACAATACCTGCTATTACACTTGATTATTATTTGACATAATGTGTACAGCAACCAAATAAAATAGACACAAAAGCATATAGGTAATGTGTGATTTAAAAAAAAAACTTATGAATTATTGGCACCACATCACCGCTCCTGTGGCACTGACGCCGATCGTCCCTACCATCCACAGACTGCACGCCGCTTCCACACCTGCCGGACGGCACGATGACCTGGGGCAGCTACGCCGGCGAGACGGCACTGGACACAGAGGTCACCCTGACGTGCAACCCGGGCCTGGCCGTCGCCGGCTCCCTGGCCAAGATGCAGACAGTGGTGTGTGGTCTGAACGGCTGGAACCACACGGCAGTCCAGTCCTGCACCGGTGAGTTAGAGAGGTCTGAACGGCAGTCCAGTCCTACAACGGTGAGTGTTGGAGGTCTGGAAGGTGGAACCACACGGCAGTCCATGTCCTGCACCGGTGAGTCGGAATGGAAACAAATGGTGGTCAGGTCCTGTAGCAATGAGACTGCCTTCTGGAGACGGGCAAGGGTATATGACTGATCTCGTCGTTTATTGTTGTTTCACATGGCCGCTCGCGACGCTCGTCTCCATATTCTGCAATCACTTCCCCATTGCGTTCAGAGTCGATTATCCACTCTCTAATCCTTCAGAAAATAAAATTTTACGGTGTATGGTTTGCCTTCATTTCCTGCCATGTGCGATCCAACCAACGTTCCTAACTGATGCATATTACGCCCCATCATTTACGAGTACATTATTTCACCACCCCTCCCCTGTCCGCAGTGTGTGACCAGGACCCGCCGGTTCCGTCGGCGAGCATGTCGCTGTCATGGGCCCTGGGAGACAGCCAGGCGGTGTACCAGTGTCCCAATGACACGATGCTGCCATGGGGCGAGGTCACCTACCTGATGCAGTGCTCGCCAGACGGCTGGTCAGACTGCGTACCAGAGTGCACCGGTGAGAATCGTGGTCCAGCACGAACTGTGCATTCGTTGTGTAAAAATTTAAAGCGTTTTTTTTTTGCAGAAAAGTAATGAAACTGACGCGCACGAGAGAAAAAGAGCCCTTCATCACCCAATTCTTCTGATAGTTATGAAAAATGGCGTTGAATAAAACGACTCAAACTGCAGTACAAGGAATAAGCAGAATGGAATAAAATAAGATGCTTAAGTATGGACTTGAGTAGTTCCAAGCCTTGAGTCTTGAGTTCCACTTGAGCTGAGTTCATTCCGGCATGTGCGTCTCTTGATAGTTCACCCGACTCAGGCCAGCCTCCGCAGCTCCCCGCACCCCACCCCCTGACTACCCGTGACCGTCACGTTTTCAGCCTGCGTGTTCCCGCCTGCCGCCGGCCCGGGTGCCGTGCTGGTCTCCATGAACGTCAGCCGCGGAGGCATCAGCCGGTACGAGTGTAACGCCAACCTGACGTCGGCCGGCCCCACCGAACTGGAGCTCACGTGCGGGGAGACGGGCTGGACCGAGGCAGAGATGATCGTCTGTGATAGTAAGTGGGGGCTCGACCAGACTCAATGGGGGTCGGCGCTAGGGGGGTCAGCATGAGGGTTATTTGACGTCAACAATGCAGCGAGACGATTTGTTTTTTTGTTTATTGAATATTGATTATACAACACAAGAGTCTTGTGTTTAAAAGGAAACAAACGCTTCTTTTTAAACATGTCAGCTGTATGATAATCACATGCTCCGATACATGGTCTTTGTTCATCATCTACCTCTCCATCCCCATGTTTCAGTGTGCAACGGCAATCTCACCGAGGCGGGTCCCTCTCAGAACCGTACCGGAAACACCACCGGTCTTCTGGGTAGCTCGCTCACATACGAGTGTATCCATACGATGGGCACAGTCGACGGCGAGACGGAACAGACGATGGCGTGTACCGAACAGGGATGGACGCGGCCGCCGGAGCCGTGCGACCGTGAGTAGGGACACGGGCAGAGGATGGTGCCGAAAGCGTTGGTACGAGCGTATCGAGCTGAATTCACTAAGCAATTGAGCCATGTGTCAGAGAGCCACGGTCATATATTATTGTCATTACTGATATGCATGGCGCCGATGGTATACGAAGCCTCTGCACAAACCGGCTGATCGTCGAGTATGATGTAAAAATTGACGTCACATTACAATCCACACCATCTCTCGTGTCTCTGCCGTAGACTGTCAGCTGCCGCCGGTGCCGGACGGAGTCACCCAGACGTGGGACCTGCCGGAGAACCTGACGTCACAGTGGGTGCCGATCGGCACCAACGTCACCTTCTACTGCTCCAACGTCACCGCCACGCTGGCGTCCAACAGCACCGAGCAGACGCTGAACTGCACGGCCGAGGGCTGGAACGGCACCGTGGAGCCGTGCGGTGGGTGCCCGAGCGATGGCGACCCAGGCGCGGAGCAGACGTAGAGATCAGAAATCGGAGATAAAATTATCAGAGAATATAGATAAAATGATCAGAGATCACAAATAAAATAAGAGATAAAATGATCACATATGAGGTGATCAGAGATAAAAAAATACAATGAGCAGACATAGAGGTAAAATGATCAGAGGCAGAGGAATCAGAGAACAGAGACAGAGGAATCAGGGATCAGAGACAGAGGAATCAGGGATCAGAGACAGAGGAATCATGGATCCGATCTGGAGGCATCGGAGATATGAATGTAGGATCGTGTCTAAAGGGATCAGGGATTAGATATAGATGGATAAGAGATATAGGCATCAAATATAAGGGATAGAGGGATCAGCGGTAAGATGGGATGTGTCAGAAATCGATGGATCAGGGATCAGAGGCCCTCTGACCGCGCAGCTGCTCGCCCCCGGAGCAGCCGGTGATCCCCCGCTATGCGCCGTTGCAGTCTCCTGTCTGGACGACATCCCTGACCCGGGGAACGGCACTGAGGCGCGCAACGTGACCTGGGACGAAGGGAGACAGGAGGGTGCCGTGGTACTCTACACCTGCCAGAACGGCGCGCAGCACGAGATCCGCTGTGTGGACCGTCAGTGGCTGCCGGCGGAGCTGGGACCCTGCGGTGAGCCGGCCGACCGAATGCTGAGGAAATGCTGAGAGGAAATGTGGAAATAGAGGAAATGCTGAGCATACAACTTTCAAGAACAATAACATAGTGAAAAAATATAACATGTTGGTAATATAAACGTAATAGATTAAAGTAAATGTCGGTATAATTGTATCTTTTAAAATATTTAAAGTTAAGCAAGTGGTAAATTTGAGTGTTTAGTTAAATCCGTTTCAATCATTCCACAGCCATATTCCAAACCCACAATCGTCTCTGCCTCATCCTGAATGCAAGGCGAAGGTACGGATGAATGAGTAGATGCTGAATCAACGAACAATTAGGTATATGCAAATATCGATAATAAAACGGGTGCATGAGTGAATGTGAATGAATGCTGGATGAATGTGAGAATGTTGCATGCTTTGTGAAATGTAATGGCAGCATATGGACTCTACTTTGACGTAAGTGCAAATGAATCAGATGGTAACTGTACGGTCACATCATAGATTTATCATAGGACCATCATATCATCATATCATTATATCATTATTCTGTTACTGCGCGATGCAAAAACTTCGCCGGTGTAATGGGCAATAAACGACAATTACATTCCACGCAACATGTGCCAATGAGTTAAATGACGAAGCTTACGCATGACGAAACAAATCGATTCAATGAAAATAAGGGTCCGTTTAAACGCATTCGCCAGTGAATCTGTAATGTATTCGCTTGTCTACACTGCTAATACAATTTATTTCATTGAACATATTCGTAAAAAAACTAAAACGCTTTTAACGAAACTTTTGATCTGCAGCATGACAAAAACGTCGACGTGGGTGTTTCGGATGTCTTGCGCCTGATTTCTTACCGAGTTTTACAGGGGGATGAAGAAATAGAGTTGCAGAGTCGGCAATCGAACAGCTGTGTTCAAAAGAAGCTGACACCAACAGCGTCGAACAGCCGAGTCAGAGCTGAGAACGGCGTCAAGTGAAGAACAAGACTCGAGACATCACCACCAGTCAACATCGGCGGTCAGGCCACATGTGTGACAGGTAAGCGAGTACAGCGATTCCGCTACGTATTTCAAGAAACTTGCTGGTGGATCGAGTAGTTCACGTTCTATGTAAGTACTGGACATGGGTTGCGTGATATGGATGAATTAAATGATAATGAAAAAAAAGTTATCATTAATAAAGGCCAGCTAAAACTTGTAATAAAAAGTAGAGCTCTAAATTGATTCTTGCTTTCCTTTTCGCAGAATAAATGGAAAAATTGCAGTAAGTGTCGAGGCCTGCGATCTAAAGACGTGCAGCGAGCAAACACCCAAACGAAGTGACCATGACTGCAGACAGAAGAGCGGCCGACATCTCCACAAAACCAATCACCAGGCTTCCGCCCAACCTGGAAGAAGTGGTTTCTAAAGTACCCATGGTCTATAGAAATATACAACTCCTGTATTTTTCCGTATTTTCTTGAAAGCGGTAGGCGAAGACGTGACCAAGCAGGTCTGTGGTGGGAACGAGGAGGAAGTAGCGACACTAGGCGGGGACTGGACACATAGGTGGCATGTAATTTACCATAAAGACTGAGAAGGGAAGACTCCCTTCCGCTCCCCAGCAGAGGCACCCGAAGCTGACGAATTCCCCAAAACAAGCGAAGGGACTCCTTGTATTAACGAACCTATCGAGATTAAATCTCATTCATTTTGTATTCCATAATTCATCGTAAACGTTTTTTATCTAGTTCACGCTCGTCTTATCACTCATCGACCTATCGGTTTGAGCGGGTAAGAGGCGGTGAAACTACTCGCCGTTTTGCCCCTGTCTGAGCTATAGAATCCCAGAAAAACGAGCGTGTGCTCTGTTACAAGACGCAGCGACTGGTACCCAATTTCAGGGTCTCAGATCAACTAGCGACCTCCGAGATAAGTTTAACCCTCGCCGGCACAGGCCATTTCGCGTCCTTCGACGGGACAAGGGGGGGGGGGTTGGTACGACCCCACTCCCTTGCGTTTGGCCCCTGATCGAGCTAGAGCTTCGCGGAAAAAACGAGCATGTTGCCCGTGACGAGAGGAAGCCGATAATACCCAATTTTAAGGTCCTAGGTCATCGGTTGACTTTCCAGGTCAGGTCAATGAACCAAAAGTCGGGAAAATCGGGACTTGTTAGAACGTCGTAAATTGTGGCTGCTGAGGTTTTTCGGGGTGCTAATCACGAATATCATGTTGGTGTTGATCACAGATGATGTCTTTATGCATTTAGGCCAGACGTCGGGTCAGGTCAGGTCAGGTCAACCAGTAAGGGTCCTGCCGGGTATTCGTAGTACGTGTCAACCGCCTCTGACAGCTTCGCAGCATGCTACGAAGGCACCAAAACTACTTCGAAAATGTTCAAATTGTTGCTAAATTCGAATTCAGCTCCAAAAACTAGCCCAGAAACATGTAAAACTCGAAAAAGTGAGCCGGGGTCGTCAAAGGTCAATGGCCTGACTTGACCCTCAGGTGACCTTGACATACACCCTAATGCATGGGAGCAACATCAAATCACATGTTGCGAGCCGACATACGCCGAATCGCGATTCCGGCCAAACATGGTCCCGGAAAATAGGTCACAGGTCAAAGGCCATTTGGGTCAGGGTCATGCAATTTTCAGGGTAGGCGTAAAATTGAGCAACGCGAGGGTACTAAAAGTTTCGTCACGATAGGCCGCTTTTTAGGCGAGCTATTTGCGAAAAGCCTTAGGGAGTTTGCATCAACCCCCCCCCCCCACCCCCCCCCACTGTGCCGGCTAGGGTTAAAAGCCCGTCGGACGCAAGACCGACTTCGATAGCCAGCCGCTCACAAATAAACAAGTGCCTACCAAAAGCGTAGCGGCGCAGCCTGCAGCGCAGTGCGCACCCAGCTGTTTACTTCGAGCTGGGTAAATTGGTCTGACCTTGTGCGTCTGACGCAAGGTCAAAAGATGCTGAATGGGTCGCACCGAAGACAGAAATGAGAAAAACAAGAGGTGGTTCATTAAAATGAATCGTGACATGTGCAGTTAGCGAAAAAAAAGGAAGGAATATAGTAGAGGTAACTGACGTGTAGAGAACTAATATCGAGAGAATGTTGATAACAGAAGTCGTCTTCTCCAGGAGCCGATGCAGCCTGATCAGATTCACTCGCACGCCGAGCACCCATTGTTAACATTCCACGAACTGCTACCGATGCACTGAGTAAGGCAATCAGCTCCTGTCACCGCTCACTTAAATCAGCGCCACGACCGGAATCAATCTCCTCCTCTGACAAATGCTACCCCATGGCCACGTCATGTAGAGTGTAGACCACACGCCCATGTTTGGCGCTGATCAGGATGTCGTCACTCAGAATCGCGCCGTGACTCGGCACAAACCGCCATCCTCCGCCGGCGCTCCGCGCTCCGCTGAGTGCGCTGTTGCGTCACCTTGAGCCGGCTGCCTCCCGTTACGCTATCACGACGACGGGGGCGGGGCGGCAGCCGCCGCTCGCGGCCGCGGCACACCACACCAGTCAGCGACGGGGAACGGTCGGCGGCAGCGCGGTGCGGCGTACAGCTCTCACCGAGTCGAGTGAACGACCATGGACGGACCATCCGCCAAAGAGCCGGGCACGCAGCCGGCGCAGGACGGCCCGGCGGAGGGCGAGCCGGCGCCACCGTCCGCCATCCCCAGCGTCGACGACGTGCCGCAGCAGCACAGCATCACTGACGAGCTGGCGCGGCTGTTCCTCAAGAACTTCCTGCCGGCCGACTCCCAGGCGGTGTTGAAGAGTTACCGGTACCGGCCGATCGCCAGTCTGGGCGAGGGCTACACCACCGTGCGTAAGGTGCTCGAGGTGACCTATCGCGACGAGAGCAGCGGAAAGGAGGATGTGCTCGTCATGGTCGTCAAGGTTCCCAGTGAGTACCTGTCTCCCCCCCCCTGTTTTGTCATGGCTTACCATTTGCTTTACCGGATTGGTGTTCGTGTTCGCAGTCGTCGTTATGGAATGCTTCGGGGTTAAAATTTGGACTACCTCACAATTGACTCAAACTCAAAATTCTAGAACACCTATTTCACTCTCAGGTCAAGCCACTGGCCTCTTGCGTAAGGCGAGTCTAAAAGTGTGATTTTGCGACGCTATCAGTTCCAACTTCCAGGGAATATTTGGCAGAAAGGTGCATATTTTAGAAGGCGAAACTCTTCCTGGTTCTTACTTTTTGACTATACCTGATATCTATTAAGGGTGCCATCTGAGGTGAGGTCATTAAAAAATCCCTTATCACCATTTTAACTAAAAAGGGAAATAGGCACTGAAACTGCTTATTTTGCGGCATAAATGATAAAATCCGATCCTAATAGGATTGTATCCTAATCGAAGTGCTCGGATCATTTCACGAGCTGCTTGAATGATCCGATTATCGTTTTTTTATGAACTATGTGTGCCAGCATATAGGCATGGCGTCAGTGAAATCATTTGACTATTTCAGGTCACTGGTCAGAACGTTCCGTCAATAACTATCTCGTAATCATATTGAGTTAGCGAGTCGCGAAAGCAAGGCCTGTGATGCTAACAACCAGTATAGCGCCTTATGGGGCGACTAACGGAGCGAGCGAGAGGGTGGGCCTTGCACGTGCGAAATTGCGAGGGGGTACCTCCAACTGACTTGTGCACGGCACCCTACTAACCGGTCTCTAGCGATGTGCCGAATTTGAGCACAATCGGCCCAGCCGTTCTCGAGATCTGGAAGCGGCACCCTGCACGTGCGCACGTGCAAAATGGGTCCCAACTGACTTGTGCACGGCACCCTACTAACTGCTCCGTAACCGTGTACCAAATTTGAGCGCAATCGTTCCAGCCGTTCTCGAGATCTGGAATCGACCCCTGCACGTGCGCACGTGCAGCAGCACCCCAACTCTGGCACATGGATATGCATTGCCTAGTGGGTGCCTACCTACATGCCAACTTTCAGCGCAATCGGCCGAGTAGTTACCGAGATATTGCAACAATTACAAAAGTGACACCTCTTCGTTTTGCACGTGGCACGTGCATAAGGGGTCACCTACATGCATCGGGAATAGTCCAATACTTGGTAGAAGGAATGAAGCTACCCTACAAAAATTACCGGGTGTAAATCGGTCAAGTGGTTGCTGAGATATAAGCGTCGCAAAACCGTGACCACGGCCGGCCGGCCGGCCGGCCGCTCATACTCAGAAATTTCCGTTAATCTAAGGAAAGACTCCGCTCGCTTCGCTCGCTCCGTAATTAAGCAAAGAATGAGCAGCGAAATCGAATGTTATTTACTTGTCTATCGTTTAATGTCTTGCCCCAACAAGATAAGGCGTGACTCTGACTTGAGATAAACAGTGAACAATCGAAATGAATCAATCGAAAGATGGCCAACGAAAAAATCATCCATGTTTACAGCATGGGCATGACAAACGCCCCAATGTCAAATCCATAGCAATACAGCGATTTTTGTCGAAGCTAGTCACGAAAAACCAAGAAACATTTGACCTCTATTATTTATTTTATCAAGAATGGTATTTGACCCGACCTGTCACCCTTAAAGTTGATGTAATTCGTCAAAACTCACCTCGATCCGGAGGAAATTAGCTGGGTTTGCAGTTACCACATGGACATGCTAATCGGGGTTATTAGGGAAATCACCGGGTTTAGGGAGGACTAATCTATCTGCGGGCTGATGGATACAAAAGCAGCTGCGAGGGATGGACAAGGAGGTATGATTACGTCAGCGATTGTAGGAAACCCATCCATCTGTACAATACAGAGACATGCATGAAACATGTTGGACGGTCCACGTTGACGTCGTGCGTTTGCCTTAGGTGGAAACTTCGTCGGCGTCGTACGTGAGATGGGTCTCTACGAGCGAGAGGTGATCATGTACTGCCAAGTCATCGAGCACTTCCGACACATCCTCTCACAGCGAGGGAAACAGGTATAAAATGGGACACGAACGGAATGTGAGCATGTAGGAAGTAGGTGCCCATTACCATGACCATCAAGCACTCCGGCTCATATCCCCCGAGCTCTCACTGCGAGGAAATAGGTATAAAGTGCCAGGAGTAGGTTCATAGGGTACAACTTGTCCCTAATCTGCGACCCAATCATCTGCCAATGCACCCGATAACATGTAATCATGCTACCGCTTGTAAAAGCAGAGGTTATGTTTGTGTGCAAAGCTGTGTGTACATTCTCAGCCTAAGCGCTGATCGCCTGATGACGAAATGTAGACATTAGACTGAGGGCCCTGTCAGTTCACTGGAGCTCACTGATGAGGACCGCCTCACTTCACTGGAACCCGCTGATAAGTAAGAACTCTGTCAGTCAGTTGCCTGATGCTCTCACCATCAGCGTGCCTGACTCTGTCCCGCCCGCCGGTGTCCGCAGGTACTGCTGCTGCCGTGGGTCTAACTCCGACCCGTCCTCAGGTGCTGCTGCCTTGTGTCTAACTCCGACCCGTCGGCTGGTGATCCTGCCGTGAGCCTAACTCCGACCCGTCCTCAGGGGCTGCTGCCGTGTGTCTAACTCCGACCCGTCGGCTGTAAATGCTGCCGCGTGTCTAGCTCCGATCCATCCTCAGGTACTACTGCTGCCGTGTGTCTAACTCCGACCCGCCGGCCTGCCGTGTGTCTAACTCCGACCCGTCCTCAGGTGCTGCTGCCGTGTGTCTAACTCCGACCCGCCGGCCTGCCGTGTGTCCAACTCCGACCCGTCCTCAGGTGCTGCTGCCGTGTGTCTAACCCCGACCCTCCGAAGTCCACACGTCCTCAGGCGCTGCTGCCGTGTGTCTAAGTTCTAACCCCGACCCTCGACGTCCGCACGTCCACAGGCGCTGCTGCCGTTCCCGCGCTACGTCTACGGCCGGATGACGGTGGCAGGAGAGGTCCGTGACGGGCGGGACCAGCCGCTCGAAGACCAGACGCAGACAGAGATGCTCGTCATTGAGCTGCTACAAGACTTCCAGGTCATCGACAAAAAGGTCAGCCGGGTGCATGGACTCGACGAACGAAATCGACGCTCAACGGCCGATAGGTAGAATCATAGACCTCTGTATCTGTAATCATAGACCTCTAACGGTTTGGTTTACAGAGCCAGAGGTTTAATGTAGAATACATATTTAAGCACATTGCTTGTTCATCATGATCATACATAAGTGTAATTATGGGCAAAGGATAATTGAGATTGGGGATGCTTAGACAAATTGACTGAAACCAAATTGTGACGATTGACGATTTCAACCAAACTGTGATGTGTTCCACTTTTCACATAGCCATTATGCCGTCTCATATGGAAGGTGCAGCTCCGCAGGTTATCGAACGCTGTAAAAGCGCATAGTAAAAACGAAATGATGGCTTTCTCTGGTCTCATGTGACACCGGGTCCTCCTCCGTATCTAAATAAGCAGGTAATCGGAGCCCTGTGTATTGGAGTGCCCTCGTCAGATAGGCCGGCCCAAGGTCACCACCGGTCCTGTCTGATCCGGACAGGACCGCTGCGCGCGGCGCCTATCAGCTCGAGAGCCCACACCCCTCGCCGATAGATTCAGCCTTGAGAGGCAGACGCACCGTCATCCGCAGTACACAGGCCACACACACACTCAGCGGAAGGACGGACCGGAGCCGCCTTCTGCCGCGCGCCATTGTGCCAGGCCCATTGGCGAGACGTGGACAGCGATTGGCCCGAATTAGCATCCACAAATAGCATCTTTAACCCTCGCCGGCCGAGGGGGGGGGGGCGGGTGCCGCCCCCCCCCCCCATAGGGTTTTTTTTTCGCGATAGCTCCAAACACCCTGGCGATAGAGAGCTGAAACTTGGCATACCTGACCTTTGATCCAAGCCGGATCTTTTGACACCAACCGCATTTTTGGGTCAGGTCAGGTCACTGACCTATGACGTCATAAGTGAACCTCTGCACGGTCTTCAGATGTCGCAACTTCGCAACGCCCTCACTGCCAGAGGAGATGTCACAGGGAAATGAAACTTGCAGGATCTAGTATCCATTATGAGTCCCACAACTTGTATATCTCGGATTTTTCCTAAAGGTCATATGAGGTCAGGTCATTTTCGTGACCTCACCATTATAAGTCAATGGGGAAAAATGAAAACTGCTATTCTGGCGCCGGGAACGATCTCCAACTATCTCAAGCATACAGAATCGTGATTTGATGCACTCCTTGCAAGGGTAGATGCGTCACTTTTGCAATGTTGACCTTGCGTGACGTCATTTATGACGTCATCAAGGTCATATTAGTTTTTCGTCAATAACTCTTGATCAAATTGAGCTAGCGAGTCGGGAAAGCCACCAATGGACTCAGGAAGACCTGCCGAATCGAATGATATGCGACATGACCTCTTTCGACCAACTTCGTGACCTGGGGGTGCTGACCTTACCTTGACCTGAGGTCACCACCCCAAGTTGACCTGACCCGGACAAAAAGTATATCATTCGACGCGCCTGAGCGAGACGAACACGATGCTGCCAAAATCGGCGCTCTGCGGCCGTTTTTTGCGAAGTTATTCACCAAAAACTGAACCGTACCTTGGGGCACTTGACCTGACCTCAGAGGTCACCGGTTGACCTAGGACCTTAAAATCGGGTACCAATCTCTGCGTCTCGTAACGGCGCACACGCTCGTTTTTTCCGCGACGCGCTAGCTCCACCAGGGGCGAAACGGCGAGGGGGGGGTCGTACCCGCCCCCCCCCCCCCCTCGGCCGGCGCGTATGTAGAAAACCAATAGGTCCGGCGAGGGTTAAGCCACACATGGGCTCGCTAGATTCACAGATGCCCAATCGCGAGTTTGAGAAGCAGCTTCTGAAACATCGATTGAGCGCCCACTCGCGCCCGTCCGTCCTTTCAGACCAACCATTTCGTCCAACAATGTCCAATGTCCATCCATTGACAATGGCACTCGGTTAGGTCACCATTAGCTGACACCTAGCGACTGTCAGCACCAACTGGTACTCAGAGAGGTCACCGCCGGCCGACACCCAATGACCGTCACCATCAACTGAAAATATAGTGACCTCGCCATCCAGGCTGACACCCAATGACTGTGACATGACTGTGACCCAATGACCGCCGGCTGACATCCAATAAAAGTCATCACCCGGACTGGCACTCAGTGACGTCACTACCCGCTGACACTGAATGACGTCACCGCCGGCTGACACTCAGTGACGTAACCACCCGCTTCCTTTCAGGTGGGCATGGGCCTGGAGCACCTGAAGCTGCTGATGCCAGCCCTGGCCCGGTTCCACTCATGTAACCACCCGCCTCCTTTCAGGTGGGCATGGGCCTGGAGCACCTGAAGCTGCTGATGCCGGCCCTGGCCCGGTTCCACTCTGTCGGTCTGGTCCTCCGACAGAGGCACTCTGAGCGTGCCGACCGGCTGCGGCAGGTCAGTCACAGCGCCGGTTCACCAGACAGAACCTAAGGGTTTAAAATAAAACACGGGGTGCTCTGTTTGTAGGAGTGTTCTTGTGAGCAGCGCTATTTAATCAGCCAATGTAAAGATGCTCTTTTGAAACGATCAAATTATTGACCATGTGCTTTTGTTGGAAAGAGATGATCATTATCAATGTCCAGTATTTTGTCTGGTTCACTGTGTCTCATTGAAGCCTCATTCAATATGACTGCCGTATCATGTCTGAGACCACCCTCGCTCCGCCAGGTGGTTGGCAAACTGCCCGAGGGCTTGGATGACCTGTCGGCTGAGCGGTCACCGTGCTGCGCCGCGCTGGAGTACATGGGCTTGCAGAAGGAGGCCGATGTGCTGGCCAAGTTCTGCCACGTCGACTATGTCAAGGAGACCTACAAGAACGCCTTCTCCGAGGACCTGGACGTGGTCACCCTGGTGCACGGCGACCTCTGGAGCAGCAACATGATGTTCCGGGTACAAAGCCTACAGTTGTAGTCACACACTTCTGAACATTCGCGTCAATACGCAACCGCTAGAGCGCGCCGGCTAAGCCGATACCATACCAGGGTTGGGTATTCTTTTGCGCCTTTCTCTATGTATATTGTTACCCACTGAACTAAAGCATTACTGATGATTCTAAAATTGATAAGCAATATAATTTTGGTTAGATGAGCTTACCCTCAAATTGAATTTTTAAGGTAATCCTATTAAACCTTCGCTCCTAAAGCGGACCCGGAACACGCCTGCTCACAGCTCTCTGACCCGCCCGTCCCTCGACCTCTCCGGCAGTACGAGACGGATGCCGACGGCACTAACCACCCGGTCGAGGTCCGCTTCGTGGATCTGCAGATGTGCCAGTTCGGCGACCTCGCCTATGACCTGGTGTACTGCCTCATCAGCTCGAGCAGGAGGGAGACGCGGCGCGACCACCTCCGGCAGATGCTCACCTGGTGAGAGGGGGACTGTGTGGTTTCCATCGGTGTGTGCCTGCCGTCTGAGTGCCTTGCTTGTTTATTGCCATGGCCACCTGCAGTTTATGGTTGATGGCTATTAGACTGTTTGTCTGTTTGTTGTTACTTGAGGGGCACCGCGTGCATGAGGTTGAGTGATGAGGTATGCGCTCTGTGATGGTGTCATGGGTCCGTGATAGACTCTAAACACTGGGAGATGAAGACAGTGTACCGACCCCGACATGTTACGTAATCAATGGTGACTTGTCAATCAGAGAAAAAGGTACAGTCTCCTAGCCCAGAGACAGATACCGTGCCCATCAGCACCCACTGCCATTCCGTGCCCGCTTGATGGCCAGGTACGAGGAAGCGTTCCGCAGCCAGCTGCTGGAGCTCGGCGAGGATCCCGAACAGGTGGCGCCCTGGCTCAGCGTCGACTGGCTGATCGCCCGGTACAGCAATGGCCTGGCTCAGTACATCAGCTTCGCACTCAACGTGGTACAGGTGAGACGATCTCGATCGAAGCTCGACAAGTTATTCATAGTACTCAAAAGGGAGATTGTGAGAGAAATGCTAGCGACAGGGCGGATTTCAAGGTTAAGGAACGACATCGTCACTTACCACGGCGGGTTGGGAACTTATTTCGCGGCGTTTCAGGTAGTTGATCATCCTGAGTGTCAGGTTGGTTTACCATCGGCATCCACAAGCCCAAATTCACCTAAGCGCCGATCATACTTGTTGCGCGCAATGGCCAAGAGTTCGCACAAGTGTGGACCCCATTTCCCTGCTTGGGTCAGCTCCCGTTCACAGCGTCCTTACCAGCACGCTGACTCCCCTCCCTTCTTTCCCTGCTCGTGTCAGCTGCTGTTTTCCTCGGACGAGGATCGGAACGACCTACTGGGCGGCACCAATATGGGAGACTTCGTCAAGGCGATGCAGCGACTTCGGGAGCGATGGCAAGAGGGCAAGTGCGCCCCGGCCCTCCAGGAGAGGTTACTCGGCATCGTGGAGGACATGAAAGAGTTCGGCCACATGTGACGTCAGCCGTGACGTAGCAGTGACGTCACCCGGGTGACGTTAGCATGTCCCAACACAGCCGGCTTGGGGCCGGGAAGACCACCATCAATCAATGTGTGCACTTATGTGTTCTCTTGATCAATTCAGGAAATGTATAATCAACTTCTTCGCCAAGTTGTCCACGCAGATTCTGACGCTATATATTATGGTCATTGCATCAACGACATACTGTAAGCGTACACAGCGTCAGGTGCCTCAGTGCTCATAAGTCAGCTAGACCATTGCATGACAATTGAAGTTTGATTGTATGTAGAATCATTCATTGATATACATATCGGTGATTTCAGCGTTGGTCGTGGTCGTGTGTGTGACAAGTTGTGCCTGTAACACAGACCCATCGTGCTGTTAAGCATGTACAATACCATCGAATGCTCTTGGGTAGGTATGATTTGGGATCGGAATGCTTTGGATATCTATTAAGCTAGTCATAGACCGCTGTATACCGAGGTCTATGAGCTGGTGTGTTGTTATGCCGTAAGTCGTGTCAGTCGAATGCGGTCATCCTATTCCTCTGCAGGTGAAATGTTATTTTTTAAACACGTTTGTAAAGGTGACATGCGACAGTTGTCATTGTATTCATTGGTTGAAAAAATAAAATAATGTACCTCAATTATTTCAGTTCTTCAAGAAACAGCAACTCTGTTTTGACAACTGTTCACAGTTTTACTCATCAACCACGCGCTTCTTATGAATATCGCTTAGGTTCGAGGCCAAATGCAAAAACATTTTGACTATATATTACAAATGTCCCTGCCTGGCACAACAAAATCAACCTATTCTCAGCGGCATGCCACGAGCACTAGGTAGCAGACCAGCGAAGCCCAGCAGACCATCCGACTGCCTCTGCACCCTGCAGTACGGGTCTGCCGACAGACCTTGGCCAGTACGGACGGGACTGTCGACCGGTCGCGTTTCACTTCATCGCGCACTTCGGGTGGGGAGGAAGGGACCCTGCCGGCCACCTCCAACGCTGCCGTCCAGTGAAGACGAACACATCACACGATTACTGGATCAACTGTCACGGGCTTCAATGCGGAACAGATCACCATTTGAATTGATTTCGTGACACGATGCATAGTTTGCCGGAGCACTGATCCCGTGCTGTCATTATCACCGCCACCGCCACTGGACACTGTCTGGGAATCAGTGACGTCACGGCACCGACCAGTGACGTCACAGAGCGAACGATATTCTCTCGAAGAAAGTTTTCACAGGGACGCTAGCCGAGTATCAACTGAATAGAATTGTTAACACGTTGAGAAATATCAAAGGGACTGAAACAGACAAATAAAAGTAGCGTCAGAAGAAGGATAAACGAACAATTTTACCATTTACAAACTACGATGAATACAAAACCAATGGATTCACGAACGTTATCGGCAAAATGTAACGAAGTGATTAGGGTCACGCCGAAGTGAGTTTAGGACATCGACGCTGCTTGTCATCAAATCGATTCGATTAAATTAACTAAATTATCTATAATACTGCGAATTATAGGTACAGGGGTCGCGGGTTTTAGCGGTAGGTTTTGCACCTAGAAAATTTAGTGTACTTCAGGCTATATCTTCGTCGTCTTAAGCTTTTAAGTGTTGAAGATGCGATCGACTTGTTGGGTAACAAGCCGGCCATGATCGTGTAAAATGGCTTCATCGTAGATCGATTAGTTTCTGAGATATAACCGGAAATGTAAAAGTGCAAAACCTACCGCTTAATCTCGCGAGACCTGTACCTACTGCGTTAAGTCCGGTTAATTAAAGGGACTATCCCACCTTTAACATGGGGTTTGAGTTGAGATAGCCAAGTTTGCGGCGAGGTTCAGAAACCACTATCTATCTAGGTTGCAACCCCCGCGGCCTCTTGGTGTTGAAGAAATTCGTTCCCTTCATTTGAAAATGGGCCTTGCACAAGGCCCTATCTTCAACATGGAGCGACCGTTAGTGTGACGTCATCTCATTTAGTCATTCTGATTTCAATGGGTTTGTTCGTTGAAAAATCGCTTAAAACTTGGTCTGAACTTTGTTGTGGTGCCTACAGAGTAAAAAGAATCAGCTTTATGACAGTAATGTGGCCTGGGGAAGGAGGTAATTTTGGGCTGTGACGTCACATATTTGAATGTTTTTGTTTGGAATATGGGAAGCCTAAGATGTTTAATGAAAAATAAATACCAGAACCGTGTTCCTGTTCATCCAATCTATAAAGTCGGGCACAATTTAACTGGTTTTAACAACATTTTAGAAGGTGGGATAGTCCCTTTAAGTCCCGTACTATGCAAAATTGTGCACACTTTTTTCACCAATCGTCAAAGCTGCAGTACCGGTTTACAGATAACGTTATATTTCATACAGGCACGAAAGGCTAGTCACGCAACATTGAAGGACGGATCGGGAGCTGAGAGAGAGAGTGATTAATTCGATTGAAAAAATGTGCGGCCATTTCCTGACAAGCCATCCCGTTCTCAGCTAAATACGCCGCTAATAATTACCATCTACGCTTAGAAATAGCAGCCCGAAACAAAATCATGAACCGGAGTGAGCATTGGATAACGGAGTCTACTAATGCAGCTCCAGCACCCAGAGTGATTCAATTAGGTCCAATTGGAACAATTGGAGCTGTTCTTCCCTCACATGACATACACATGCGCTGTGCGAGGAATGTTTCAACCAGCACCGAGGAAGGACAACCGCCACCATCCTAAGGATGTCCGCTCAGGAAACGGATTCATTCGGACCTAGCGGAGCAAACCACCAAGGACATGGGCCAGTTCGGCCACTGTAGACTGTACACAACCCGTACTTCCGCTCCTACGACAACAAAGAAGAGCGAGGACATCACCTATTATCAAAACGTAAGCGCCCTCCAATGATAGGGTGGACAGCACACACAAAGACAGCTGTAGTAATCATACAATTATGGCGCTAATTTTGGATCATTAGTAGAAAAATAGGCAACAAAAGTGAACTTGAAAGCTGAAACCGGTGAAGGTCCGTTTTGATTAAGTATGAACGTGTCGCCATCTACCCGAACTCGACAGCCTTCCTTTAAAGTTTTTACCAAGAAACGAGTCGCATGGGCGGTCTGAAGAGGAGCCCCGACACGGAAGGTTTGCTGTGTGAGTCTTAGATCACATTTAAGAAAAAACCCTGAGAGCCGCTCCGATTCCCGACAATCACTGCGCTTAGACTGGATCGCTAGCCGCCACTGAGAGCCGCGCCATACTCCCAGACACTGAGCAATGAGCAATGAGCATTGCCTCACTATCCGGCAAACAGAGTCCCTACCGGCATAAATAATCCAACACATTGCAACTTACGCCTCACTTACCGTAAATTCCACCCCGCTACAGACATTTAGCGTTAACCGCCCCTTCCCCTAGCATTTACTGCGAGTAGTTTCACTCTGTGATGCTGAATGAGCTCCCACATTCCAAAGCCCTACTCCTCACAAACTGCCACTCCACTTCACTCGATGTGGTCGCACCAAAACCATAACTTTTATCCCGCTACATGACAGTTGCCCATCTCCCTCGACCATCAGCTGCACCGCATATTGAGCGTTCCACCTCACTTCCATCCACCCTCCCCTCCCACCCCCACTCCCAGACATTTAACCCTCCCAGAGCCCACTCCCCGGCACTCACTTCGCATCACGGTGCGCACGGAGCGAACGAGCGAGATGAGCTGCTGTTTGGCGCCAGGCTCCTCGCCGAAACCGCGCAGCTGGTCCTTTCCACCCACTGAGGTGGCATAGAGGGCAGCACGGGCGTCAGAAGGCACCAATTACACAGCCGTAGGCCGTAGGTAAATCTTGGTAGGTACCCAGCTCACAGAGAATGAGATTAACAGTGGGCAGCTAGAAGAAAAGTCAGCCAGTGGTAAAGTACTGAGTCTGACACCAGTTGCTACTGACATCAGATTAGAGTAGACTATGACCTTACATTGCATGCATGATAGTAAAATGAAAAAAGGTTCCAAATAAGTGCAAGCGGCCCTGGTGGCGCATTCGGTTAAGGCGTCGACCCGCGGTGCGGGCGGTGCCGGGTTTCGGGTTCGATTCCCGGTTCCGCCCGTTCCGCGGGCGTCGTCCCCGGCTGCGTCCCCGGCAGGTGTGGGGTAGGCTCCCACTTCAGCCGTAGCCTGGGGGGTGGGGAAGGACGGAGGGAGGAGCTCTCCTCTACTATAATTGGGACATGCGCCCGTTGGAGAGAGGTCCGACTAAAAAGAAAAACATATCAATGATAGTTATTAGGTAGTTGATATATGCCACAGCCATCAGCCTGCTTACATTTTGACAGGAACCTCTCCTCATTCAGAACTGCTATGCCATTGATGACAAGCAGTGAGGCCTCAAACAGGCTATAAAGGCTGAATGTCATTATGAGGGAATGACTGTAAAACCTGAAAAAGAAATAGCACAGGTCAATCAATCTGCTGCACCTCACTAAATCAGATTCAAAACTGGGAAAAAATGTTAAGTTTTATTTGAGACAGAATAATGGAAGTTTTTGCACCTGTTTGCATGTTTACATGTAGGAGAATGATTACTGAGAAAAACCAATGCTTGGCAGTTATTTGACAGATGCTAATTGCTAGCATTGGCATCAGGGCTCGATAAGACCTGACTAGAGAGTCTGCCAGCCTCACTAGCAGCTGGTGATTAGTGCATTTTAATGAGCCAGCCATTGCCATTTTCGTTAGGGTTGCTACATGAGGTATATTCAAAATGACTGAAATCACAAATTGAAAAGCTGCACCAGTACCAATGACAACAAAACATGAGCAGGAATTCTTATTATTTCACTAATGAGCTTTAAGCTTTTACATGGTGGGTGTTGTAAAATGCCCCACTTTGGTTGTCACCTGTTGATAAGTTTTGTTTGCATAAATATTGCATTTAATATTTTGTTTTCAGCCATACTGTTCTACTGTTTAGGTAAGTAGGCATAGTCTAGCAAACCTAAGAAAGAACAGAGTTAAAGCGCCTGAATCACTTTCCACGTTTTTTTAGCACTTGAAATGTATGGCTTGGAGAAATTTGTGTGAAAAGTTGCAAGAGAAAATATGCTCTCAATATAAATGCACATGCATCAATGACCGAAGCACTTTAAATCCATTCTTTCTTAGGTTTGCCTGACTATAGTAACATTAAGTTAAGGACAGTAGTCTGAGCAGTAATCGCCACTCACTTTGTATGTGGATCGCTCTTAATATAAATACAAATACATGGCCTTCGGGGAATAAAGTTAGATGGAGTACCATTTTGAAAACAAATGATACTTAACTCTTAAGCATTTGCAAGCAAAGTAATCTTGCTCAATAAACTAACCCATTGCAAAAAACACTGTTTCCATATTTGTTGTCACCTCTTAACCCAACAGCAACAATGCATTGCAATTAAGCCACTTTTGGAATGTAAGACATTTTCACATGTAAAAATGGTATGGGCATTTTAAAACCAGGTGCCAGGGCATTTTGCAAATTTTACAATGCCTCTGTGTGGCGACATCTGGGCCGGGCCCTGTTTCACCGGTGATAGCAGCACGCTGCTTTTACACGTGTCAAATTGGTTTCCATGGAAACATCAACAGGCCCATTGCTCCAACCGGGCAACACTACCACAAGTGTGATGTCAGCTCGCGCAATTTCATAGCAGCGTGGTAGCAGCGTCCCGTGAAACACCGCCCTGATAAATCAGTAGGCGGAACTATGGTCATGAGTACCCAAATATAGGAACGTTCCCGTTTTTGGGAACGGAGTTCCCAAATATGGGAACGGGCGTTCCCATTTATGAGAACGGAAGGCAATTTTTCCATGGCCGTTCGCCCACTAAAACTCAAAAGTGCATCACGTCTCAAAAAAGTGCACGCTGATTGAAGTATCTACTAAATCTCCATAAAGTTATCTTTAATCTGACCGTGGAACAAGGAAATTGACCGTGGAATGATATTTTTAATTATTTTTTAAAAATGAAAAATGTTGAAAATATGGGTAATACGACATTTAACATGCAATTTTAAGGAAAATGAAGCATTTTTTAGTTTGAGGTTAAGTATAATAATTTTCGCCTGGTTATGAACTTTAATACTATCGACACCAGATGCTGACAAATGCAAGCGAAGACGCGGACGGTCCCGAGGTAATATTGTTGACTTTTGGTGTCGGAGCGGACGACCGCGTGGAACGTGAGTGAATTTACCGAACTACTGTTGTAAACTCAGTTTAAGCGGTTGAAAATTATCCAGCTGTATTTTATCAACCCTGAAAGACATATTTTATTTGGATGCTAGCTGTTAAGCATTGCTTTTAAGGAGCGTCATGAGCGTGGTTTTTGCCTTCGGTATTTTTAAGCACGATCGTTTTGGGGGAATTTCTTTTATGCAGGTCGCCCTGTGTGGCTTATAATTTCTATGCTGATTTTGATCATTTCTCGTGCCCATCCTACCAGGCTTTTTGCCACTTACACTCATTAAGAAAGGAAAAAAGTAGATTTATATTGGGACTAGGTGTTTTGAGAGTGAAACATTTCAGCGTTCCCATTTTTGGATACTTACTTGTGCTCATCAACTATCAGTGTTAAACAGACAGGTGTTTTACATGCCTCCACCCTCGGCGCGTACGGTGTATAGGTATGGAAGACCTTGTTGAACATCGCTGAGCGTTGTGAATTACGTAATCCTGCAGAGGGGGCGTGCCCGTTGCGAGATCGACGGGAATAAAAGCGCAGAAGACCGGAGGGCTGTTCACGGACCCTGTGTGCGGTCGGACCGCACACAGCCTCCAAGCTCCGCCCACTGCGTCCCTACGTCAGCCTTGCGTCACCGCACACAGCGACCGCTGTGGCCGGTCGGGACTGGCCACAGCGGACCGTCCACCGCACGCAGCCGTGACGTCAGAGCCGCCTACCCATCCCCTACCCCCACGCCTGCTGGACGTACCGCACACACCGCAAGCAGCAGTGTGCGGTGCCCGTGAACACCCTCAGGCGAAACATGCGACGGTCTTGCCGGAAAGGTCATCTGATGACTGTTGCGTAACAATAATTTGCGGCGTTGGACGTGATGCTTGATAATGAAAAGAGCCCCTGAAAGCCGTCGGTGAAATCGTTCCCAATTTTGGGTACGCCGTTCCCATAATAAGGAACGCTTGCAGCGCCAGTGTACGAGAGCGTTCCCAAATTTGGGCTCACGGCCCGTATGATGGACTGCTTTAGAAATAGGGGAACGATTTGAAACTACGATGGGCCTTACAATATCAAACTCTTTCCCAACAATATTGAGACAAATATCAGGCGGTTCACGATCGTTTTATATTTTTGGACGTCATTTAACGGTTCTTTTTCTTGTTTTAAATAATGCCTACATGGCGTTCCCATATTTGGGTTTATCGTTCCCAAAGATGGGAACGAAAATACGTTCCCGAAAATGGGTACGCTTGACCATAGTTCCGCCTACTGAAATCAGCAAACATGGTACAGTAAGCATGGCATGAATGAAGCATCTCAGATCAGCGACAATAGAACAGTGAATAAATGTTGTTTATATGACAGATATTTATTCAAGAAATTTCATATAAATCATGTAGCCTTCTCAGACTATAAAATCAGCCCAATGCTAATGGCGCCCACCAAACTTCATCAGCATTTTGCTCCCACAGCACCTGCTTCACCTGTAATGTTTATAAGGAAACAATTGCATCATAACTAAGGGCATGGGGGCGTTTTACAAAGTGAATATTAATATACCTACCCTGGTTTTACCTACACGGCTCTCCCCTAATACAAATTATAAATTCGTAATTGATGAGCACCACAATCAAGAGCACAACCAAAATACCTAATCCATGACCAAAGCACAACCAAGGTCAATTATGTTCAATAATTGTTAAAGTGGAAAACAATCGCAGAAGAATCCACACAACGCAGCAGAGATCTCGCACAATGCTAGCAGATAATCACTTCAGAGAACACACTGAGCATTGCAAAATGAATGTAACAGCCACGTCATAAGTGACGACAATGCTGCCATATTTTAGGGGAAATATCCATTCAGATTTCAGAGGGATTTTTGGAAACGAAAGACGGCGACTGGAAAACATTACCGCCCCCGAAATTCAACAATTATCAGGCAATCAGTGGATAATGATCACTGCCGGTAGCACTGACCCTGATCGAAGCCGCTCAATCGACACTTTCCATCCCCTGAAAATTTCATCGGGCAA